>NC_052151.1:101520196-101826921 GCF_902713615.1 Scyliorhinus canicula
TGTGCGATGTCTGTCTGTCTTTTATACAGACCTCAGCTAACCGATGACTCAAAAAATACTTTAACTTCAAAGAGAAGAATACAATGTGCCCCTAAACAGGCCTCAACAGGCCTCAGGTGATTGACAGATAACTGCCTCTCAGCAATTAGGGTGGGGGCAGCTTCAACTAATCAGACACTAAGCTCCACACTGCACTTTTAACTGAAAAACAGCAGAATTAGATTTTCCACTTACCTTTGCTGATTTACCTCACTGCACCAAATTACCAAGTTTCAATCCCCACTCTGGATGAGTCTCACTCCGGATGTGTCTCCTGGAAAAGTGCTAGCTATTTTCCAGTCTGGTCCAATAGCGTTTCTGATCTAGACTAATTGTGACTTGGTCTCTTGGTCTGGCAACTCAGGGTTGGAATCTAGAAAGCAGAAGACAGTTCCACTATTCCATATTCACTTCCATTGTGGTCAACAGCTTTGATAGAATATGAAGCTATGTGAGCAAGCACTGGTTTAAACAAAAGTGGGAAAGGATCAGATAACATGGCCAGACGCTAACCATTTCTGCCTACAACAGAATGAGAAAGTAATTAAACGTACCTTACTTTGGCACCATCAGCTTGAGGTGCTAATTTCACGGCTTGTCCGAAGCTAGTGCACCAGCAATTTGGATCATCCCCACAGATAGCTAATCCTTGCAGTTTCCTGCTTGACCCCACATGCCAAAATGTGATACTCATTTGCCAGTTTAAAAAAGATAAAAGGCTGAATGAATATGGTCTGGATTCAAATGAAGTCTTCCAGCTTGCAGCCCCGCATTCAAACTACCTGGTAGCCAGAATGAGGGGAAAATACATTTGAATCATGCTTTGAACCACCCAACTTCACACAACCTGTAAGTTCCATCCTGTTTTGTTGTACAGGCAAGGATGTCGCCAAAAGGGAGAACCATTGTGCACTTTGTGGAACCATTGCATTCTACTCCCAGCCCTAATAATCAGAGGCACTAGAGGCTACTTATGTGCTTGATCTGTTACCTAGTTATCAGGGATCAGTCTGCCCGGTTTTATTACTCAAAGTCAGGAGGTGCATACGCCAAAATAGCACATGACATCACTGGACCTTCCTTCCACCCTTACATAATAAACGTGGGCAAGTGGGCAAGAAACACAGAGTAAGAAAATGGCCAAAGTGCAGACACATTCTACTCCCAGTATCCCAAGCTCTAGCCCCTCAGTGCTGCTCCATGTTAGGAAAGTCAAGACTAACAATGAACAACAACTCACTACTGCTCACCCAACTGTTCCCAGTAACTAATGAATAGTAGATCTCAGTTCCACCTTCTTCCCTCACTCCCCTGTTAAGCCTGAAGCTAATTTCTAACCTTCCTTGTCTCTGTATTGTGCTAGTGAACTGCCTCTATGCTTTGAATATACCATTTGAATAGTGTGTACTGTGTAATTATACATGTACAATGATTCATCCATATATGTAAATACTGTAGATAATAATTCAAAATAAGATGTATAACCCTACTGTGCAATATTGTTGATGCTGGCTAGACTACCCTGCACAGTCAGATTGCCTTGAGCTACATAAGTGAAGCCTTTCTGTCATGATGTCTTAGTTTCTATTTCATGATAAGTTCTGCTGTATAGCATTGGCAGAGAGTCTCGACATTATTGCATAAATGGCAGAAATGGCTGATAGTCCCTGAACACAGCACTTCCCCTTTTCAGGAATAGGTGGGAGGGGGGGGGGGGGAGTAGGGGGTTGGAGGGGTGTGTGGGGGTGGGTGGTGGGGGTTGCACAGGAATTACGGGGATCATGTCTCAAGCATGCACATTTTACGGAGTTAGTTGGCCATTTATGTTATGAGCTGCCTCCACTGAAATGGGATTTTGGTAGGGTTGGAGTTTGAAACCCAAAGTTTCCAAATTAGTACAGGTAAAAACAGGTCAACTTTGAGGATTTGTTTGGATAACTAGGCAGGCGTAATGTCCCCCTTTGGTCCAGGACACCTTTGGGGCAGGTCAGGTGCCCTTTGGAATTGAGAAGACTAAAATCCTAGAGTATGGGCGGGGTTGCAGTAATGAGGGTGGCCATTATGCACAGTCTCCTCGAGGTGCTTAGTCAGCTTTGGGGTGTGGCATGGGGATTATAGGATAATTTCTCAAAATTCATTTCTAAAAAGGCCACTGCTTTTCTTTCATTTTATTTTGTTTCTTCCAAGAGATTGCAGGACTGTGTTGATGGATCACAGAGGCTGCACCATGTCTGGAGGGTCGGGCTGGTTGGACTACCTTGTTCCTCCTAAGCGGGACAGAGAAGATAGTGGGAAAAGTGGGGCGGCACCATCGGGGGAGCGGGACATTGTTGGACACCTGTGACACATTAAAAACACTTGACCACAAACAGTATGGCACCTCTGTCACTTCCTTCTGCAGTGTGGCCTGACCTCCGAACCCTTGGCCCATCTCTCCAGGCATCTCCCTATCCACGGGCAAACCGAGTGCAGGTGATAGGTGCGAGCAAGCACTCAGCAGACAGACAGGGGTCAGGTTGGCGTAGATTGAGGAGCACTGGTGCTCAGCTCTCTGAATGTTATCGTCACCTCCCTGCCCCCAACAATGACCCACTGATGGTGCCAACACGGCCTCAGCACCCCTGCCGTGATGTGACACATACCCTGGGAGGGTGGGAAATGGGGTTGGGGGCTGGGTAAGGTGGCGATGATGGACCAGGCTGTGCCCTATGTGAAGCCAGCGAGTATGAAGGCCTCCCTGTCACCTGTCCTACAGCCTCCGGCTGCTCCTAGGTTTATCCCCGGGCTCATCCTCGAGCCCCTGCTGGTCCGGTGCCTCCTCATCATCCTGGTCCACCATCTCATCCTCCTTCTCCTCTTGTTCCCCATCCCAAACCTCCAGCATGTTGCCCTGCTGTTGTGCCAGCAGACCACCACAAAGCCGGTGGAGTGCACCACCGGAGCGGTCTAAGTGTTAGAACCGCATTTTGAGCAGTCCAATGCACTGCTCAATGCCATCCCGGGTGGTTGTATGGGCTTCATGGTAGCGGGTCTACACCTTGGTATCCAACCTCCGCACTGGCATCATTCGCCAGGTCCTCCCAGGAGCCAACCTTCCATCTTGGGGTGGTCTTCAAAGGGGCCGGAGATGTCTGACTGCCCCAGAAGGTAGATGTCATGGGCACTCCCTGGGAAGCATGCGCACAGATGCATGATCTGAATGTCGTGGTCACACATGTATTTTCTTTTTCTTTTATTTTATTTTCATATACTAAATAATCTGTTAGTGCTGCTTGCAGAAAAATACTTTTCACTGTACCTCGGTACACGTGACAATAAACGAACAAATCCAAACAAACGTAGGGCACTCCCAGATGGCCCGGTGAATGCAAGGCAACATGCATGTAGTTTATCAGTCCCTGGACCTGAGGCATCCCGGCGATAGCGGAGAATCCTGCTGACTGGGCATCCTGTTGGGCTTGGCCCATGTCGAAGCTGATATAGTTTTCCGCTCGGGCAAACAGGACATCTGTGACCTGTCGGATGCACCTGTGGACTGTGGCCTGTGAAATACCACACAGGTCCTTGGTTGAGCCCTGGAATGATCCTGTGGCATAAAAGTTAAGAGCTGCACTGATCTTGACAGCCATCGGGAGGGGATGTCCTCCTCCTCCATGTGGTGCCAAGTTCGCGAGGACATGGCACAGGTGTCGCATCATCTCCTTGTTGTGATGGAGCCTCCTGTGGCCCATCCCGTCCATCATCTGTCCAAATGACCAGCTACGTTTGCACAGCCTGGGCCATCGCGGGCTTCTCTCTTTGGGTCACTCCCTGGCCTGATGGGCGACTGGGTTCTCAGAGTGTGGAGCGGGGTTCGGCACGAGGGCTGCCGCCTCGAACCTCCGCAGACGCTGCTGCTGCCACTGTCTCTGGCGTTTGGGCGCCCGGCCAAACAGCAGCATCGCTAGGGCCTGTTCTGCAACGTTCATACTGTTCAATATCATTCAATATCGCTAAGGAATTGGAAATGTGTTAGACTGACAAACAGCTGTGGCTCCCACCCCGGGACCCTCCATTCCCCCATTGATCTCCCCCCACCTACACTTTTGGAATGTACTGCCCATGCACTCCCAGCTGCAGTGGGGCCCCCTCAATGAATCGTGGACCCTGTAGCCCAGACACCGGCTCATAATGTCACCTGGACCAGGCGCAGGTCCCCTCCCTGTTGCACTCACCCACCCTCTAGCTGTGGACATGTCCCCAGAGCTATGTCCCATCCCCATGGTATTCAGATGTTGGCTGCTGCGTGTGTGGTGTTGACTTCCACAGAGTTCAGCAATGTCCAGGCATCATTGTCTGAATGTGATGCTAGGTAATAACTCTCACATGCTACATGGCCCGCCCATGGGAATCCACTTGGGTTGTGTGAAGTGCTCACTTAACCACGATTGCCTAATCCCTATTATCAATGGCCTTCGGCTGCACGGCCAAAGGCCTTGGCAGTCAATAGGGTTATGGGTAGTTGATGGGCAAATGGTCAGGGACAAGTATTGTCACGGAATGGGTACACATGATCCAGGGTTTGACACCCCCCTCCCAGCGCCTATCTCCATCCTTCCGAGGTGGCCCATCCCTGTGGAGGGTGTTCCCCCTCTCCCCTGCTGAGGGTCCCCCCTCCCCAGCGAGCACTGGGACGGCAAGCCCAACGTCTTGCTCTTTGCCTGTGAGCAAATATGGCTACTCACCTCCTTGGCTCCCCACAGAAGCCCTTCCGCCAGGTTCATTTGCTGGGGAGGCCGGTGAAGAATGTGAGGCCATTGGATATGGGATTGCTCCTGTTAATTGTACAGAAATAGGGCTTAAGTGGTGATAATTGGTTTCGCGCCACGCTACGGCGAGATCCCGATTTTGCCTACGGGAGTGGGCCGGTTGCATCCCAAACTGTTTGATACCTGCCGCGGATCTCATTTTCGGCCACTCCCACTATTCACTGGCCTTGTTTTGCTCGAGCGAGAGAGCAACGAGGCCAGAGAAGCACGCTTGCTGCTTCAACAATAGTTTGGGGGAGATTGGCTTTTTATTTTATTGCTATCAACTCTGCAAGTGCTAAATGCTTTTGTTTTAGCTTCAACATTGATTTAATCTCCTGTTGAATCTTGAAAATCTACTGTCACAATACTGTGCTTTCGATGGTTTCTAGCCCCAAAAAACTCTTGTTTTTCATATATCCTACTTTTTCAGGGATCAAAGTTCAAAAATTTCAGAATCAAAGTATAATCTGTACAATCACATCAGAAACCTCAATTCATTATTCATTATAACATTTGCACATACAATAATTTATCCAGTTTATCGTCGTTGATTAAGGCAGGAAGGTTTTTGGGGGACTGGAGAAGAGTAATAAACAGTGTACATGGAACAGGATGTAGGCAGAAAATTCCATCTTAAATGAATGAATCTTTGTGTGGGTACTCTAAATTTAAAAAAATTTAAAAAGAATTGGTAGGGAGGTTGGTGGGAGGTGTCAAAAATACAACTTCATTATTAATTACTCACTGGTGTACACTTGAATAAGAACTGAATAAAAGACTTAGAAACAAAATATCAAACAATATATTAAAAGGTCAAGCACATGGCAAAAAGCATAAGCACAAAGAAATGACTTTAGATACAAACAAACGATAGATGATTCAAGAATTCAGGAACAAAGACATCGACCACGAGGTTCTATTTTTAAGGGAATTCTTATCTCTTTTAATATTTTTATTCTCCTCATTTTTCACATTTTCTCCCAAATTTACACCCACCAACAATAAACAATAATCAGTAACAAATATGTCAATCCCCATATCAATAACAACGATCCCATCCCCTTACCAAACCCCAAACATCAGCCCGCATGTTCACATAAACAAATGACAAAAAGGAATTAGGGATCACCCATAGTCACCATTAACACACACAGTCTCCCTACCCCCAACCCTCCCACCCACCTCCCCCAACTAATGTTGGATGTTATCCAATTCTTGAAAGTGCATAATGAATAATGCCCATGAATTGTAGAACTCTTCCATCATTCCCCTCAGTTCAAACTTAACCTTCTCAAGAGACAAGAATTCCAACAGGACCCCCCGCTACGCCAGGGCACAGGGTGGAGAAGTTGCTCTCCAACCTATCAGGATCCGCCTTCGGACGATCAACGAGGCAAAGGTTATAATACCTGCCTTCGCACCCGCTTCCACCGCTGACCTGGTTTGACACCCCGAATATGGCCTCCCGGGAGCCCGGGTCCAGTTTCGCATGCACCACTTTAGAAATTACCCTAAAAACCTCCTTCCTGTAACCCTCCAGCTTTGGACAGGACCAAAACATACGAATGTGATTAGCCCCCCCCCCCCCTCAATGTTCACACACATCTTCTACTTCTTCAAAGAATTGGCTCATCCTCGCCCTAGTGAGGTGTGCTCTGTATACCACCTTCAGCTGTATCAGCCCAAACCCCACGCACGAAGTGGAGGCTTTCACTCTCCGGAGCACCTCACACCAGAACCCCTCCTCCACATCCTCTCCTAACTCTTCCTTCCACTTCACTTTGACTCCTTCCAGTGGTGCCTTCTCCCCTTCCAAAATAGCTCAGTTAGCCGCCGACACTACCCCCTTCTCCAGTCCCACTGTCGTCAGCACTTCCAGCAATGTGGAGACCGGTTCTTCCGGGAAGCTCTGTATCTCCTTTCTGGCAAAATCTCGAACCTGCATGTATCTAAACATTTCCCCCTGCTCCAGCCCATACTTTGCTTCCAGCTCCTTCAATCTGCAAACCGACCCCTAAGAAACAAATCTTTTAGTCTCTTAATCCTCTTCTCCTCCCATTTCTGAAAATTTCCATTCCACTTCCCTGACTCAACTCTGTGATTCCCCCAAATCGGCATTTCCCTTGACCCTTCCCCCAACCCGAAGTGTTGGTGAAACTGCCTCCAAATTCTCAATGAAGCTATTATTACCGGAATCCTGAGTATTTCCCTGGGGCTATCGGTAGCAGCGCTGTTGCTGGTGCTTTCAATCCCGACCCCCTGCACAAACTCTCCTCCATTCTGACCCACTGGGAATCAACCCCTCTGACCCAGCTCCGCAGCTTCTCCACATTCACCACCCAGTGATAACACATCAGGTTCGGAAAGAGGATAACTTGTTACTCAAATATTGGACATTACTTAAAAATTGACTGGTGCCTATCACTAACTTAGCGTCCATGTGTGTAGTCTTAGGAAAAGTACTGGATATGTTTTCTCACACTTGCCATGTTTCATAGCTTGCCAGAGCCTTACTAAAATTAGTTGATGAGACAGAGAACAATCCATTCTCAGTACTGAATATAATGGAATACAATAGTTAATTCATTAAATGAGAAAATGACTGGGTTCCCACAGTCAAGACACTTTTAATATTTTTGCCTTATGCATTCAACTAGCCCCTATATGAATAAAACTAGAAATAAAATTATACTCTATCACCCTGGGTGTTCTGTCACTCACCACATCCTCAGCCTTGCTGGGGATTGGAGGGGAAACTTAAGCCTTGCCAATTGAGTCTTTGCAAATGGCAACTCAGTGAAATCTCCCTGCACCGTGGCTTGGATTAAAGGCAGGGAGCTGTCAGCATGAAACTTTCCAATGGTTCATGCTTTTCTTTCACCAGATCCCCACAGCAGCATTGAAACCATCACTACAGCCAATGCTGCTGCTTCCTCTCTTGGGGGTGCAGGGGTTGGGGATACTCCTTAATTAAAGTAGAGAGAGGGAGACAATAACCGGCTGGTATGGGAATGTGCCTCCTTCCCCCATTGGCTTGTGGACCCAGTTGAGAGCTATGTTATGTGTGCTGAGCCGATGTCGCTTCGTCGAAAGCCCCTCAAAAACATTACCCATGTAAAAATCTGCCCCCATAGCTTTTTGCCGGAAAAAATGGGTCTCAGAAAAGTGGCTTTTACACAAGTTATTATGGGAACGCAGGTGCCTCATTTGTTTGGCATTCTTTGGCATATTCAAAACTGTTTATCTCAATTTCATAGAATTTACAGTGCAGCACGGTAACATGACTCTCAACTGGGTCCAAAAGCTAATGAGGGAAATGCAGAAGGAGGCCATTCATCCCATCGGGTCAGCATCAGCCCTTGGAAAGAGCACCCTACTCACGCCCACGCATCCATCCTATCCCAGTAACCAAAGTAACCCCACTTAACCACTTTTTGGATACTAAGGGCAGTTTAGCATGGACAATCCACCTAACCCGCATATCTTTGGACTGTGGGAGGAAACCGAAGCACTCGGAGGAAACCCACCCAGAGTATGCAGAGAGATAGTTCTATGTAGAGCCTTGAGCTGTACAAAGTTTTTTTAAAATTTAGAGTACCCATTCATTTTTTCCAATTAAGGGGCAATTTAGCGTGGCCAATCCACCTAGTCTGCACATCTTTGGGTTGTGGGGACGAAACCCACGCACACACGGGGAGAATGTGCAAACTCCGCCTGGACAGTGACCCAGAGCCGGGATCAAACCTGGGACCTCAGAGTCGTGAGGCAGTGGGGCTAACGCACTGCGCCACCGTGCTGCTCCTGTGCTGTTCAAAGTTAGTAGAATATTTAATAAAAGGTAAAGTTTACTAACAGCCATTATTCTATCAGTATCTATCAATCCTCACAAAGCACAATGTCACCTAAGACCCATAATGATAATAACAGTTGGTTGATACCAGAAAACATAAAGGAAACGGCATCAAGTAAAGATCCCAGTGACTAGAAAAATCAGCAAGAGAAATGGTTGCGAGAGGAGAGAGAAGGGCAACAAGGGAAATATGGCAATGTAGATCATGATGATGTCATGATGCGGATACTTAAAGGGTCACATGCCGGAGGTGTGGGGGCTCTTCCTGGAGCGTGAACAAAGTGGAACCATGTAAGAGCTGCTCAAAGTACTTATAAGACTTATAAGTACTTACTTATAAGTACTTGTTGTTATAAGACCTTGGTCACAATTTATTGGAACCCAGCAATTGTCCAGCCATCAAAACTCAACAAAAGGCTGGAGTGAAGAAAAGCCATGGAGAAAATCTTACTCAAGTGCTTTGACCACGTGGAAGGCCTGGGTCAAGCGAAGAAGTGGGAGAACTGGCATCATAGGTTTATCAAGTTTATCAAAACATAAGCATTTTGGGACTAGTATATTTGAGCTAGTGAAGGCTGTGCAGTCAATAAGGTAAGCAGAAGTGAGAAAGTAAAATTGGGTGCTTATTTGAGGCAGCAAAGAGATGTTGTGGAGATACCATGGTTGACAAGAGACGTTGAATGTCTTGTTAAGAGGAAGAAGGAGACTTATGTAAGGCTGAAGAAACAAGGTTCAGACAGTGCGCTGGAGGGATACAAGATAGCCAGGAGGGAACTGAAGAAAGGGATTAGGAGAGCTAAGAGAGGGCATGAAAAATCTTTGGCGGGTAGGATCAAGGAAAACCCCAAGGCCTTTTACACATACGTGAGAAATATGAGAATGACTAGAGTGAGAGTAGGTCCGATTAAGGACAGTAGCGGGAGATTGTGTATTGAGTCTGAAGAGATAGGAGAGGTCTTGAACAAGTATTTTTCTTCAGTATTTACAAATGAGAGGGGCCATATTGTTGGAGAGGACAGCGTGAAGCAGACTGATAAGCTTGAGGAGATACTTGTCAGGAAGGAAGATGTGTTGCGCGTTTTGAAAAACTTGAGGATAGACAAGTCCCCCGGGCCTGACGGGATATATCCAAGGATTCTCTGGGAAGCAAGAAATGAAATTGCAGAGCCGTTGGCAATGATCTTTTCGTCCTCGCTGTCAACAGGGGTGGTACCAGAGGATTGGAGAGTGGCGAATGTCGTGCCCCTGTTCAAAAAAGGGAATAGGGATAACCCTGGGAATTACAGGCCAGTTAGTCTTACTTCGGTGGTAGGCAAAGTAATGGAAAGGGTACTGAGGGATAGGATTTCTGAGCATCTGGAAAGGCATTGCTTGATTAGGGATAGTCAGCACGGATTTGTGAGGGGTAGGTCTTGCCTTACAAGTCTTATTGAATTCTTTGAGGAGGTGACCAAGCATGTGGATGAAGGTAAAGCAGTGGATGTAGTGTACATGGATTTTAGTAAGGCATTTGATAAGGTTCCCCATGGTAGGCTTATGCAGAAAGTAAGGAGGCATGGGATAGTGGGAAATTTGGCCAGTTGGATAACAAACTGGCTAACCGATAGAAGACAGAGAGTTGTGGTGGATGGCAAATATTCAGCCTGGAGCCCAGTTATCAGTGGCGTACCGCAGGGATCAGTTCTGGGTCCTCTGCTGTTTGTGATTTTCATTAACGACTTGGATGAGGGAGTTGAAGGGTGGGTCAGTAAATTTGCAGATGATACGAAGATTGGTGGAGTTGTGGATAGTGAGGAGGGCTGTTGTCGGCTTCAAAGAGACATAGATAGAATGCAGAGCTGGGCTGAGAAGTGGCAGATGGAGTTTAACCCTGACAAGTGTGAGGTTGTCCATTTTGGAAGGACAAATCTGAATGCGGAATACAGGGTTAATGGTAGGGTTCTTGGCAATGTGGAGGAGCAGAGAGATCTTGGGGTCTATGTTCATTGTTCTTTGAAAGTTGCCACTCAAGTGGATAGAGCTGTGAAGAAGGCCTATGGTGTGCTAGCGTTCATTAGCAGAGGGATTGAATTTAAGAGCCGTGAGGTGATGATGCAGCTGTACAAAACCTTGGTCAGGCCACATTTGGAGTACTGTGTGCAGTTCTGGTCACCTCATTTTAGGAAGGATGTGGAAGCTTTGGAAAAGGTGCAAAGGAGATTTACCAGGATGTTGCCTGGAATGGAGAGTAGGTCATACGAGGAAAGATTGAGGGTGCTAGGCCTTTTCTCATTAGAACGGAGAAGGATGAGGGGCGACTTGATAGAGGTTTATAAGATGATCAGGGGAATAGATAGAGTAGACAGTCAGAGACTTTTTCCCCGGGTGGAACACACCATTACAAGGGGACATAAATTTAAGATAAATGGTGGAAGATATAGAGGGGATGTCAGAGGTAGGTTCTTTACCCAGAGAGTAGTGGGGGCATGGAATGCACTGCCTGTGGTAGTAGTTGAGTCGGAAAATTTATGGACCTTCAAGCGGCTATTGGATAGGTACTTGGATTAGGGTAGAATAAGGGAGTGTAGGTTAACTTCTTAAGGGCAGCACGGTAGCATTGTGGATAGCACAATTGCTTCACAGCTCCAGGGTCCCAAGTTCGATTTCGACTTGGGTCACTGTCTGTGTGGAGTCTGCACATCCTCCCCGTGACTGCGTGGGTTTCCTCCGGGTACTCCGGTTTCCTCCCACAGTCCAAAGATGTGCAGGTTGGGTGGATTGGCCATGACAAATTGTCCAAAATTCTATGATTAACCTAGGACAAAAGTTCGGCGCAACATCGTGGGCCGAAGGGCCTGTTCTGTGCTGTATTTCTCTATCTATCTAAGACAGCTGACACAGTGCAATTTGTAGGGCACTGAAGGAGCAATACACCCTAATCCAAAACAGGAAAAAGTGAAGAGCCTCCATTTATCAGTGTTCTCCGTGTGACAGGAAGTGTCATTGGTGTAAGTGGAGAGGACATTTTAAATCTATGCAGCACCAAGAAGCTCATAGCACAGAAATGAAAGGGAAAACCAATAAAAACATAGAGTATTCAAGGTATTGAAGATGAAGAAGACAATGAGTACTTTGTAAAATTTACAGGATTTATTGGAAACTATTGGAGTGCAGATATTATGGTCAATGGACATAAAATGAAGTTAAATTAGACACTGGCGCAGGAGTTCCTGTTCTTTTAGACACAGAACAATTGCTAAAGCAAGGCTTTCTCCAACCACTGACCATACAACTCCAACTGAAGGTTAAGGGACAATTGACTGCTAAACTTCAGGAAAAATTGAAATCATAGAAACTTTGTATATGATCCAAAACCAAGAGTATTCACTATTTAGCCGAAAAATGTGTACAGATATAAGACCATAAGACCATAAGACATAGGAGCGGAAGTAAGGCCATTCAGCCCATCGAGTCCACTCCACCATTCAATCATGGTTGATTTCAACTCCATTTACCCGCTCTCTCCCCATAGCCCTTAATTCCTCGAGAAATCAAGAATTTATCAATTTCTGTCTTAAAGACACTCAATGTCCCGGCCTCCACCGCCCTCTGTGGCAATGAATTCCACAGACCTACCACTCTCTGGCTGAAGAAATTTCTCCTCATCTCTGTTCTAAAGTGACTCCCTTTTATTCTAAGGCTGTGCCCCCGCGTCCTAGTCTCCCCTGCTAATGGAAACAACTTCCCTACGTCCATCCTATCCAAGCCATTCATTATCTTGTAAGTTTCTATTAGATCTCCCCTCAACCTCATATACCACACATCTATAAAATAGACAAATTAGGAAGACAAGAGAAACCAAAATAATTGAGGACAGAATTTTCAAACTTATTAAAAGTCTAGTGAAACTGAACCTACCACATCAAATCACATTGAGACTAGATGCAAACAGTGTGCTTGCCCATTCCAAGGAAAGATCCACACCCACTTCTACTGAAGCTGAAACAGGAATTCAGCCAAAGCTTTATAGTTGTATTATAATGGGTTAATGTTAAATGTGTAAGTGGAACAGTCAACATCATCAATGATCATAAAACACCATCTTTCTGGGTGGCAGGAATTGCAGGTTTGTAAAGTGTTGTTAATCATAGAATTTACAGTGCAGTAGGAGGCCATTTGGCCCATCGAGTCTGCACTGGC
Source organism: Scyliorhinus canicula (assembly GCF_902713615.1). Taxonomy (NCBI): domain Eukaryota; kingdom Metazoa; phylum Chordata; class Chondrichthyes; order Carcharhiniformes; family Scyliorhinidae; genus Scyliorhinus; species Scyliorhinus canicula. The sequence goes on from NC_052151.1 coordinate 101,533,055, forward strand.
CATTGGAAAGAGCACCCTACTTAAGCACACACCTCCACCGTACGCCCATAACTCTGTAACCCCACCTATCTTTTATTTTGGATACTAAGGGTGATTTAGTATAGCCAATCCACCTAACCTGCCTGCACCTCTTTGGACTTTAGGAGGAAACCGGAGCGCCCGGAGGAAAGCCATGCAGACACGGGGAGAACTTGCAGACTTCGCACAGACAGTGACCCAAGCCAGGAATCGAACCTGGGACCCTGCAGCTGTGATGCAACAGTGCTAACCACTTGCTACCCTGTCGCCTTTGTTGACAAAGTAATGGCACGTGGCAAGAGTGAATCTGCCTTTTGGTACACGTTGCTGCCACTGTGCGTCAGTTGTGGTGGGAGTGAATATTGAAGGTGATGGGTGGGGTGCCAATCAAATGGGTTGCTTTGCCTTAGATAGTGTCAAGCTTCTTGTGTGCTGTTGGAGTAGCCCTCATCCATGCGGGTAGAGAGTATTATTTAATCACAGTATTGTATTTCGATTCCAGACCTGACCCCAACAGTGGCTAGGATACTGGACCGAAACCCCAATATTTTAGTTTATTTTGTAAGACTGTGCGGAAAGAACGATTCACTCCAGCAGTGATTGCACAAAAAAAAATAGGGCTTTGGTATTTTAAAACAAAACTTTATTATGCACACAATGTTAAACGCTTCACACCCGAAAAGAACAGCTTACAATTACTCTCAACACTGCTACAGCACTACTCAATTGCCTATTAAATAACAAGAAAATTATCATACAGCTCTCAATCCAGCTGAAAAATCAGCAGGGCAAAGGCTAATAATATTTGCTTTGCAAAACAGATTTGGGTCCCAGTTAGAAACCCTGCAAATTCTGGCTGAATATCTTCAAATAGCTGCTTTGACTGAGTTGTTTCAGCCTCTTCCTTGTCTTCAGAGAAGACTTCTCTGCTTTAAAATATTATTACTCTTTTAAAAAAATATCCACTGGAGAGAACTTGAGGCCAAAGCAAGTATTGCCAGATCAGACTTCAACTCTCTCCAAAGTTTTCTCAAAACCTCTCTCTCTGAATCACGTAGCTCCACCCAGCTATGGAATCATATCCCTAAGCGGTAAACAAATTAACTTTCCAGACATTGAAAACACATGAATTCCCCAGGGATTTCCCCAGTCAAATCACGGTACATTAGCCGAGACTGAAAAACACATCCTACGGTCAATTTCACCTTCTGGCTCCTAAAATCTCCCAAGGCCTACAAACCAGGATTCTTTTTTAAAAAACCTGACCACTGCAGTCAAACACACTACAACCCCAGGCTTTTAACCCTTAAATGGCCCAATAATTGGAATCCAATGCTCCTAAAATCCTCCTTTGGCCATCGCTTTGTGGGTTTTGGGTAAGTGCAGAGGGATAAATAGGAGAAAGGTGCAGCACAGGGTGTACCTGTATTCTAATTTATTACGTGATGGACCTGGTTCTCACCACGGATGATACAGTGGAAATACTGAGGTTGTTTGGCTCCTTTTTTTAGGATATCTATTAAACTTGGATCTCGTCCAGAAACAAAGATCCAAGCATCAATCTCGCATTTAATAAGGAAAGAAAAAGATCCGTTAAAATGCGGGTCATATTGCCCAATGTCCTAATCAAATGTAGATTCCAAGATCCTGGCAAAGAAATTTACCTTAGGTTAGAGAGATGTCTCCCACCGATCATTGAGGAAGACCAAACGGGTTTTGTAAAAGGAAGATAGATACTTGTCATCTAATCTAAGATGATTATTAAATGTGATATTGTCCCCAACAGAAGGAAAAGAACAGGAGATTATTCTGGCATTAAACACTGAAAAAGCCTTAGGCAGGATAGAATGGAGACATTCATTTGCAGGATTGGAACAGTTTAGAATAGGACCTAAATTTATAGAATGGGTTTGGTTACTATATAAGGCAACTAAAGTGAGCTTTCACACAAACAACATGAAGTCAAATATTTTCAGTTGCAAAGAGGAACAAGACGAAGGTGCCTTATTTTTCCCCCTCTTATTTTCAATAGCAATTGAACCATTGGCCATTGCCTTGGGATTGTTGAGTAGATGGATAGGGTAATAAGGGGAAGAATAGAACATTAACTATCTTTCTACACTGATGATATTCTTTTATATGTAACAGACCCTGTCCCCACTATAGATTACATCATGACACTATTTGGATATAAAATCGATAAAAAAATAAATTGGTAAAGAAGTGAATGTTTCCCTGTCACCCAACCAAAGATAGGAGTCAACTTAGGGTTGTTGCCATTTTGTCTGACAAGTTCCCATTTTCGATACTCATGGATTCAGATAGCCTGTGATTGTGATCAGCTTCGAAAAATGAATTTCACAAGTCTGGTAAATAAGGTTAAAATGGATTTGGAAAGCTGGAAGAACTCCCTATGTCCTTGGCTGGCAGAATCCAATTGGTAAAACTGAATTCCTGCCCTGTTTTCTATTGCTATTTCAGTGCTTGCCAGTATTTTTACCTAAATCCTTTTTTCTGGTATTGAAAGTCTGATTTTGACATTCAATTGGGCCGGAAAAATAGCAAGGATCCAAAAAACAGTTTTCCTGAAGGATCGACAAATAGGAGGCTTAGCACTACCAAACTCTTTGCATTATTATTGGGCAGCAAACACTGAAAAGGTGCTGAGATGGTATGAAGATTCAAAGGACGTACGGGTGTGGATGGACTAGGGCTCCTGTAGAGAATCAGGACTACAGGCATTGGTAACCGTTGCCTTACCCTTTTCTCCCGGTAAATATTATAAAATCAAATTGTAACATCCACATTATAGATTTGGAGACAGTTTCGTCAACATTTTATATTCGGTGAAGTGTCAAATCCAATGCCAATGTATCCAAATATGTTTAAACTGATGAAACTTGACAGTAATTTCCAAAATTGGGAGAAGAAAGGGATTATTCTATTGAAAGATTTGGTTGTGGAAAACCGATTTACAAATTTTGAAGAGTTAGTAATGAAATTTGGGCTTTCACAAACAGACAAATTAGAATATTTTCATGGACGTGAATTCGCAAGAAAGATTTTTTCATCTTTTCCAGTAATACCACCTTCCTTGATACTAGAAAGAGTTTCATTGTTAATGGGGAAGAAGGTAGGAAATATGTCTGGGAGATTTATTGCAGATTTATAAATAGGAGATTTATTGCAGCGGAAGCTACATTCTTACTTAGAATCAAAAGCAAATTGGAAGAAAAACTGGGATCTGAGCGAGAAGATGGGATTTGGTTTGAAATTCTGCAAAGGATAAATTCAACATCATCATGTGCTAGATTAGAATTGATACAATTAACTAGTTTGGCAGGGTGATGGGAACTAGAGCTACGGATCAGAAGATAGGGTAGCTGTTGAACAGGTAGGAATCGTATGCAGCGAGTCTGTGAGGAAGAATAGACAGTTAATAGGACAAAGTTGCACTCAGTGGGATGGGTTGAAGTGTGTCTGATTCAATGCAAGGAGTGTCAGGAATAAGGGAGATGAACTTAGAGCATGGATCAGTATTTGGAACTACGATTTGTGACCATTATGGAGACATGGATTTCACTGGGGCAGAAATGGCTTTTAGATGTTCTGGGGTTTAGATGTTTTAAGAAGAATAGGGAGGGAGGTAAAAGAGGAGGGGGTGGCACTGTTAATTAGGGAGTGCATCACAACTGCAGAAAAGGAGATAGTTGAGGAAGGTTTGTCTACTGAGTCAGTTTCAGTGGAAGTCAGAAACAAGAAAGGAGCAGTCACTTTATTGGGCGTTTTCTATAGACACCCCAATAGCAGCAGAGAGATGGAGGAATAGAGGATAGGGTGGCAGATCTTGGAAAGGTGAAGAAGTAACAGAGTTGCTGTCATGGGTGACTTCAACTTCCCTAATATTGACTGGAACCTCCTTAGTGCAAATGGTTTGGATGGAGCAGATTTTGTCAGGTGTGTCCAGGAAGGATTCCTGACTCAATATGTAGGTCAGCCGACTAGGGGATAGGCCATATTGGATTTGGTGCTTGGCAACGAACTGGGCCAGATGTCAGATGTCACGGTGGGAGAGCATTTCAGTGACGGTGACCACAACTCCTTGACCTTTACCATAGTCGTGGAGAGGGATAGGAACAGTAAGTATGGGAAGATATTTAATTGGGGGAGGGGAAATTATACTGCTATCAGACAGGAGCTGAGGACCATCAATTGGGAACAGTTGTTCTCAGGGAAATGCACAACAGTAATGTGGGTTTGTTTAAGAAGCACTTGCTGCGAGAACTGGATAGTTTTGTCCCACTGAGATAAGGAAGGAATGGTAAGGTGAAGGAGCTTTGGATGACAAGAAAAGTGGAGCTTCTAGTCAAGAGGAAGAAGCAAACTTACGTAATGTTGAGGCAGCAAGGATCTGGCACAGCTCTAGAAGGTTACAAGGTAGCCAGGAACAAATTCAAAAATGGACGTAGGAGAGCTAGAGCCTGGCGGAAAGGATTAGGGAAAACCTCAAGGCATTCTACACTCAGATGAGCAATAAAGGATGATCAGAGTGAGAGTAGGGCCATTCAGGGATAGTGGAGGGAACTTGTGCCTAGAGTCTGAGGAGGTAGGGGAGGCCCTAAATGAATATTTTGCTTCAGTATTCACGAGAGAGAGGGACCTTTTTATAAAGGGTGGACTAGTACATTTGCCGATGACACAAAGATTGGTGGAGTTGAAGATAGTATTGAGGGCTGTTGCAGGTTACAACAGGAGATTGACAGGATGCAGAGCTGGGCTGAGAAGTGGCAGATGGAGTTCAACCTAGATAAATGTGATGTGATTCATTTTGGAAGGTCGGATTTGAATGCTGAATACAGGGTTAAAGGCAGGATTCTTGGAAGTGTGGAGGAACATAGGGATCTTGGGGTCCATGTAAATAGATCCCTCAAAGTTGCCAGTGTAGCCACCTGGGGTGGCCACTTCCCGATTCCAAAATGGATACTCGCAAAGAGTGCAGGGAAAAATGGACAGCACTAGAAAAACAAACAGGTACAAGGTTTCCTGTGGATTGGAACTTGCAGAGCCCAGACAGATCTGAAACTACAAGCCATTAGCATAGTAATGAGCTATCTCCGGGAACAAAACGAAACATTGAAACAATCGGTACCAGGACAGACTCCCCGGTGCCAGGGGAAACTAAAACAAAGGCAGGCCAACGGTTACCTAGGGCCCGCCCAGCGATTGGGGAACAACCCCGTTATTAGAGAGAATCAATACCTACGATTGGGACATGGTCCAATTAATTGGGACCAAGCCCAGGGCGCAAAACCCTGTGGACTATAAAGAAGAGTCCCCAAGGTCAGAACACTCTCTTATTTCTCCATCTTCACCTTTACCTTGGCATTTGGCTCTCAGCGACCAGAGGCCACCAAGCACCAGCCAAGTAAATCTAAGGTCATCGCCGCTACGAGATAGGCTCTCCTAGCTACTATTCTGTACCAGTTCGAAGCCAGCAGTATCAGAACCGGACAATAGCCATTGTTCCTCTGACTGAGTAGGCCCCCCGAAGCTATGTATAGGCTTTTAGTAGTAGGTGTAGTTTAGCGAGTAGAGTTTGTGCATGAGTAATAATTGACTGTGTGTGTAAATAAATATGCATTGATTTCAAACTTACTAACTGGTGTATCGAGTCATTGATCAGTATTCGGTTTTGAAACTTGTGGTGGTATCAGAAAGATACCTGGTGACTCTTGAGCAAAGGTAATTAAAACAGAGCAAATTAAGGGAAAGCATAATGAGCAACACCATCCAGGTTGATAGGGTTGTTAAGAAGGCGTATGGTGTGTTGGCTTTCATTAACAGGAGGATTGAGTTTAAGAGCTGCAAAGTTTTGCTGCAGCTTTATAAAACCCTGGTGAGACCACACTTGGAATATTGTGTCCAGTTCTGGTCACCTCATTATAGGAAGGATGTGGATGCTTTGGAGAGGGTGCAGCGGATATTTATCAGGATGCTGCCTGGACTGGAGGGCACGTCTTTTGAAGAAAGGTAGAGAGAGCTAGGGCTTTTCTCACTGGAGCAAAGAGGGAAGAGAGGCAACATGACAGAGGTCTACAAGGTGATGAGAGGCATGGATAGAGTGGATAGCCAGAGACCTTTCCCCAGGGCAGAAATGGCTGTCATGAGGGGACATAATTTTAAGGTGATTAGAGGAAGGTATAGAGGAGATGTCAGAGTTATGTTCTGAGAGTGGTGGAATGCACTGCCAGTGGAGATGGTGGAGTCAGAGCCATTAGGAACATTTAAGCGACTCTTAGACAGACACATTGACAGCAGTAAATTGAAGAGGTGTAGGTTAGGTTGTTCTTAGATTAGGAGAAATGGTTGGCACAACATCGTGGGCCGAAGGGTCTGTAACGTGCTCTATGTTCGAAAGATTGTGCATAGAGCCCTCTTCACTAAATCCAAATGGGTAAAATGATTGTGGAAGTGGAAGATAAATGCGAACGGTGTAAAAGGGGCCCTTGTCAATCAGTTACGTATGTTCTGGACATGTCCTGGACTCATGGGATTTTGGGTCTCCTTCTTCAGCACCTTCTGGCCATTCTACAAATTAAACTGAATTCCTGTCCTTTAATAGGCATATTTGGGGTTTCAGATCTACCAGAGTTGCAGACAAGCTGTTGTTCTAACATTCGCCTCACTGATTGGTTGTCGGCAGATATTAATTGAATGGAAATCATCTTCTCCAGCCAATGCCACATTGTGGATTGAAGATCTTATGGAATTTCTATATCTTGAAAAAGTTAAATATACCGTGAAGGGCTCAACTGATAGATTTCACCGTATAGGTGTGCGTGGGTTTCCTCCGGGTGCTCCGGTTTCCTCCCACAGTCCAAAGATGTGCGGGTTAGGTGGATTGGCCATGCTAAATTGCCCGTAGTGTCCTAAAAAGTAAGGTTAAGGGGTTGGGGGTATAGGGTGGATACGGGGGTTTGAGTGGGGTGATCATGGCTCGGCACAACATCAAGGGCCGAAGGGCCTGTTCTGTGCTGTACTGTTCTATGTTCTATGTTCTATATGGCAGCCGTTCATTCTGCACTTTAAAGAGTTGATCACCGTTACCCGTTAAAGGAAAATAAGAGTGGGAAAAGGGTTGGAGGGATTTATTGTTTATTATTGAAAAGGGAGGGAAGGGAATGTATTGCTATTATTGTTATTCTTTATATTGTTTGCATTTATATTTAATATTAAAAAAATAAATTAAAGATAAGTTAAACTTGGAAAAGAGTGAGTGTTTTCCAGTGAACACCCCCCCTGGAGGGGAGCCAATCTTTGTGTGCTACCATTTTGCATGGCTGATTGTAGCTTTAGATATCAGGGGAGGCGGGGGAGGGGGGAGGGAGTCAGGGAGACTGGCATTACTCAATCTGATACTTTATTATTGGGCAACTATTGCAGAGAAAATGTTGGATTAGTGTAGTGATCCAGGAGCTACATGGATGCAGACCGAATCAAGGTCATGTAGGGGGTCTGGTCTGGGGCATTAGTGATGGCCTCGCTCTCATCCTCACCAACAAATTCTCAAATTCTTCATTAAATTCAGTGGTTGTTTCCACTTTGATGATTTGGAAACAGTTTTTACAACATTTTAAATTGGTGTCAGTGTTGAAGCTGGCTCCTATCTGTGCTAACCATCTATTCGAGCCTGCGAGATCAGAAGCCATATTCAGGGGGTGGGAAGGGAAGACGTTGGAGAGAGTGAGTGATTAATTCCTGGAGAGACGATTTGCCAGTGTAGAGGAACTGACCGAAAGGTTTGAGCTCTCGGGTTTGGACTTATTCAGTTATCATTAAGTTTGCAACTTTGTGAAATGGGTTTTCCCGACATTCCCTGTTGGGTCGCCAACATCTCTAATGAGAGGGTTCTTTCGCTCACAGGGTCGGAGGAGGGGAGTACTTCTTGTATTTATGGACAGATTTTGTTGGAAGTTTCGGTGTCAGTGGAGGGATAAAGGCTAGTTTGGTGGAAGATCTGGGGCTCATATTAGATGACGAGGTGTGGAGTGAGGCTTTATGAGTGTACTCCATGCTTGTCCTCGTGCACGAGGCTTGGTTTGATTCAACTTAAGGTAGTTTTTAGGGCTAACCTGACCAAGTCCAGGATGAGTCATTTCTTTGCGGGGGTAGAGGACAGGTGCGAGAGGACAGGCCCGGCTAACCATGTGCACATGTTCTAGTCTTGTTCCAAGCTTATAGGGTTTTGGGTCTCCTTCTTTAGCACCATGCCGGTGATTCTGAACATTGAGCTGGGGCCCTGTCCTTCAGTGTCCGTATTTGACTAGCTGAAGCTGCAGTCAGTGTTCTATCAGTGATGGCAGCGTTTTATTGTTTAGTTTAAGGAATTCGTCACCATTAGTAGTTAAGGGAATTTATTGCTATTATTTAAATTGTTTGCAGGGGTGAAGGGATGGGGAAGTTAGGTTTTTATGGGCAGTGAGGGGTTATTATATGTTTTTGTTTCTTCGTGGATGTAACTATGTTTACTTTTGTTATTTTTTACTGTATATGAAATGAAAATAGCTTATTGTCATGAGTAGGCTTCAATAAAGTTACTGTGAAAAGCCCCTAGTCGCCACATTCCGGCGCCTGTTCGGGGAGGCTGTTACGGGAATCGAACTGTGCTGCTGGCCTGCCTTGGTCTGCTTTCAAAGCCAGTGATTTAGCCCAGTGTGCTAAACAGCCCCTCACTATAAAGTGAAACATATAAATAAAAGTATTTAAACAAAAATAATTACGACAACAATAGTTATTACCTATCCTAAAATGTAGATGAACAGAGCATTTACTTACCCTCTTGAGTAGAAAACTCTGTAAATAGCTGAATCTGTTTTTTTATTTAAAAAAAGTTAGATAACGTTCCTCCCAAAAAAAGAGTCAATGTATGTTGTCTGGCAAGGGCATTTCAGAAAAGATAAGAATTTATCTTGCATTTTCGACCTGACAAAAGGTCAACAGAACAGCAATGTCAGGAGGTTTATGTCGCATTGAGTTTTCAGTAAGCCTTTCATGAAGGTGCACAATAATGGAGTGTTTTAGCTGAAATTTGAGAAATACAATGGTACCAATAGAGCAGAATTTCACTGGAATCGGCATTTTTGTTTAAGAACACAGAGAGAGGAAAAATTCCACCTGAAGTTTTAGGAATGTCTCCTGAAAATAAACAGGCCTGGGAAGTCGCCAAAAGTCACCAAAGCCTGCAGTCTGCATACTCAAAGGAGTATGGACATTGCACTGAAGCGTTCGAGGAGAGCGTGTCACAGATATGAAGATGTGGTAGGAATTAGATGAATTATGGAGAAGAGTACTGTTTCATTTCTCCTCATATTCACTGCACCTGGACAGCTTCATATTAATCAAAACCTACCTAATACTTCTCATCAAAGAAAACATTATTGTTCTTGCTTTGGCTATTGATGGAAAGTTTTGAACAATTCTGACTATCAAAGTCGACTTGGGCACATGTCTGAAAACCGAACTAACATTTGTCTTCTTACTAAACAATTGTTTCGGGATATCTCCTCGGCACTCCCTCCTTTCTTTTCAATTTTATACATAGATTTCTCTTTGAGCATGAAATTGGGCCTGAAGATTACTCCGCAGAGCCATTTGCAGACAACATAGCTTTCATCAATCCAGAACGGAATACTCTATGCCATGAAATTCCACATCGGGTGATATAATTGAACATCTACTCAACTATCTCCCTTATATTAACTATCTCCCTTGTATTTTCTTGCTCTGAGAAGCATTTGAAGAACATATTTAGCATCATTACCGATCTCATCCTCATCTCCTTTTCTTCTTTTTACAAATTGGTACGGTCTTGCACTTTAGGCCTTTCACATGGGCTTCTCAATGCAGAAATAAAATACATCTATCAGACCCTCAAAAACAGAAGTAATGATAATAATCGTTGCTTTTACCAATGCTTTACTGTTTAGATTTCTGATTCCCCTTGCACTGAATAACCTATATTGTAACTCTGAGTTTACCCGGTTGCAGTATTTGTATCACACAGCATGAGCATAAAAGGCCTCTTTGAGTTTGCAGACTGTGGATACATGATATGCCCTGGTCGAGTGCTATGTCTGACTGAAAGTGCTTAGGTCAAACTGTTACTTTGAGTATTTTTGCTGTTAATAAAACATGTTAAAACTAATAATGTTATGCGTCAGTTTTGATGTCAGTGAGTGCAGAATGTTCTCTGGTAAAGCTGCTGCACTACTTGTCCAACAATACTGTGTTAATGTCAGGTCAAGACTCTAAATTTAAAATCAAACAGCCATTGATCTCAAGTGTGCTCAGGATGATTGGAACCAGGAATGTCAAAAATAGATTTATGCAATAAAATGTAAATAAATGCTGATTCAAACTAGAAGCAACTTATAATGAGCGATAAGTTAATCATATCAACATTTTGGGAAGGAATATAATAGCTGCAATGCATTTAAAAGCATTTGGGAACAGTAATGCCATTTTACCATCAAAATAGATATTTTTAAGTAAACACTTTTTCACTTCTGAAGAAGAAAAGCTAGTTTCATGCTTCATACATGTCTGTAATTCTGCTTTGCAATACTTCAACCATAAAAGAGTATTTAAATGAATGCAAGAAAACTTTATTTGATTGAAACGTCACACACATTGTTGGAGACATGCAGCAATCAAAGAGTTAACTTGTTGGCAAGGCTGAAAACGTGAAAGGTGATGTCTGTAACTTGATTTTCGATTCTGAAATCCATCCGATACGGGTCAGCCACAAAGCCCTTTCCTGATTTAACTGTGTTTCTCACAGTAAGGAGTTAGTTGATTAAATAATTATTTTAAAATTCATTTCTATTTTAGATTTAGTAAGGACTTCACCCACTGAATTTTTCCCAATGCTCTAAATTCTATAAATGTGTTTTTTTCCATTCTAACTAGTTAAATCATAAAGATCAATATTTTGCATTTCCTGCCTGGAGATTCGTATTCAAAAGCTGCCTGATATGCTTCACTGAATCTGACCCAGTGAGGTTATTAAATGACTGATCCATTTTGGATCAGGGTTTTATTGGAAATGTGGCACTCCTGTTTTTTTCCCCGTGTTATCTATCTGGTAGCCCCAACCTTAGCCTAAATGCATAATTGAGTGTTTAAAGCAAATGTTAGACGTTTAACCATACATATTTTTGGTATCTTTCTGAAGGCTCTGGGCTGAAATGTTTTATGAAAACTCACGTTTAACTAAAACAACTTTATAAAATCAGCTAACATACAATTTGTTTAGACTTAAAATGAAATTGTGCCTCTCTCTTTTCTTCTGAAAGGTCTGCCTCTCGCTGTGTACATTTCCACAGGTGCATCACCAAGTAACCATTCTTCATTCATGAGTCTATGCTGTGAATGTTCACAGGCTATTTAACCATGGGTTAATCACAATTAATCCTAACATCATTCAACTATCATATATGCATGCTGCCCACAGGCCTGAATAACCCAGCTGCATAGTCGTACTGCACCTCCCAATTGGACCATCAGGGCATGCTCTTTACTCATTTGAAAGTTAGTTCGAAACCTTGAAGGATCCAAAAAAGCTAAAACATGTTTTTCTCCATTGACCTTAGTATTAATCTAAACAGAATCGGGGAACATTTCCTTTTAATTAATCACAAATGACTTCTTAAAAAAGGAGACAATAATGTAATCATGAAGTTCATTCTGAATCTGAGTGACTTCAAATATCTGCTGTCTAGAATATTCTGATCCATTGGCTTTTGCACTCTCAACCACACCCAGAACAAAATGCTCCACATGTGAAAACTAACCCATAAAATTAATATGATGCATTTAAATAGCGCAGCAGGGAGTCATTTCAAATCTCAGCCATGTGGGTTTGGTGGACCATTAGATATTCTTCAAGTGTTCGCCTTGCAGTTAATCATATCTGAACTTCTCCATCAGATCACTAATTTGTAATTGCTCCCAAGTATCCATTATTCTCGCTTCATAAATTATATCAATTTACTATCACTGTTTTATACCAAAATGACAAATTTATCCACTGAAAAACCTTGTAAACAATTTTGACAAGCTTTGAGGGAAACCACAAGATGTTAATAGCCTCAAGTGTTTCCACCCAAGTTTCCCACAAAACTAACCTGATCCATATACAAGATGAGCTATGAATAAGGCAACAACACAAATGGGTTACTTCCTTTCTTCGGTCACGTTATCAGGCACCAAATGAAGGTGAAATGGTTCCATCGAGGTGCTGTAAGGTGAATTAACAAATTCCACATTCTTTCTTGGCGGATTATCATGATCGTCTATCTACTTTCTAAAATGGTGAATGATATGTATGAGAATGAGACTAACAAGGGGAGGCAGTGGCACAGTGATACCATAATCCAGAGGCTAGGGCAAGACCTAATGACCCGGGTTTGAATTGCACATGGCAGATGGTGAAATTTGAATTCAATAAAAAATTTGGAATTAAATGTGTAATGATGACCCCGAAACCATTGTCACCAAGAAAGCACAACAGTGCCTTTACTTCCTCCGGAAATTGAGAAAATTCAGCATGCCCATACTGATTCTTACCAACTTTTACAGATGCACCATAGAAAGCATCCTATCTGGCTGCATCACAGCCTGGTATGGCAACTGCTCGGTCCAGGACCGCAAGAAACTTCAGAGAGTCGCGAACACTGCCCAGTCCATCACATGAGCCTGCCTCTTATCCATTGACTGTATCTACACCTCCCGCTGCCTGGGGAAAGCAGCAGCATAATCTAAGACCCCTCCCACCCGGCTTACTCATTCTTCCAACTTCTTCTATCGGGCAGGAGATGCAAAAATCTGAGAACACACACGAACAGATTCAAAAACAGCTTCTCCCCCACTGTTACCAGACTCCTAAATGACTCTCTTATGGACTATCCTGATTACTGCTACACCCTTGTTTGCTTCACCCGATATCGGTGTCTATGTATTTACATTGTGTACCTTGTGCTTCCTTATTATGAATTTTCTTTCTCTTTAATTTTTTTTCATGTATTAAATGATATGTTTGAGGTACTCGCAGAAAAATACTTTTCACTGTATCTCGGTACACATGACAGTAAACAAATCCAGTAAATCCCCATCTGGTTCACAAATGAAGGAAGGAAATCTGCTGCCCTTAGCTGGTCTGGCATACATGTGACTCACAGACCCACAATAATGTGGTTAACTGTAAAATACCCTCTAGAGCAGGGGTGGGCAAACTACGGCCCGCGGGCCGCATGCGGCCCGCCAAAGGTATTTCTGCGGCCCACCAAGTCATTAAAAAAAAAAAAAAAAAAATTTTTTTTTTTTTTTTTTTAAATTTTTTTTTAAGGTTAATACGGGGGGGGGGGGGGCTGTTGGGTTACTTACTGGTATAGGGTGGATACGTTGACTTGAGTAGGGTGATCATTGCTCGGCACAACGTCGAGGGCCGAAGGGCCTGTTCTGTGCTGTACTGTTCTATGTTCTATATGAGGCGCCCAGAATCATAACCGGGTGAAGTAATTATTTTACTTAATATACTATGCGGCCCTTTGTGAATTGTGAATTTCTGAATGTGGCCCTTGCACGGAAAAGTTTGCCCACCCCTGCTCTAGAGGCTAGTAAGGGAGGGGCAATAAGTGCTGGTCCAGCCAGTGACGCAAATTAATAAATAAATGCCAATAGCTGAAGTGTTAAATGACCTGCGGATTTACCTGCTTAGCTTTTGTTTTGGAAGTAATAACATAAGAAAACTTAAAATTAGCATGGCAGATATATCTCAACGCACTTAATAATAATGTTTATTGTCACAAGTAGGCTTACATTAACATAGCAATGAAGTTACTGTGAAAATCCCTTAGTCGCCACATTCCGGCGCCTGTTCAGGTACACGGAGGGAGAACTCGGAATTTCCAATTCACCTAATAGCACGTCTTTCGAGACTTGCGGGAGAAAAACGGAGCACCCGGAGGAAACCCACACAGGCACAAGGCGAACGTGCAGACTCCACAGTCAGTGATCCAAGCCGGGAATCAAACCTGGGACCCTGGCACTGTGAAGCAACAGTACTAACCACTGTGCTACCTTGCTGCCCTGTACTGTATTGGATTATCAAAATTAGAATTGTGTGTAATGAACATCAACTAAAATTACACATGTGAAACAACGTACACACAGGCAGACATACACACACATACACAAAACAAATATTGTAGCCTCTACACCCATTCAAGACAGGCAACTCTGACCTACACAAGAAATCTAGGTACAAGTCTGCAAAGCCATCAGGGAGACCAAGATAAAATACCAGACTAAGCTAGAGTCCCAGACTGACGACACAAACTCTCATCAATTGTGCCAAGGCTTAAAGAATATAACGGGCTAAAAGCAAAATGAAGTAGAATCTACAGCACCAGAGCACCCCTCTCCGATGAACTCAATGCATTCTACGCTAGTTTTGAGCAGGAAGCCAAAAACCAATGTCACCTGTCCCAATAGCCACATACACATCCAAACCTATCGTCACAGTCTCAGATGTTAGGTCGGCCTTCTCAAAAGTGAACCCATGGAAGCAACGGGTTCCTGATACAGTCTCTGGTCATGCACTCAGATCCTGCATGGACCAACAGGCGGTTGTGTTCACAGACATCTTTACCCTCTCCTTACTCCGCTCCGAGGCTCCCACCTGCTTCAAGAAGACCACCTTCATAAAGGTGTCAAAGAAGAACCAGGTAGAACCAGGCAACGTGCTTCAACAAATACCGCCTGGTGGCTCTGGCATTTATTATTATGAAGTGCTTTGAGAGGTTAGTCATGAGACACATCAAAGGCAGCACGGTGGCAGCACCGCAGCACGGTGGAGTTTGCACATTGTCCCCCAGTCTGCATGGGTCTCAAGCCCACAACCCAAAGATTTGCAGGTATATTGGCCATGTTAGGCTGCCCCTTAATTGGAAAAAAAAATTAGGTACTCTAAATTTAATTTTAAAAAGTCATGAGACACATCAACTCCAACATTCCAGATTGCATTGATCCACTGCAATTTGCCTACAGCCACATCCGGTCCACAGCAGATGTCATCTCCCTGGCCCTACACTCATTGGATTGGATTGGATTTTGTTTATTGTACCGTAAAACAAGGTACAGTGAAAAGTATTTTTCTGTGAGCAGCTCAACAGATCATTAAGTACATGAAAAGAAAAGGAAATAAAAGAAAATACATAATAGGGCAACACAAGGTATACAATGTAACTACATAGCACCGGCATCAGGTGAAGCATACAGGGGTGTAGTGTTAATGAGGTCAGTCCATAAGAGGGTCGTTTAGGAGTCTGGCAACAGCGGGGAAGAAGCTGTTATTGAGTCTGTTCATGTATGTTCTCCGACTTTTGCATCTCCTGCCCGATGGAATAAGTTGGAAGAGTGAGTAAGCCAGGTGGGAGTGGTCTTTGATTATACTGCCCGCTTTCCCCAGGCAGCGGGAGGTGTAGATGGAGTCAATGGATGGGAGGCAGGTTCGTGTGATGGACTGGGCTGTGTTCACGACTCTCTGAAGTTTCTTGCGGTCTTGGGCCGAGCAGTTGCCATACCAGGCTGTGATGCAGCCCGATAGGATGCTTTCTATGGTGCATCTGTAAAAGATGGTAAGAGTTAATGTAGACATGCCGAATTTCCTTAGTTTCCTGAGGAAGTATAGGTACTACTGTACTTTCTTGGTCGTTGCATCAACATGGGTGGACCTGGATAGATTTTTGTAGATGTGTACCTCTAGGAATTTGAAACTGCTAACCATCTCCAACTCTGCTCCGTTGATGTTGACGGGGGTGTGTACAGTACTTTACTTTCTGAATTCAATGACCAGCTCTTTAATTTTGCTGGCATTGAGGGATAGATTGTTTTCACTCCATCCCTGGAGCATCTCTACAACAAGGACTCCTACGTCAGACTCCGATTCATTGACTACAGCTCTGCCTTCACACCATAATCCCAGCCAAGCTCATATCCAAACTCCAAAACCTAGGATTCAGATCCTCCCTCTCCAACCTGCTCCTCGACGTCCTGACCCACAGATCACAATCTGTAAGGATAAACAATGACACCTCCTCCAGGATATTCCGCAATAGAGGGTCCTCGCCAGGCTGTCTACTTAGCCCCCTACTATATCCCCTTTACACTCATCTACACATTTGGTGTGGGTCGGAACTCAAACAATGATGAGTCAGAGTACAGGAGGGAGATAGACAACTTAATGGCTTGGTGTAATGTCAATCTCTTCCTCTATGTCAGCAAACAAAGGAGCTGGGCATTGACTTTAGGAAGTGAAGTGTCATACACACCCCTATCTGTATCAATGGTGCTGAGGTGAAGATGATAGACAACTTCAAATTCCTACGTGTCAACATCACCAACAATCTGTCCTGGTCCACCCACGTTGAGGCGACGACCAAGAAAGCACAACAGCTCCGATACTTCTTCAGGAAATGAAGGAAATTCGGCATCACAGCCTGGTATGGCAACTGCTTGGCCCAAGACTGCAAGAAACTTCAGAGAGTTGTGAACACCACCCAGTCCATCACACAAACCTGCCACTTATTTATTGGGCATGATCTTCTGGCCATGCTGCGCAGGAAAAGCATCTCGCTGCGGCACAGTGTGGCTGGTGAAAGCCAGGAGACCCATTCCATAGATCTACCCATGTCGCAACGCCTCACAAGATTCAACCCAATCTCGCGAGACGTTGCAAGGGGAATCCCACCCATCGAAGGCGGGATCAGTTTTTGGAAAATCTGCATATTAGAAGGAGGCAGCAAGCCTTACTCTAATGTGCAGGTTCCTGAGGTAGCTGAGGCTTTGGGATTCAATCCCTTTGCCTCAGGGATCTTGGGTGAGTGCTGTTTGGTACTGGTCCTCACCAACAGTGACCAGATGGAATAGCACATGTGGGGGTCATCAAGTGGATTGGAGGCCTCCAGCTACATGCCCTTTGGGCAGGGTGATGCCCTGGCACTACTGGTGCCACCTGGCTACCCTGGCATTGCCACACTGGCAGTGCCACCTGTGTATAGCCTGGCATTGCCAAGGTGCCCAGGTGGTACTGCCAGCTGGGAGGGACACTGGCAGTGCCAAGCTGGCCTTTCCAAACAGATGTTGGAATGTGGCGACCAGGGGCTTTTCACAGTAACTTCACTGAAGCCTACCTATATCTACATATCTTAGCTTTTCCATTATACATATGAATATCATTTCAAAATATGTATATTTTTTTCATCTGTTACATTTGAAGCCAGTTATTAGTCAGATTGTTACATACTTATTGCATAAAACCAATATAAAATGAACGCATAAGGAAGACATCTGTGCATTTACCTCCAGCTATTCAAATGTTTCACCAATATGATTATAGGATAATGCAATGCTAAATGAAACAATTTGGAAATTCAAACCTTATGATACGATACCCCACGAACCAGTGATTCCTCCTGTAATTTCTACCTTGAGCGGATTTCCTGACACTAACAATGACGGCAAATAAAATTAAACATTGTATTCAGGCCCCATGTGCAATTCGTTTGCCAGCCTGTTCTAGGCCAGTGACCTTCAAAACATCTGCCTGACTTTCAATTCGTTGATGTTTCATTTCAAGGCTGCAATAAAATCCCTTTGGTAAAATAATCATCCATTGCTGAATCAAGAGTCTCTTGCACAGAAATCGTCTTGTTTCCCAAACTGATGGTGTTTTCGACACTCAGATTAATTTCAGTCATTTTCATAGCTTTCTGAGCCACTTGTTAACAAATGTCCTGATCAACAGAAAAGTAGAAATATGAAATACAATGAAGATGACATACATTTGCCATCTCTTTGCAGATAAGAATTCTCAGTGAACTGCAATCAAGGCAACTCTTTGTCTGGAGCACTGAATGCTTACTTGAGATCAACTTTGGCTTAATGCAAAGCAAACCATAGGAAGAGGGAAGTTGAATGTAGACTAGTGTTGTGCACTCATTGATTAAACATAACTCAGTAAAATATTAGGGACAGAATTTTTAAGAACATGTGCAAACTATTGATCAGTTAAATACTGCAAAATTTGATAACCTCTGAAAGTGGGTGGGAGGGGGTGGGGGGGGGGGGGGAGGGGTGGTAATGCAGAATTAACCTGTGCTTGTTGTTTTTGATGCAAATTTGTGCTGACTGCTACTTTGAATGATTATAGCATGTAGCCACCGTTAAACCCACTGTTGAGTGGTTTTACCTCTGAGCAGGGGCCCCAATGTTTTGAGAAGGGAGCATAAGTTACCTCTTCACCAGGCTGCACCCCTTGAAGTGGTGGTGCATCCTGGTTGGGGCAGGTGCAGGAAGTCACTCTAGAAGTGTTTTTAATCTGGGTAACACTCAATAATGACGCAAAATGGCAGTGACAAGATTTTCAAATGCTGCCCTGAAGGCCCTGGTGTAGGATGTGGACAGAAGGAGAGATGTCATCTATCCATAAGGTACCAAGATAAAGCTTCTGAAGCAGTGGTTAGCACTGCTGTCTCCGAGCGCCAGCGATACAGGCTCGATTCTGGCCTTGGGTGGCTTTCTGTATGGAGTTTGCACGTTCTCTCCATGTAAGTGTGGGTTTCCTCTGTGTGCTCCGGTTTCCTCCCACATTCCAAAGTTGTGCAGGCTAAATGGATTGGCCATGCTGGATGGCCCCTTGGTGTCCACGGATGTGAGGGTTCTGAGGATTGGCTGTGTCAGTGCGTGGGGTTGTGGGAATGGATCAGGAGAGTGGGCATGGGTGGAACGCTCTTTTGGAGGGTCAGTGCAGACTCGATGGGCCGAAAGGCCTCATTCTGCACTGTCAGGTTTCTATGGATACTCAGATCAGAAACCTGTGGAGAACAATGCCGGGAATCTAGCCCCAAGATCCCGGATGCACTGCCGTAAGAAGTTTTACAATACCAGGTTAAAGTCCAACAGGTTTGTTTTGAATCACTAGCTTTTGGAGCACAGCTCCTTCCTCAGGTGAATGAAGAGGTGGGTTCTAGAAGCATATATATATATAGACAAAGTCAAAGATGCAATATGATACTTTGAATGCGAGTGTTTGCAGGTAATTAAGTCTTTACAGGTCCAGATGGAGCAACTGAATAGAGGGATAATCACAGGTTAAAGAGGTGTGACTTGTCTCAAGCCAGGACAGTTGGTAGGATTTTGCAAGCCCTGGCAGAATATCCCCCCCCCCCCCCCCCCCCCCCCCCCCCACCGGGACCCATCTCGGATGGGAACAAAAGAGGCTATGAGTCATGACAGGGCCAACTGAAAAATTATGCAGGAGGGTCTGGACGGCACAAATCAACTACGGGAGAGACAATGATCAGGAGATGAGTTTTGCCCTGACCATGGGAAAACAATTAAAGTTGTCCCCAACGCCCACTTTGAGCCATTTGCAAGAGATCAGCGGTATCCGGAGACATACTGAACCTTTGTGGAGAAACTGATCAAATCAATTTCATCCTGCCAACAATTAGCAGGCCTTTGGCCTGGAACACACCTGTGGGAGGGGCCAGTCAGCTCCATTCAGGTTGTTGCCCTTAAGAGTACAGGACTCAGGGCAGAGTAGAGACTGCTACTTTGAATGATTATAGCATGTAGCCACCGTTAAACCCACTGTTGAGTGGTTCTACCAGACTACAAGGATCTCAGACTACGACAGACGTCAGATATGAAGGAGGAGGAGATCTGAGAACGTCACAGGGATAGATGAACATTACAACCAAGGAGAAACGTGTAAAAGAACATTACGGGGTGGAAGATCACGAACACCAGACTACACAGACTATAAAAGATTTCTGCGGAGGAGCCAGACCAGCAACCAAATAGAATAGAACATTACAGTGCAGTACAGGCCCTTCGGCCCTTGAGGTTCCGCCGACCTGTGAAACCCCTCTAAAGTCCCTCTACACTATTCCCTTATCGTCCATATGCCTATCCAATGACCATTTGAATGCGTTTAGTGTTGGCGAGTCCACTGCTGTTGTAGGCAGGGCATTCCACGCCCTTACTACTCTCTAAGAAAAGAACTCTGACATCTGTCCTATATCTATCTCTCCTCAACTTAAAGCTATGTCCCTTCGTGCGAGACATCACCATCCGAGGAAAAAACTACCCTATCTAATCCTCTGATTATCTTGTATGCCTCAATTAAGTCACCTCTTAACCTTCTTCTCTCTATTGGACTAATGGACTATTAAGTTTTGCGGAAGAGCCAAAGAAACATTTGTGCCTATTCAATTATTTTCCAGGGAACTGTGAGTATATTCCCTCAGCCCACAGAAACTCCCAATTAGGCTAAATTGTTGAGGTTGGGGTGGGTGAGTGGATATATAGCACAGTGAGCTAAACAGCTGGCTTGTAGTGCAGAACAATGCCATGCAGCGCGGGTTCAATTCCCATACCAGCCTCCCTGAACAGGTGCTGGAATGTGGTGCCTAGGGGCTTTTCACAGTAACTTCATTGAAGTCTACTTGTGACAATAAGCTATTATTATACATATATTTGTGTGCTCAAGTAAACCTATGTGAGAATAAGAATTTTCGATATGTTGTTTAGTTTCTTGCTTCCCATAGTATTTTTATAACTGGTGTTTGTGTGCTATAATCTGAGTTGCGGGGGGCCTAATTTTCTTGAATAAATTATTTATTTGTAAATTTACCATTGTAGTCTCACCTTTCTTTAACTGTCCTCTCTGGTTGAGTCACAATAATTGCCAGAATATAATTCCAAAATCGAGGACCCAAAAGGAATCCGAGCGCTTCGAACACGCTTACTCAAGAGGGTGAGGCTAGACGAACTTAAAGCCAGACTCACTTGTCAAAGTGAACTAAGGGACTAGTGTTGCACGGAGACATGGCTCACTCCTGCTTCACCAGACTGTGCCCTACAACCAGAGGGCTTCTCAATCTACCGAATGGACCGTACGGCGGCCTCAGGCAAGGCTAGGGAAGGTGGGGTCTGCCTCCTAATCAACACCTCCTGGTGCCTAGATCTAACAACACTGGCGAGTTTCTGCTCCCCAGACCTAGAATACCTGACGCTAAAATGCTGACCCTACTACCTTCCGCAGGGATTCAGCTCCGATGACGGCAGTTTACATCCCACCCCATGCGGATGTGCAAATCGCGCTGGACGAAATATTCACCATCACAAATAGCCTTGAAACGAAACATCCTGAGGCCTTGTTCATTGTAGCTGAGGACTTCAATAAGGCCAAGCTCAAGAGTGTACTACTAAGTTACTGCCAACACCTCACCTGTTCCACGAGAGGCCCAAACATCCTGGACAACTGCGACCCAAATATCAAGCATGCCTACCGCTCTATCGCCCGCCCACACTTTGGCAAATCTGACCACAAGGCTGTTTATAAGCAAAAACTGAAGCGGGAGAATCCATCAAAGAAAGTTGTGCAATGTTGGCATGAGGAATTGGATGATCTCTGATGGGACTGCTTAGAGTTGGTGGACTGGTCAGTGTTTAAAAACTCTGCAACCAGCCTGAAAGAGTACGCCACTACAGTACTCTTAGTAACTCAGTAACTGACTTCATTAGTAAGTGTGTAGAAGACTGTACGCCAAAGAAGCAAATCCGCGTGTTTTCCAACCAGAGACCCTGGATGAACAGGGATATCCACTGCTTGCTGAAGTCTGGGTCTGAGGCATTCAAATCAGGCGACCCTGAGCTATACAAGAAAGCCAGGTATGAACTAAGGTATTCCATCAAAGATGCCAAAAGACAGTACCGGGCCAAGCTCGAGTCCCAGGCTAGCCACATGGACCCCCACTGACTATGGCAAGGTCTGCAAGAATAACAGCCTACAAGATGAAGACATGTAAAATTGTTCGCTCCAATGCACCCCTCCCTGATGAGCTCAATGCATTCTATGCCCACTTTGACCAAGAGGTCAGCGAGAGCACGCCCTCCACCCTGGAAGCCTCGGTTGAACTTGTACCTGAGATCACCACTGCAGACGTCAGAGCAGCCTTCTCGAAGGTCAACCCACGGAAAGCCACTGGCCCAGATGGGGTACCCAGACGACAACTCAGTTCTTGCGCGGATCAACTGGCGGGGGTATTCGCAGACATCTCCAACCTCTCTTTACAACAATCTGAGGTCCCTATCTGCTTCAAGAAGACGACCATCATCCCTGTACCAAAGAAAAGCCAGGCAGCTTGCCTTAATGACTATCGTCCAGTGACATCCATCATTATGAAGTGCTTCAAAAGGTTAGTCATGGCACAAATCAACTCCAACCTCCTTGATCCACTACAGTTCGCATACCACTGCAACAGGTCCATAGCAGACACCATCTCCCTGGCCCTGCACTCAACACTTGAACACCTAGATAACAAAGACACCTATGTCAGACTTCTATTTATTGACTACAGCTCAGCCTTCAACACTATTATTCCTATGAAACTCATCTCCAAACTCATTGGCCTGGGTCTCGGCTCCTCCCTCTGTGACTGGATCCCGAACTTCCTAACCCACAGGCCACAATCAGTAAAGATAGGCAACACCTCCTCCATGATCATCCTCAACACCGGTGCCCCACAAGGCTGTGTCCTCAGCTCCCTACTATACTCCTTGTACACCTATGACTGTGTGGTTAAATTCCCCTCCAACTCAATTTTCAAATTTGCAGATGACACCACAGTAGTGGTTCGGATTTCAAACAATGATGGGACAAAGTACAGGAATGAGATAGAGAATATGGTGAACTGGTGCAACGACAATAATCTCTCCCTCAATGTCAGCAAAACAAAGGAGATTGTCATTGACTTCAGGAAGCGGAGAGGAGAACATCCCCCGGTCGACAGAAATGGGAATGAAGTAGAAAGGGTCGAGATCGTCAAGTTTTTAGGTGTCCAGATTACCAACAACCTGTCCTGGCCCCCCATGCCGACACGATAGTTAAGAAAGCTCACCAACGACTACTTTCTCAGAAGACTAAGGAAATTTGGCATGTCAGCTATGACTCTCACCAACTTTTACAGATGCAACACAGAAAGCATTCTTTCTGTATCACAGCTTGATATGGATCCTGCTCTGCCCAAGACCGCAGGAAACTACAAAAGGTCATGAATGTAGCCCAATCCATCACGCAAAGCAGCCTCACATCCATTGACTCTGTCGACAATTCCCGCTGCCTCGGAAAGGCAGCCAGCATAATTAAGGACCCCACGCACCCCGGACATACTCTCTTCCACCTTCTTCCATCAGGAAAAAGATACAAAAGGTGACATACCGACCGATTCAAGAACAGATTCTTCCCTGCTGCCAGCAGACTTTTGAATGGACCTACTTCGTATTAAGTTGATTTTTTCTCGACACCCTAGTTATGACTGGAACATTACATTCTGTAGTCTCTCCTTCCTTCCCGATGTACATCATGCGTTGTCTGTATAGCATGCAAGAAACAATACTTTTCACTGTACACTAATACATGTGACCATAATAAATCAAATCAAATCAGGAAAGGCGACTGGTTAAGAATAAATAGTGGTCCCTCTTTCTCTCTCTCTTGTGAAGTTGCCCTAATGGGGCATTTCCGGGTGACATTTCACCATCAACAGGAGAGAGACTCACACAGGCCTAGGTGGCAGTCAAGATACCTGGCTCCATAAGGACAAACCCACTGGTTGGGCATAAACAGTGAGACTTGTTCCCTCTCTCTTGCAAAGCTGTCCCAGTGCGACATTTCCGGGTTGTGGTTTCAACACATGCAGGAGAGAGACACCCACAATTATCTGTGACACCCAATACCAGTCTGCTGTGGAGTCAAGGAAACCTTTTACAAGGCTTGCCATAATATTAACTATTCCCACAATAACACTGTTTCCTTTGAAGTGTGTCGTAGCAGTGTGGGGAACATGTAATAGTTTTGGTTTTGTACTCGCACTTACCTAACTTTCAATGACTTTTGGAAAGCACCTATTTCTTCACAGTAATCATCATCTTTCCCAGGCAATTTGAGGTTCAGTTTATTTAGAATTGAAAATATGTCTGCAAGGTAAGATATAGTTAGCATCCAATTCTTACTTACCAGTGCTTCCCTGCATATAACATACATAGGTGTTGCATCCTGATTTGCTTTGGCACAAGCAATACCTCAATAAATCATCTTTATATTGCTTTGTTCCCGACTTCAGTTTCTTCTTAGTAGGCTGTTCACCAGAGGACCTGGGGTCCTATATGCAGTTCACTCTAGCACTGCATTGACGTGCCATTGACTCTCCTGTGCAGTTCACACTAGCACTGCATTGACGTGCCATTGACTCTCCTGTGCAGTTCACTCTAGCACTGCTTTGACGTGCCATTGACTCTCCTGTGCAGTTCACACGAGCACTGCTTTGTCCTGCCGTGGACTTTCCTCAGTAGCTCTCTCCAGCAGACCCAGTTGTGAGATCCTGGCATGTTTGTGTCCCTGGCACTCTCTTCCTTAGAACAAAATAATCCATCAGTTCTTCACAGACCCGGGACGGGATTCTCCGAGCTTCTGCACCGAAATCATGATTGGTGCGGGGGCGGAGAATGGGCATTGATGTTGAAAGCCGCCACGACGCTACTCCTGCCGGAGAATCGCCGCAAAATGCACGTGTGCGGTCCACGCAGTGTGGGTGGGGGGCCATTGACAGAGGCCCCCTCCCCGCGGTTCACCGAAGAAAACTGGCTGAGTTCCCGACGCCATGGTTCTAATCACGTTTTGCCTGTCGGGAGCGGTTGTCGGTGGCTGCGGACTCAGTCCACAGCCTCCCTGGTGAGGGGCGGGGGATCCTTTATTGGGGGGGGCACTGATCTGCGGGCACGCGTGATCTCGGGGGAGCCTATATTTTTGGGGCCGGTCCGCGGTGTGAGTCCACCATGTCGCGCCGCTGAAGGCCGCCGATGTGCGCATGCGTGGACTCCCGATCGGAAGAGCAGGACCCCGTATCGGCAGGCAGAGCTGCAAGGAGTACTCCGGGGCCCTACTCGCCCCCTTCAGGTAGGAGAATCACCCGCGTTTTGATGCTGGAGTGGGGACACAGCCCCATTATTGGAGAATCCCGCCCCTGTTGTCTTGCTTGCTGGCAGCTTGAAAATGGAGGAATCTTTCCTCCGTGATTTTGAGCCAAATGCACGGACGTACTTGACGTGTGACATCAGTGTATGTGCATGGCATGTGGCTTGCTCTATGTCGCTGTTTGTGGTGGGTAGTCTGCATCGTTTGCATTTAAAGGCCAGTCTCGGCTGGCATTCTCAAATTAAAATCCGGTCGAGGGTGTTGGGCACTTCTCCTGCGATCAAGAATGGCGCGACCAGTCGGCTCCTCGCCCACCCAACAACTGGGTGGGTGGCAACCCACAATTTGAGAAACCCTGCCTTAGAGCAGGCTTTTTCGTAATGGAGAATGCGAACCATGGGTGTGTTGCGGGAGGGTGTACAAAGGGTCGGGGTGCATCCTGGAAATAACATAAGCATTCTAACTACTGTCTAGATTCAGCAAGATTGCGATCAGGAAGAGTGCCATGAAAATGGCTTTTGTGACAGAAGATGCGAGAGAATACATGACCCAGGAGCGAGAAGCAGAGTCGACTGGTGGATTGACAGTCATCCCAACAGCAAGCCAGACGGTTGACTGTAATTTGAAATCATCACATGGACAAGACTGAGTGTTAGTAAAGGGACATTTGATGGTCAACAATCAATCCGATTCTTTACTGAACTGAACTAACTTTAAATTGAGTAGCTTTTCACGATTCCCCATCAAGCGACTTAGTCTCCATTTCTGTAGAGAAGCTAGTACTGACCCCCACCCCCCAAGTCCTCCATATACACACACACTCTCCCTCCCGGTCCTCTCCTTGGAAAGTGCTTTTAGGAACCCAAACAACAGGTTGGCGAGTTTACTCATCTGTTCAAAATATGTTGAGGGACAATAGGATTTGGAGAAAACCATCTTCTTTCTTTTTGTCTGGGTGTCGATCCTCGCCCGCAGCAAAACCCGTTACATTTACCGGGTTAAACCTGGCACCAAATAATCACACTTGAAATGGTGCACAACAGCTGCCAAAGGAAAACACTCCAACTTTTTTGGAAACTTGTTGCCTTTGCCTGCCTCGCCCCCTCCAAAAAAATATTGTTTCGTTAAATGATAATATTCTTGCTATCAGTCCTAAAATCGGCCTTCTCGAGTTTCAACCTGTATCCCCTTGTCCTACTCTCACAGTTTAATTTATAATAATGTTTTGGGTTCATCTTTCCCAACCATGTAGTGGCATGATTCATTTTCTCCAAGATTGTCTTTAAGATTAAGGGCTATTAAGCTTAAATTTCTGTAACCTTTCCTCTTGTGTTAGTCATGGCTCAGTGGGTAACGTTCTTATCTCTACATCAGATGGCTGTGGGTTAATCCCCACATCTTGGCTACTACCCTAGTGTAGGGTGCTGCCTTATTAGAATGCTGTTTTCCAGATACCCTGTTAAATGGAGGCTCTGCCTCACATGTGGATATAAAAGAATCCACAGGACTAATTGAATAGGAACAGGAAGTTATCCCTGATACCCTGACAAACATTTATCCCTCAGTTAACATCACATGAAGAAACAGATTATCTGGTCTTTATCACATTGCTGCTTGTTGGAGTTTGTTGTGCATGAATTGGCATTACAGTAATGACTGTAATTTATTGGCTGCAAACTACCTTGTACTCATATAGTTGGGAAGGTGCTAGCAACATGAATTTTTTTTTTTCCGTAATTCAAACTTTGACATCAACCTCATGGCTCTCCTCTGCACTTTGAATATCTCTACTTTCATCGAGTCATGCTTTACAGCACAGAAAGAGGCCCTTCGGCCCATCGTGTTTGTGCTGGTCAAAAAGTGGGCCCCAAAGGTCAACCAATTGGCAAAAGTGGGTCCCAGACAAAAAAGTTTGAAAAACATTGTTTCCGAGTGACCTCCTTATGGCGAGATACCAGGATTGAGCAGCCTGCAGCCAGTTCAGAGAACAAGGGCAGCAGAGGTGCCACATCACCAGAGGTAAAAACCACATACACGTTCTGATGGGGACTTAGATGCGCTAGTCTGCACTGGAAGGTTGATGGGGATGCACAATGAAATGCTTGGTGCAGGCCTACCAGAAAGTCTACAGTAAGTCTCAAGCTGTGTTGGAAAATCTGGCAAAAGTCTTTGTGCCGAGCTAGAAGCCAATTGCTTCCAGTTTGAAAGTGGTAGCCAACTCCATCAGATCACTTGTAGACCTGACCGTGATGCAGCATCTGTTTGCTGATATTTCATCTCCCATTGTAGCACAAGCAGTGCTGTGTCTGAGTGCTGCAGTGGGCCTCAGATTGAAGTCAGGCAAGCTCAGCATTCTGCCACACAAGCGCAGTCTGCTGCTTCGAATACCAATGTTCAAAAGGGCTTCCAGGGTTTCACACACATCATTCCTGGGAAAAAATAGTCTGTGCAAAACCCTTGAGGCTTTGGACAAAGTCCATCGGAATCCAACTATCTATCCTTCAGCACATTACTAGGATTACTGAGGCCCATCCAGGAGAACGACAATGTCTCCGTGGAACGTGAATCTACTGTCCTCTCCTAGGATGATAGTACTTATCCTCCCATCACTCTGCCACTGCTGTTGCTCAGGTGGGACATTTGATCCATAAATACCCCTACTGGATATGGCCGGCTGACTGCCCTTCTCCTTTCCTCCCTCTTCAGCAGCCTCCCCTGCTCTGTTTT
Source organism: Scyliorhinus canicula (assembly GCF_902713615.1). Taxonomy (NCBI): domain Eukaryota; kingdom Metazoa; phylum Chordata; class Chondrichthyes; order Carcharhiniformes; family Scyliorhinidae; genus Scyliorhinus; species Scyliorhinus canicula. The sequence continues at coordinate 101,560,902 of NC_052151.1, forward strand.
GTCTTTGCTTATTCTCCCTGTCATACTGTGGGCAAAGCATGCAGGTGCAGCAGGCGGTAAAGAAGGCATGTTGGTATGCTGGTATGTTGGTCTTCATTGCGAGAGGTTTTGAGTACAGAAGGAGGGCTATGTTGCTGCAATTATACAGAGCCTTGGTGAGGCCACACCTAAAAATTGTGTGCAGTTTTGATCTCCTTTTCTAAGGAATAATGTTCTTACTCTTGAGGGAGTGCAGAGAAGGTTTACTAGAATGATTCTAGGGGCTGTCATATGAGGAGAGATTGACTAGGTTAGGATTGTTCTCGCTGGAGTTCAGAACAATGAGGGGGGGGGGGGGATCTGATAGAGACTTATAAAATTCTAACAGAGCAGACAGAGTAGATGCAGGGAAGATTTTCCCAATGATGGGTGTGTCCAGAACCAGGGGTCACAGTCTGAGGATTCAGGATAAACCATTTTGGACAGAGATGAGGAGACATTCCTTCACCCAAAGAGTGGTGAGTCTGTGGAATCATTACCACAGGAAGTAGTTGATGCGAAAACATTGAATATATTCAAGAGGCAGCTAGATATATCACTTGCCGAGAATGGGGTCAAAGGCTATGGGGAGAAAGCAGGAATGGGCTATTGAGGTTAATGATCAGCCATAATCGTGATAAATGGCGGAGCAGGCTCGAAGGGCCAAAAGGCTTCCTCCTGCTCCTATCTTCTATGTATCTCTGTCAGGGGGATGGAAACTGCTGCTCCCATTTCAGGGATTACAAACTTTCCCAGAGTACAGGGTAATATTGATTGAACACATGTTGCGTTCCAGATGCCACATGTTAACTAAAAATAGTGTATCATGCAGATCAGTACCCAGTGTCCTGGCAGCAGTCATGGTTCCTTCATTCCATTAGAGTCTACAGTAGGCTGCGATAGAGACACCAAGGGGTGGTTGCTGGGTGGCTATCTATTGATCTCAAGGCTGATGACTTCAGTGTGCAACACACACACACACACACACATCATTCCTGGGAAAAAATAGTCTGTGCAAAATCCTTGAGGCTTTGGACAAAGTCCATCGGAATATGTCATTTCACACCTGAGACATCAACAACTTTGAAGAACTCTGGAGATGACCGTACACTTCTACAATCAAAGCAAAAGTAAGTAGAAATCAACGAGAAACTCCCGAAATGATCCCTTTAAATAGTGCTGGTCGGCTTGTCTTTTCTCCTATATTCAGTCATGCGCAGCTGAGAGATGCCATTTGCTGGAACTTCACAGCACTGGTATCAAATCAGTAATATGCAGTGATTGAGGTCATGATCTGCCTATTCTGCATACTTCTGCTAGATGTTTCCTACACTTGTGTCAATGCACTCACCAAAATGGTGTCTGGAATGGCTAGCACCAGAAGAGCATACATGTGCTGCAGATGTTGTTTTGAACTAAAATGGCACTCATACAACTGAAACACTGCGAGCTACAATGTTGAATCTCATATCCAACATATCTACTAAATAGACCATCATATGCTTTGGTATTGATAAATTGCATGTTTGAATTGCAACATGTCTGACACCCATTCAACTGCAGGTATTTGGAAGTCTGCTTTGTTTAACCTCTTGACCTGCATTAGATTTTGGACCTGGCTGCAAATGAATCTTTTATATGGAGAACTGTGCACCTTTGGCAAATTACTGATGTAATGCACTAAATATTCCACACAATCATTTTACTCCTCCAGTGCTTTTCAATACAAAACTTCCAGTTTATGTAGTTTTTGTATGACTTGTGACTCACAGAGGAATCTGCACTTTGAGGCTGATGTTTCCTGGTGAATAATTCCTGCACAAAAGTACATGCAGTGAGTGTCAGCTACCTGCATTAAAGGAAATATAGAGCAAGAAAACACAGAAGAGAGCATCCCCTGATTTGCCCTGCTCCCTTCGCCACTGATGTTGTTGCACATGACGACGTCATTGAGCACATGTTCAGTCTAGATACTGGCAAACATGGAAGCAAGTGCAATCCAACCTCCCAGAATGCTTTCTTTGGCCACTGGGAGATTGAAGCTAATTCTGGTAACCCCAGTACTATCAAGCCATCTGCTCTGGGTTAGAACTGGCTTCTTTCATGGTGATCTCAGTGAGCTCTGTCCAGCTAAATATTGCTCTGATTTTAATTTTCTCTGGAGACACCCAAAGAATGAAATGTGCTTGCATTTTCTTTCATGGTTGTGTCAGATTGTTTAATCCAGCACTTGTCTTTTGTCTCTGGCAAAGTTTTCAAAGTGAGGCATGAAAATGAAAATAAGATGCACGTCAACTATGTATTATTCTAAACACAGTTTTTTCCCCAAAGGTTGAAGGTCACTTTCATTGCAGTTCAGAATACTTGTGGGAGGGTAATGAGAAATTTGCATAGCTATTTATACGCTGCGTGTAAGATATGCCAAAGGGTCAACAAAGTTTGGTCCTAATGTTTAGTTAGAGTGTGGCGACAAAAAGTGTTGTTTATGTTATTAGCCAGCGGTCTTGTTGCTTGTGTTTAGTTTACTTATTTCCACTTTCTGTTGGCTATCATCTTCCATTTCCCCCGTTGTTTCATTTCAGACATGCTGACCTCTATGTTCTGGCAGGTGAATGAGAACAGACTTCTCTGTGTTTTTTGACAGCATGGTTGTTCAGAGAATGAAAGCACAATTTCATTGGATAATGTCAATTAAAAGCTCATTTGCTTATAGATAAAGATGTATAAACTGAGCAATGAGATTAGATTAATGCATGGTTTCCAGATTGAAGTCTTGAAATTAATGGTTACTTGAGCCAGTGTTCTTCCCAAGTTAGCCCAATGAATAGGTATTTAACATATCCCCATGTCAGCAAATATAAACATGTACTCTTGCTGTTTTTGGCCATTTTTCAGTGAATCCTCTTGGAAAGTGCGCGCTGTGTAGAAATTGAATGAGATCATGGCCAAGTTTGACAGCGATACCTCCCAGAATTGAAAAGCTTTCCAACAATCAGTCCAGTCTCACACAATGACCACTTGAGAGATGTACAGTGAGATATCTATGGAATCATATTCCAACATAAGACTGCACCTTCAAGGGAGGAAGGGAAACAGCTGCAAATAAAAACAAAAACAATAATGGTTGCAAGAGATGTCAGGGAGTACAAAGGAGAATTTAAATACAGAGAGATGAACTGCATTAATTTCAGTAAAATGCACCAAGGGGTTTGGGTGACTCACAGCATATCATTTTTATTAATTGCTCGTGTCAAACAGTTTTAGTGGGAGCAATAATATGGCCGAGTCGAAGTCTGGTCATGGTTGAGTTTGATAGCCAATAGCTGTTCAGTTGATAAGAGGATGCACCATTCATATAGAATCCAGTGTGGTTTGGACTTTATTGTAGTTCCTGGGCAAAGACATAAAAAACATTAGAGAACAAAATACATGCTGTCAAATGTGTTTTCTTTGTATGCAATAGTGATCACAGTGGTTCAAAAATTCAAAGTGTTAACGCAGTTGCAGAATTCATAGGTACGCTTTGTCTGAACATGGTGTATTCTTACATTGTCAGTTCTTCAAAATTAAATGTAGTGAATAGTAAAAGACAAAGCCTAAATTGAAAATTAAATCTAAATTGGATTACTCATGAAATACCTTCCAGTTTCTACTTTCACCTGTCTCTATAAAACATACAACACTAGCAATCCCTCAGAGCAGATCTGTCAATGCTGGGATAGGTTTACAGCAAAGAAACACAGCCAGGGTTTCAACACAGTTATTCTCTTGTTTACCCCCACACCACACAATCTGTGACCCTTGACTGAGCAACACTACAGTCTTTCCATTCTCTGAAGGTTAGGGGCTATAAATATTGGAGAACCGTGGCAACTACTAACAAAAGCCCTCTCACAGTTAGTAAGACCTACTCATCAGGTGAGAAGGATCATTTTTAAATTTCCTTATCAATCGCGTTAATCTTGACCGAACAAAATAGCAATCTTCGAGACCACTCAGTAAGGGAATGGTGACTGGGGGAGAACATTTTAAACATAGTTTACATTCTACTCTTAACCTTTTGGCATTACTTTTTCTGCTCTTCTCTTATTTTATTGCTGATTTTCGGTTTTTTGCTTGCATCCTTTCTAATCCTCCTTCTCACTATCAAAGACAAGGTAACCCCTTTAAGTTGAAGCCAAAAAGCTGGTACCATTATGGTCCAGGTGCTATGGAATTCTGTTGCCATAGTAGTATCTTGTAAACGTGTCTTTCCTGTATTAGATGCACAGCAACCTTTTTCCACTCAATTTCTAATCTTTGCTAGATGAGGGAGAAAATACCTTAATCCCTTTCATAGTACAGACATTTTGGGAAGTGTTAAGATAAGGTCTACAAAAGTTCCAGGTGATACACCTGATCCTAATCCTCCGGAATAAAGCCTGATTTCTTCCTTTTCCTCAATCCCATTACTATGAGTACGGTGGAAAGTTGAAATCCAGATTCCTGGGCCTCGATGGACACCAGCTGTGTACGATCTCCTATCAGCAGCTAGTTTTGAAATCTAACTTATTTCTAAGCATCTCCTGACATATAAAAACAAATATAACTGTTTTGAACAAAGCTACGCTGGTTAACTATAATCGTGTTTTTGACTTGAAATGGCATAACAAATGGAATGAAGCAACTCATGATTAGGTTTTATTTTGATGGGGGGGGGGGGGGGGGGGGAGTCTAAACTTCAGATCATTGAGCTATACATTACAAAAGAGGCCCTTTGGCCCATCGAGTCTGCAGTGACAAAACTACACTAAATCTACGATAATCCCCCTTCCAGCACTTGGCCCATAGCCTTGAAGGTTATGACAATTCAATTGCTCATCCATGTGCATTTTAATGGTTGTGAGGTTTCCTGCCTCTACTACGCTCCCAAGTAGTGCATTCTAGACCCCCATCACCCTCTGGGTGAAAGATCTTTCCTCAAATTCTTTCTACTGCCCTTCACCTTAAAATTATGCCCCCCCCACCCTCGTTATTGACCCTTCAACTAAGGGGGACAGCTGCTTTCTATCCATCCTGTCCAAGAACAGGAGAGTATCCGGCTTCTCTTCACAACTCAAATGTTCCATTCCAGGCAACATCCTGGTGAATCCCCTCTGCACCCTCGCCAGCGCAATCATATCCTTCCTAAAGTGAGGTGACCAGAACTGCAGAAAGTACTCCAGCTGCGGCCTAGCCAAAGTTCTGTACAGTTCTAGCATAACCACCTTGCTCTTATAATCTATTCCACGAACAAGGCCAATCAGAGGTCATGGAGTTTGGCAGGAAGGCCTTTTGGCCTGGGCCTCAAGTTCAAAGGATGTCTCAAATTTAGACCCGTGTTAATTTTTTGACATTTGATAATTTCTGCAACATGTTTTTATGTGCGTAAGGAAATAATAGAGGAAAGTAAAGTATGTTTTGCTGTTCCGTGTTGTACATAAGGCAGCGTCTACTCAGCCTATCCTGATGGCATGTGAAGGACGGTGTAAATACATGCATATGTCAAGACAGCAGAGCAAACATATGGCTACAGTTGTTGTACTATTCAATTCATTCACAGTAACTTTTTATAATGGATAATTTTTCAACATAATGTCCCAAGAATGAAAACACTCTTCTCTGGATCGAAAGCCAAAGGAATTTCTTCAAGAAATATTGGAGCTTGGACTCTTGGGGGCGCTTACTTACATCACAATTGCATTATGTATTTTTGTCAGTTTCCCTGTATCAGTGGCTTCAGGTGAACACACTTTCAACGTGTTGAAGCTGGTAAAGAACTGTCACTGTTCAACTATGAAACAAGAGCGTTTGAATGGTCTCACCATGCTTAATATCATGATGTGGCAATGCCGGCGTTGGACTAGAGTGAGCACATTAAGAAGTCTTACAACACCAGGTATAGACAAAGTCAGTGATGTAAGATGATACTTTGAATGCGAGTCTTTGTAGGTAATTAAGTATTTGTAGGTCCAGATGGAGCGACTGGAGAGAGGGATAATCACAGGTTAAAGAGGTGTGAATTGTCTCTAGCCAGGACAGTTGGTAGGATTTTGCAAGCCCAGGCCAGATGGTGGGGGGTGCATGTAATGCGACATGATCCAAGGCCCCGGTTGAGGCCGTACTCATGTGTGCGGAACTTGGCTACAAGTTTCTGCTCGGCGGTTCTGCGTTGTCGCGCGTCCTGAAGGCCGCCTTGGAGAATGTTTACCCGAAGATCAGCGGCTGAATGTCCTTGACTGCTGAAGTGTTCCCTGGCTGGAAGGGAACATTCCTGCCTGGCGATTGTTGTGCGATGTCCGTTCTTCCGTTGTCGCAGCATCTGTATGGTCTCGCCAATGTACCACGCTTTGGGACATCCTTTCCTGCAGCGTATGAGATAGACAACGTTGGCCAAGTTGCATGAATATGTACCACGTACCTGGTGGGTGGTGTTCTCACGTGTAATGGTGATACCCCTGTCGATGATCTGGCACGTCGTGCAGAGCCAGGGTTGTGTGGTGCCGTGGTCGCTGTTCTGAAGGCTGGGTAGTTTGCTGCAAACAATGGTTTGAGGTTGCGTGGTTGTTTGAAGGCAAGAGTGGGGGCGTGGGGATGACGTTGGCAAGATGTTCGTCTTCACCGATGATGTGTTGAAGGCTGTGAAGAAGATGTCGTAGTTCCTCCGCTCTGGGGAAGTACTGGATGACGGTTGTGTCCCGTGTTAGTCTTCTGAGGAGGTTGGTGCGGTTTTTTGCTGTGGCGAGTTGGAACTGTTAATCAATTAGTCGTCTTGCATCATTGACTTTGTCTATATATATGTTTCTGGAACCCACCTCTCCATTCACCTGAGGAAGGACCCATGCTCTGAAAGCTAGGGATTCGAAACAAACCTATTGGACTTTAACCTGGTGTTGCAAGACTTCTTACTATGCTTAATATCAGATGTGACATTGCACAGACCCTACATTTTTCCTCACTAATTAGTGAATTTGCAGATAAAAGGGTAGAATTTTTTTTTAAATAAAGAGAAATGTTCAAATAATGTCTCACTTTACTTTGGTGGCCTATTTTGCTATAATTTATCTTCATTTTGTATTATGGCTAAGGCCTCCAAAGCTGGCAGTGGCCCAGGCCCCTCTGAGAGGGCCTGGCCACCACTCCTAAAGGCAAGTGTCTCGAATGCCTTTTAACTAGCCTATTAACCTGTCCTACTGCCTTCAGGGATCTGAGGACAAGCACCCCAGGATCCCTCTATTCATCAGAGCTTCCTAGTGTCGTGCCATTCATGGAGTACATTATCTTGTTACTCCTTCCAAAGGAGGAGATGTGCATTTCAGTTTGGAATCTTCAAACACAAAGTCTGCAGTTAGACCCCCTTCTCCAATTTTTCTAGGCAGCTTCAGTTATTTTTTTAAATTACTACACTCGTGTTAAGAAACAATGGAAAAATCATCTTCCCATTCATTGTTCATGAATCTAATGACTTTAAATTGAGGCTGTTTGGGTGAATATGGATTTGGAATTTCTGGGCGGGATTCTCCGGCCTCCCAGCCGTGTGTTTCTCAGTGGTGGGTAGCAGCGCACCATTCGCTAGTGGCGGGATTCTCTGCTAACACCACTGTCAATGTAAATTTCCTATGTGCTCTTATCCCATGTACGAGATCTCTACTGCCTCCCGAAAATACACAAGGCCAACACACCAGGCTGCCCTATTGTATCAGGCAATGGGACCCTGTGTGAGAACCTCTCTGGCTACATCAAGGGCATCTTGAAACCCATCGTAAAAGGAACGCCCTGCTTCTGTGCGATACGACGGACTTCTTACTGAAGCTCAGCACCCATGGACCAGTTGAACCAGGAACATTCCTCGTCACAATGGATGTCTCGGCACTCTACACCAGCATTTCCCATGACGACGGCATTGCTGCAACAGCCTCAGTACTCAATACCGACAACTGCCAACCTCTAGACGCAATTCTGCAACTCATCCGCTTCATTCTGGATCACAACATCTTCACCTTTGCCAACAAGGTCTTCATCCAGACACATGGAACAGCCATGGGGAACAAATTTACACCTCAATATGCCAACATCTTCATGCACAAGTTTGAACAAGACCTCCTCACCGCACAGACCATCAACTGACATTATACACCAGATACATCGATGACATTTTTTTCCTTTGGACCCACGGCGAAGAATCACTGAAACGACTACACAATTACATCAATAAGTCCCATCCCACCATCTGACTCACCATGGACTACTCTCCAAAATCAGTTGCATTCTTGGACGCACTCATCTCCATTAAGAACGGTCACCTCAGCACTTCGCTTTACCGCAAGCCCACAGATAACCTCACGCTGCTCCACTTCTCCGGCTTCCACCCTGAACACATTAAAGGAGCCATCCCCTATGGACAAGCCCTCCGTATACACAGGATCTGCTCAGACGAGGAGGAGCGTAAACATTTGGAAACCACTTACTCCACTGTTCTCATCCTTTCCCAGGTCAAATTCCCTTCAACTATGATTCCCAATACTTGCTCCAGCTGCAGTGCAACAGGCCTTTAAGAAGTGCTGGCTAGCTTTAAGTGGTATAGGCTGCCTTTAATTGGCACTAGTCCCTGATGATATTGTCCTGCTGATCAATCCAGCCAGCCATCACTGATCAAATGTGGAGACCATTAAATGGAACAGGCAACATAATGTTAACCTGCTGACTGCATTTCAATCAACTGGTGTAGGTTAACCATAGAACCCCTACAGTGCAGAAGAGTCCATTTGGCCCATCGAGTCTGCACTGACAGTCTGAAAGAACCCTACTGAACTCCCCATAACCCCACCTAACCTTTGGACACTAAGGGACAATTTGTCATGGCCAATCCATCTAACCTGCACATCTTTGGACTGTGGGAGGAAACCAGAGCACCCGGAGGAAACAGACACGAGAAGAATGTACAAACTCCACACAGACAGTCATCCAAGGTAGGAATTGAACCCTGGTGCTGTGAGGCAGCACTGCTAACCACTGAGCCACCGTGCTGCCCCAATCATGCATTATGACCCTGCGTCCTTGTTCAGGGACTATCCAATTAACTCCTTTGTTGCTTTTCTTATAGTTTTTTAATGTTATTATTATACTGAGTTACAGTTTCTTTAGTGTACTGCTAATGTGCTAATGATATTTTAATATTTTAGTTTTAAGATTTATTAATCCTCTTGAATTATCAAGCAATGGTTATGGCCATGATTGTACAGCTCCTCTGCACTTCACTAATCGGTTCTATGTTCGAGGCTTTATAATGTAGATCAGGACAATTTAGTTTTATTTCTTCCCTCTTGTCCTGAAGGCATTGACTTGCAAGATGTGAACCCATCAGCATCAGCAGCCAAATTAATACTTCAATAAAATGTCTATTCTTCGTGTACAAGTCAAGAAAACAGGTTATTCAACAGAGGATATCACCAATTATTCCATTTTGTCTTCACCTGATATCACACACATCCATTTTCCAGGAGTTGTCACTATACAATAATCAACAACAAGAACCCTGGTTGATTTTCATATTTCCAAGCTGAGGAGTTCCAATTTCTGCTCAGCACAAGGCTTGGATCCAGGAATCCTCGGTCAGCTATTTTAAAGTATGCTTTAACACATATAAACTTTCAGGGGGGTGGAGAGGACTGACAAGGGGAGGGGAGGAACATCGGGTCTCGCTCTATGCGGATGATTTGTTGTTGTATGTGGCAGACCCGGAGGGGGGAATGCCGGAGGTAATGGGGATACTAGCGGAGTTCGGGGACTTTTCGGGGTATAAATTAAATCTGGGGAAAAGTGAGGTCTTTGTAATACACCCGGGAGACCAAGGGGAGGGAATTGGGAGGCTCCCCTTCAAAAGAGCAGTTAAAAGTTTTAGGTATTTGGGGGTGCAGGTGGCAAAGAACTGGGGGACCCTCCACAAGTTGAACTTTTCCAGACTGGTGGAACAGATGGAGGAGGAGTTTAAGAGGTGGGACATGGTGCCGCTGTCGCTGGCAGGGAGGGTGCAGTCAGTTAAAATGACGGTCCTCCCGAGGTTCTTGTTTTTGTTCCAGTGTCTGCCCATCTTCCTCCCCAGGGCCTTTTTCAAGAAGGTAACGAGTAGTATCATGGGGTATGTGTGGGCACATGGCACCCCGAGAGTTAGAAGGGTCTTTTTGGAGCGGAGTAGGGATAGTGGAGGGCTGGCGTTACCCAACCTTTCAGGATATTACTGGGCGGCAAATACATCGATGGTACGAAAGTGGATGATGAAAGGGGAGGGGGCAGCCTGGAAGCGCATGGAGAGGGCGTCCTGCGGCAACATAAGCTTAGGGGCACTGGTAACGGCACCATGGCCGCTCCCTCCCACGAGGTATACCACGAGCCCGGTGGTGGCGGCCACCCTCAAGATCTGGGGGCAGTGGAGGCGACACAGGGGGGAAGTGGGAGGTTTGATAGGGGCACCACTAAGAGGGAACCACAGATTTGCGCCGGGAAACACAGGAGGGGGATTCCAGAGCTGGCAGAGGGCGGGTATTAGACAACTGAGGGACTTGTTTATAGAGGGGAGGTTTGCGAGCCTGGGAGAGCTGGAGGAGAAATTTGGGCTCCCCCCGGGGAACACGTTCAGGTACCTCCAAGTGAAGGCATTTGCCAGACGACAGGTAGAGGGGTTCCCCGCGCTCCCCGACAGGGGGGTGAGTGATAGGGTGCTATCAGGGGTCTGGGTCGGGGAGGGGAAGATCTCGGACATCTATAAGATTATGCAGGAGGTGGAGGAGGTACCAGTAGTGGAGCTGAAAGATAAGTGGGAGTTAGAGCTGGGGGAACAGATAGAGGACGGGACATGGGCAGACGCCCTGGAGAGGGTCAACTCGTCGTCGTCATGTGCGAGACTAAGTCTCATTCAATTTAAGGTACTGCATAGAGCCCACATGACGGGGACAAGGATGAGTCGGTTTTTCGGGGGTGAAGACAGGTGTATTAGATGTTCGGGAAGCCCTGCGAATCATGCACATATGTTTTGGGCATGTCCGGCACTGGAGGAGTTCTGGAAGGGGGTGGCAGGGACGGTGTCGAGAGTGGTGGGGTCCAGGGTCAAGCCAGGATGGGGACTTGCGATCTTCGGGGTTGGGGTGGAACCGGGGGTACAGGAGGCGAGGGAGGCTGGAATATTAGCCTTTGCGTCCTTGGTGGCTCGGAGGAGGATCTTGATTCAGTGGAGGGACGAAAGGCCTCCGAGTGTTAACACCTGGTTAAACGACATGGCAAACTTCATCCAATTGGAAAGGATCAAATTCGCCCTGAGAGGGTCGGTGCAGGGGTTTTTCAGGCGATGGCAACCCTTCCTAGACCTCTTGGATCAGAGATAGAAACTGAGGCCGTGACAGCAGCAACCCGGGAGGGGAGGGGAGGGCGGGAGGGAGGAGGGGGGGGGGGGGGGGGGGGGGACAAAGACGAAGGAAGCACGGTAGCGGTGGTGGCACGGGCAAGGCCTGCCCGAGGACGCTGCTAGAAATGATAAGTTGGTCTGACTGTCGGTTCGCCGGCGGGGCGGGGGGGGGGGGGGGGGGGGGGGGTGGGGGGGGACGCGCGAGTAGGGGGGGGGGGGACTTTTTTCTTTTTTTGTTAAGTAGGGGGGTTTGACTTTGTTTTGTTATAATTTAAATGTAAATGTAGGGGGGGTTAAAATGTTTGTATTTTGAAAAATTTCTTCAATAAAAATTATTTAAAAAATAACACATATAAACTAAATGAATTACTTTCTTGTTAAGACCATGCACAGGAAAATGTCATTCAATTGCATTAAATTATTTGTCTGCTGACAGCGCAAACAGCAATGTTTCATCTTCTGTTTCTATTTATTGTATTTATGTATAAACTACACACTTCTATAAACATTCCAGATATATATTTTGTGTGCCATTCTATATTACAGATCACATGATCCTTGCAGATACATACTAGAGGACCTTACACAACTCTGCATATTTGGACAGAAGTGCTAATTTAATCGTGGCAGGAGACTTAGGTCAGACAGGGAAGCTGGATCAGGACTTGGGGATAGTTAATTTCAGTTTCTTGTGGGAGGTATTTGCAGTAGGATAATAAAAGCAGTTAGAAAGTTCATGGGCGGGATTCTCTGTTTGCCGATGCCAAAATCGCAAAACGTGATAGGGTGGAGAATAGGTTCCGATGACAAAATAGTGGCCAGCGGCGATTTGACTCCAAACCGTGATTGTCCGTCACCTCGACAGCGGTGTCAATGCAGTCTGGAACACAGGTACAGTAAACACCGTTTGCATATCATTAGTGGGCCTCCATGATTCTCTACCTCCGATGAGCTGAGTTCCCAATGCCGAAGTTCACTTGTGCTTTTTTTTAAATCATGAAAGCGGCATGGTGGCTGCTGGGGGAGACAGAGGGAAGGTAGGAAATACAAGCTGTCAGGTCGGACACTAACTTGGCTGGCTGGGATGGGTGAGGGTGAGATGGAGGGAACAGGCCAATTGGCCGGGGTGACGTCCCACAGGATTGGGGCAGTGGTCAGATACAGATTGCCATTAGGGAGGAGGAAGCTGCTTCAGTGGAGCGGGCAACAGCGGAGCGTGCCAAAGAGGGACAGGTGGCAACCGCCCTGGTTGGAGTGCCAGCCACCCAACAGGCCAAAGAGGAGGAGGTGCCAACGAGGCGCCACATGAGGCCTTATGTGTATCGGCAGCGTCTGTCATTTGAGGACCTGCCGGACCGGGCATGTCGTCTAAGACTCCAGCTAAGCAGAGAGACAGTGTGACATATCTGTTTAGCTCACAGGGCTAAATCGCTGGCTTTTAAAGCAGACCAAGGCAAGCCAGCAGCACGGTTCAATTCCCATAACAGCCTCCCCGAACAGGCGCTGGAATGTGGTGACTAGGGGCTTTTCACAGTAACTTCATTGAAGCCTACTCGTGCCAACAAGCGATTTTCATTTCATTTCATATCTGCCAGATGATGGCACACCTGGCACCGCATGGGTGTGGGGCAGGACACCTGCTCCCGGTGGCCGCCAGGGTGATGGTCTCCAGAAACATTCACGTGACGGGGTCCTTATAGTGCTGTGTGGGAACCTGTTTGGGAACTTACAAACCTCGGTGCACAGGTGCATCCGCGTCGTTATGGAGGCCCTATATGCCTAGTCGGCACAATACATGTACTTCAGGCCGCTGTACACAGAACGCAAAGGGATGAACGTGCAGTTGATATGTGACCATCAGCTGCCCCATCATGCACATCTGTGCGAGCTGACCAGCCCACCACACAGTCCAATCGGATCCCTAGGGTGGCAGTGGTGAGGGTGATCTGGAGGAGGGAGGAAGGTAGGGAAGGTAGGGAGCCCAGAGGGTCCACTCATTCCACCTCCCAACGTCCACCTAATCCTGCCCCCCCCCCTCCCCACCCCCAGCCAGCCCACCACTCACACCCAGCTGACAGAGCACTGAGGCACGTTGTAACTTGGCAACAAGTGTTTAATGTGAACGAGTATATACAGATTTGTTACCATGTCCCTAAAACTACACTGTGCCCTGCACCCGTGCCAATGTAACTATTGTCTAACCTCCTGGCCTTACGAGACCTAACACCTTGTCTAGGTGCTTCCCCAGATGGCACAGTAGGAGTGGAGGGGGCCTGCTGTGATTCCTACCTTGCGACCTAGGTCCCCGTTGGCGGCTGTCTTCTGGGCAACCACGCTTGGATGGACCCAGCTGCTGCTTGGGTGTCCCAGGTGGCGTGGTGCCACCCTGTTCTGCCCACTGCCCACCAGATGCCCCAGGGACAGGAGGGTCAGAGGTGATGTGGTGTTCTGCCCCCCTCCCCACTGCGGGAGTCTCTGCACGGGCTCCATCACCTCCTCCTCCCTCTGTGTGCCTGATGGTCCCCAGGCTACTCCATGAGCCGGGGGTGTGAGCAGAGCCATCCCCTGAGGCTCCCCCACCACCTGGCATGGCCAGCACTGGAGGCCCGCTCTGGCCTCACCAAGGTCTGCACACTCGCAGCCATGGAGCGCAGGGAGTATACCAGCGCCTTCTGGGATGATGCCACATTATGCTGCGACTGTGCTGCCACCTTCTGCAACTGGGCCACCGCGTCTGTGTCTGAGCCATAGCATTGGCAATGCCGCCGACGTTCCCAGCCATGGCCTGCTGTGACTGGGCCATGTTCCAGAGCGCCGCTGTGATTTCCAGGTGGCTCTGGGACATGATCACCTGTGGGGCAGCAAACCTGTCCTGAGCCTCGGCCAGCGCCTGCACAGAATGCCCCAGGCCATAGCTGAAACCGTCCCCCCCAATGCCTCCACTGCGGACGCCATTTATGTGGTATTGGCCTGGGTGGCACTGATTGTAGGCACCACCGCCTGTTGCTGCACTTGGTTGGACTCCTCCAACTGTACCTGCAGGTGCTGGGTGCTCACTGACAACCCCTCCTGTAGTCCCTGGCTCGGCGACTGCATCTCCTCTATAGATCGGACTGTTTTTTCCAGACGCTTGAGACCCATCTGGACGGAAACTAGTTTCTTGGGTCGACCTGCAGCCCGACTGTCCCCACCTCAGGTGTTCCTACCTCCACCTGCTGAACCGGACCAGCTCTGTGGTGAGCACCAGATAGTGTCCCAGGAGCCTCTTCACTGGTGTCCTACCAAGGTGAGTGTCTCTCGGGTGGTGGAGGGTGTTGGAGACAACTGTGACGGGAAATCACTGTCACCCTCGACTGAAGCTCCGGGGTCTCCTCAGTCTTGGGCGGGGGCTGGTGTCTGAGCTGCTCCCATCACTGCTCCGGTCCCTGGAGGGGCTCCGGCTGTGGCACTGGCTGGGGGCGGGGGATGCCAGATGGATGCACCCCATCCCCAGCTGGTTGCGTAAGGCACAACGCACGGCGCATGATTAGACCACGGGCCAGGAGGGAGTGCGGGTGGGCGTGTGGGTGGGGGTGAGGGGATGGTCATATGGGGGTGAGGGTGGTGTAGGGGTGAGGGTGGTGGGGGGGGTGAGTGTTGTGGGGATGAGGGTGGTGGGATGGGGTTGGGGGGGAGTTGGCACATACGTCACGTGTGTGTGGGACTTGGGTTAGTGCCAGGAGCACCGTGTTGCCTATTCACCCTGACCGCCCTGAGGAGGTCGTGCAGTTTATGCGGCACTGCTGGCCAGTCCAGACAGTGTTGCCCATGGCGCTGACCACCTCTGCCACCTGCACCCAGGCACGGCGAATGGCGCAGCTGGCAGCCTCCTTCCCGAGTCGGGGTACAGGGTCATTGTCCGCTCCTCCACCACGTCCAGGAGGGTCTCCAGCTCGGCAAGAGTAAACCTCGTGGCTCCTCTCCTCGCTGCCATCTTGTTAGCTGGGATGGTGTGTGTGGGGAGTGCAGTATATGCGGCTGCAGCTTGTCAGCCTCCTGAGTGTCAATCGTGAAACAGGTGATCCGGCACCGTTTCTCATTAGGATCGATTGTGTTCCATATGGCACCGGTGCTAGCCCCTTAGCAGTAGTGGAACCAATCAGGTGTGGCACCAGTTTTACTGTCATGGAAGTCAATGAATTCTGCGTTGGGGCCCGATTCTCTCTAAAAATTTTGAAGTTAGTTTGTGACAGGATTTTCAGCGATTTTCCCGCCGGCTCTACCGGCGAGTTCCCCACCGCTATTCAATGACACTTAGTCACTTTTTGGGGCTCAGGGGAGTTTCTCACTGGTTTAGCCCACACTCAGAATTGTTCTTCGCACTGGGAAGCTGAGATCAGGCTGCCATTTTTAAAGGGTGCCCTGATCTCTAACTGAGATTGTGGGTCCCCCATACCATGGGCAATTTCAACGCCACACACATGGACACTACCCCACACCCCCCAAATGAGGACACCCCGCTATGGGATCCCTGGGGGTCCCCCCTATTCAAGCCCCCCAAACCCCCTTATAGCACTCCCTTTCTTCTAGAACCCCACCCAGCCTCCCGGAGGCCCCTACTTACTTGCCCTGCACTCGCCACCCTTCAAACCCTCTCAGCTCCTCCATTTAGGCACCATGATAGTGCCAGGGTGGCAGTGGTATGGTGCCAGCTGGGCAGTGCCAAGGTGCCTGCATTCCAGGGGGAGTGCCAGGGAGCCACCCTACACTTATTCTGACCACTCTGGGGTCTCAGGTGGCCCGGGAGATCCCCCCCCCCCCGCCACCCCGGGGCCATTCTGGTCGACGTTTCTACTTTTGAAAAACATGAACCTGGCAGAAGGACTTAAATGGGGAACCGAGGAGGTGAGTAGCCATCTTTGCTCACAGGCAAAGAGCCCGGGGGTGCTGGGCTTGCCACCCAAGTGCTCGGCGGAGAACCCTCCTTAGGGGTGGGCCAACATGGAAGAGTGGGGGGAGGCACTGTGGGGCAACTGGGGGACATTCACTTGCAGCACCACCATGTCAACCCCTGGATCCCAACCTCAGTCCGGGATAACTCTTGTCCCTGCCCGTCTGCCCCACCGATCACCCATAACCTCCACTGACCGCTGAGGATTCTGGCTGATGGCTGAAGGCTAGTGCTAATGGGGAATTGGCAATCATGGTTAAGTGAGCACTTGATTCATGCCAAGTGGATTCCCGTGGGTAGGTGGGCCATATGGGAGTCATTGCCTAGCATTCCAATCACATTGTGATGCCGAGACATTGTGCTTGAATACTGCGGGACGCAATACCACACATGCAATATCCGAACACCCAGGGGATGGGACAAAGCTGCGGGGACATGCCCACAGCAGGAGGCTGGGTAAGTGCCACGAGGGAGGAGGGAGGTGTGTGGGGGGGGGGGGGGGGGGGGGGGAGGGTTGCCTGGAGATGGGCAAAGGGTCCGGGGTCAGCCCGCGTTGCCGACGAAAGTGACAGACGCATCATAATGGTTGTGCAAAAAGTTGTTTAATGTGCTGTACAAATCCCCATTAATGAGAGTGCCGCCCCAGCCTCTGCAGCCCCCAACCCCACCCCTCCCAGCCCCCAACCCCATCCCTCCCCACTTCCTACCTCCCCCGCACTCTCCTGCCCCAATTCCCTCAGTGATGCTCAACGTGCCTGGCCCTCCAAGTCCGACAACGACGTCTTGGCATTTCCCCAGGATGTACCTGAGGTGGAGGCAGCAAGCTTCTTACTACATCCCATGGTTCTCGATGCCCCTGGCAGGCACCCTCTGGTGCTCTGGGGCCGGAGAGTCCTGGCTGACTGGTCGATGGCACATGCACAGCCGTGCTGCCCTGCCCCATGTGCTGTCGGTGAGATGCAGCCTCATCAGAGCAGTTGAACTCGGGGGAGCTGGTGGCCACCGTCGCCACCCCGTGGGAGGGGTCCGAGTTGGCATCCAGCGCCCCCTCCTCCCGACCGGTGCCCATTGGGCCTCTGGGTTCGAGCCCGAGCTCCCCCTGCATTGTCTGGCTCAGCCAGCCCTGGCGGTTCCCTATGGTCCACACCATCGTGTCGACGCCCTAGCCGATGCTCCTCAGTGACAGGGACAAGCTCCGCAGCGCTTCGGCCATGTCCATCTGAGAGCGGGACATGTCATCAAGGCCATCCTGGTACTGGGTAACATCCCCCAGCGAGGCAGACATACCGCTGAGACCCTCAGCCATGGCCGTAACCAACTGCATGATGCCTTGGACACCTTCACTCATGGTGCCGATGTTGTACACCAGGCTCTCCACTGTGGTCGCTGCCCTAACAGTGTTGGCCTCGTTGCCACTCATTGCCGCCACCATCTCATGCGCACGTGGCCTCTGGGACTCCTGCAAGTGGCTATGGATCTGCTGGAGTGATGCTTTCATCTCCCTCTAAATGTCCCAGCCGCTCCCAATTGTCTCCATCAGCTCCGGGTTACCCACTTCCAGAAGTTCAGCACCAGACTGGGACCCTGCTGAGTCTTGGGATTCAGCAGCCCTCCGACTGCTGTCTCGCCTGGGAGTTCCTGCCTCCACCTGATGTACATCAGCAGCACTGAGGTGCTCACCAGATTGTGCCCCAGGAGCCTGACCACTGATGTCCCACCAAGATGTGTGCATCTGCGCTGGGGAAGAGTGGAGGTGACAGCTGTGCTGGGACTATTATAGTGACATCCTCGGAGCTCTCCTCCGATGTGTTCTCCTCGGAGTCAGGAGAGGCGGCTGTGACAATATGTATATTGTATGGTAAACTAAGTCCCCACCAAGGGAGTATCCTCCCTCCCCCTTCCCCCCCCCAACCCCATCTTCACACCCCCTCCCCCACGATTGAACCACGTGTGTGGCTAACGATGCTCTCTCTGTGTCTCCTCAGGAAAAACACCCCAACAATTGGAGTGAGAGGGCCCAGACTGGCGGTGGGGTGAAGGATTAATGAAGTTTTAACAATTTAATGTGAATGTATCCAACCACTAGAGAGTGATGAAGAGCATACACGTGGATCACGTGATACCCTTGATTCCGAGAGTTGCTGATCAGGCGGGTTAGAGAGTAGGTATGTTTTCAGAAGCTCTGTCAATAGAATAGTAGTGTTAGTGTATTTTTTAATATTTGTCTCTTAGTAAGTTAGTTTGAATCTAGTTAGTTGTAATGTTCATAAATCAGCTTTATTAAAAACATAGCTTGATGTTCTACATCAAAGCCATCCTCATCTCGAAAGCAAAGAATATCACAGGGGCCAACCGGGATGTGCTGGCGCCGTCGGCTGGAGGACCTGCAGGAGAATGGACATGTGGTCAGTGGGAGGGATGGGATATCAAGCAATGCCGTCCACCTACTCTCATGATCTCTTATACTCTCTGCACAAAGCTAAGCCCCTTCAGAACCCCCAAGTTCCTCATACATTCTATGCTAAGTGATGCCCCTCCACCTACCCCACACAATTCCTTTAACCATCGATGCTAAACTATCACATTTCCATGCCAATTCACCCACTATGCACACTGTGCAGAAACAATGAATCTTAGAGTGACAATAGAATGTGTAAAACAAAGCTTTAAGAACATAATTTATCCCTGAAAATTGTTTTTACTACAGTCCAACAAGTATTTGGAACTTCTTTATCTTTTGTGAAATTGACAGTATAGACCAGAGAGTCGGAGCTGTATATCGAGGAAAGTTTTCCCTGGGGTGCAGCTGTTTCAACTGTTTAACGGATGTCTGGGCTCTGAGCCAAGCCTCATCATGCATTCTTGTCTGAGAGACCAGGCATCCATAAGATGGGATGGTTGGAGGACATGGGGTTGAATTCTCCAGTCGCCGATGTCAAAATCGCGTGCGGCGACAGGCTGGAGAATCCAAGTTTCTGTCAAAATCGGGGACGGCATCGCTTTCGCGATGCTCTGCCCCCTCCAAAGTGGCGTACATTGCCTGAGGCCCGACCCCCAATGCTCCACCCCCAACCGACGAGTTCCCGACGGTGTGAGTCAAGGTCTCACCTATCGGGATCGCGGCATGGCGGCTGCGGACTCAGTCCAGCGCCGCCACACTTGCAGGAGGAGCGATCTGCGGGCAATGGGGGACATTATTCCAGGCTGTGCACACTATGGGGTGTGTGGTCCAGGGCGTGCGAGCCGGCTGAAGAGGGGACTACGCGGGCTGAGTCCGTGAGCGGCCGCCGCCATGTAGCACAGCACGGCCACCGCAGGCCGCTGCCATGGGCATGTGTGGCCATGGTTCCGGCAATTCTCCGGGATGTATCAGCAGCTAGAGCCAAGTGCTCTACTCTGCCTTCCTGCTTGCCCCAGCAAAACGAGGAATCAGTGGCCGTTTTGCGCCAGTTTTCCTGGCCTAAAATGCCACAGTTCCCATGCTGACGTGGGGACATAGCCCCAGAATCGGAGAATCCATCCCACGAGGTGTCATTGATCGGTCATGGGAGTTTGTGAGGTAAGTGGGTGTCGGTGTTGAGGGTTAGAGGGACTTGCTGTTTTTACTTTAACTGGGACTGCAGCCTCCAGCCCTCGTGGCTGTCTTTGAACTTTGTGAGTCCATCTTCTGTTCGGACTTGCGTCCTCCTGAAATTAAAATCCCATTTCTGCAGTCACTTTCTCCTGAGATGCTTTCAAACACCTGCTACGAAATCAAAAGGTGAAATCCAGTCCTCAGTGTCACTTCTATTGCAAGTGATGGTAGGGAGACACTGGAGTGCTCCCTGACTGATTTTCCTTGACTACCTGTTAATATTATATTGGGACATCAACATAATTCCAGGGGAAAATCTTCCCAATGTCTCACAAAACTTTATACACAAAGAATAAAAGGTGGAATTTATTAGACGAACCTGAAGGCATTTTAAAAAATGAAGTATGGGAGGGTGACAAGAAGGCAAAGTGGTTTTAAGAAAACATTTAAAAAGGCAGGTGCACGCATGTGGAAAGATGAGTCCTTGATGTTAGAGGGGAGGGTGGAAGGAATGAACAATAAATGAGTTAGAAAGGCAGGAGTATAAAGTTATTGAAGAGCAGCAAAGAAGGGATTTGAAGAGGAGGTCAAAATCTCAATGTTGATTTACTGGTGTGCAGGGAACCAACGAAGTCTGACAAGGGTAGAGATTAGGAGTATGCGGGCCATGGCCAAAAGCCATGCAGTTCTGGAATAAGATTTTTAGGAATGTCCATGTTTAGGATTGAAGTGGACAGAAGTTGCTTACCATTGGATTCGGCCTGAGAGAGCAGGTGCGGAACTGATGCTGTCAAAGCCAAAGGGTCAAGGACTCTGATGAGAACTGCAATGAGTAGTTTCAGTTTGTCTAAGTTTTGAGCAGCGATGTATCAGTGGTTTCCTGGTAGAAAAACCTTATTGGGTTTGGGAAGTTTGGGGTGGGGTGACGGGTGGTGCGGGATTGCAATTAGGAAAGTTATTGAATAGCTTCAGGTACAATCCATAATTTTAATGTGGAGTGGAGATAAACATGCCTGCATCTCCAGGCTCCATATTTTGGAGTATTTTGAAACCTCCTTTTTTGGTTGTGGCCTGCATCCCTTTAAGGACTGTTGGGTCACATGGACTTAGTTGTTTTGAACAATTAGGGTGACCCAATTTTACATAGAAGGCACGATTTACCAGCTGTGTTGCGCCCCAAAGGTGGCGCGCCTGGTAGATGCCAGGAGATCCCACTTGTGGGATTTATCCGGCTCACCACACCTCAGGAGATCTAACGCGATCGCACAGATATTGTGATCTGAATCCAGCCCATTGTGGGTGGGATAACTATATTTCAAATCTGAATATTAGACTGAGACAGTTAGTCTTACTCGATTATGCGCTCCCCTGATCTACTGAGGCCCTTGGAGACATTGGGTGAGCGCTGTTCAGTGATGTTCAGTGATGGGCATTATGGATAGCACAATCGCTTCACAGCTCCAGAGTCCGAGGTTCGATTCCGGCTTGGGTCACTGTCTGTGCGGAGTCTGCACATCCTCCCCGTGACTGCGTGGGTTTCCTCCGGGTGCTCCGGTTTCCTCCCACAGTCCAAAGATGTGCAAGTTAGGTGGATTGGACATGATAAATTGCCCTTAGTGTTCAAAATTGCCCTTAGTGTTGGGTGGGGTTACTGGGTTATGGGGTTATGGGGACAGGGTGCAGGTGTTAACCTTGGGTAGGGTGCTCTTTCCAGGAGCCAGTGCAGACTTGATGGGCCGAATGGCCTCCTTCTGCACTGTAAATTCTATGTAAATATAAATTCTATGTATCCCACAAAGGGGAAACAGATGGAATGGCAGTTGAGGGAGTCTCCCAAGGGTTCGGAGGCCCCGAGGTGCCCAGGTTATTCTGCCAGCTAGCAGGGGCACTGCCAGGGTGCCAGGTTGGCACTTTTCCTGTGGTGGGGATTGGGCCCCGGGGTGCCCTGTGTGTATGCGGCGGGGAGGGGGGGGGGGGGATGAATGTCCCCTTTTTGGTGAGTTGGAGCTTTGGGGGGGGGGGGGGAGGGGGTCGTGTAAGGGGGTTGAGATTTTGGGATGCCATTTAAAAATGTTGTCCCAGTCTCCTCCTGAGGAGTTCTGGCGAGCAGAGATCCTCAGCGCAGGAAGCGGGACTAAGTGTGGCCTGGGCGGGGCGTTCCCTGATTTGGGCCCAAATTGAACCAGAGTCCCGCTAGATAGCGTGGTATTTCTCAGTGCTGCGAGTGCCAGGAAACACCTGGCTAAATGTACTCGTCATGGGACTCTGTTCCAATTTAGTTAGATCCTGCCCAGGATCTCTGGAAAGCACTATGCCCTTTACTTGCACAAATAAAGGGCCTTACACCTGTTTCAGATATGTGCCTTATCTAATTCCTATACACCATCAGCTCAAAATGAGCATGTGCTTCCTGCCCAACATGCTGCGGGCTAACAAGCGTGTTTAGTATCTGAAAAATGGGCATGGCATCATCAAATTAATTGGTTGATAAATCTTTTATTGCATTAGTTTGGAGAGAATTTAAATTTATGTCCCAGATGTAAAAGGGCAGCACATTTATAAAAACCATCAGAAGCCACTGCCAAGCCCCCCCAGGTATAAATGTTTATGATTTTGTTGTGTAAGCAAGCCTCCCACATGTGCAAAAGATCAGTGGTTGCTACTCTTTCCAACATCTTACCTTACTTTCTGCAGCCTGTAGCATTAGGAAAGCCATTTTTAATGAACCAAGTGCACATAAGCATGTTTTTAATTCATGTTAATGTAACAGTGATTGTGGAACTTAGAACAAGCCCATCACCTGGTGACGGGAGTGTATCAGACTTTTATTGGACTTAAGCTCAATGGCTGATTTGTTTTAAAACAGTTGAATGGTACCTGTGTGTACAAACAGTTGAGAACTAATAATAACAATAATCTTTTATTGTCACAAGTCGGCTTACATTAACACTGCAATGACGTTACTGTGAAAAGTCCCTCATCGTCACATTCCAGCACCTGCTTGGGTAATGAACCGAGAGAATTGAACCTGCGCTGCTTGTTCTGCATTACAAACTTACTGAGTTAAACCAGCTCTACTGTGTGACATCAAAGATTTCAGACACATACTTAGTTCAATACTATTAATTAATAAATTAATGAAACTATGTATACAGGAAGATTTGAATGATATTATTAATTGATATGCTTGTACACTAAGGTTAAAGCCAACATTTTTGTCTTCAGCTCAAGAATACCTAGTTTGAAATCATAGGTGTGCAACAGGTAATCTTTTTACCGAGAGAGGGCGCCAACCACTACATAAAATCTACATTAAGTTTTTTCTATGGGCAAGTAATGCTGAAAACTTGCAACCTATCACACAAAATATACAATGAACCATAATTATTTAAAAAGCAGCCTGAATAAATGGAAGGTAAATACCTAATATCAATACAATCAATGAATTGTATACTTATAAAGGTAGAATTTAAATAAGAATTCTCGCAATTCATACAATCATAGAATTTACAGTGCAGAAGGAGGCCATTCTGCCCATCGAGTCTGCACTGGACCTTGGAAAAAGCACACTACCCAAGCCCACACCTCCACCCTATTCGTGAAATCAGTAACCCCACCTAACCTTTTTGGACACTAAGGGCAATTTAGCGTGGTCAATCTACCTAAGCTGCACATCTTTGGACTGTGGGAGGAAAGTGCAGCACACGGAGGAATCCCACACAGACAAAGGGAGAACGTGCAGACTCTGCACAGACAGTGACCCAACCCGGGAATCGAACCTGGGATCCTGGAGCTGTGAAGCAACAGTGCTATCCACTGTGCTACCATGCCGCCTATTGCTACTGTGCCGTGCCGCTTAATTGTCCAATGGGCAGCATGGTAGCAGGGCAGCACAGTAGCATAGTGGTTAGCTTCACAGCGCCAGGGTCCCAGGTTCGATTCCCGGCTTGGGCACTGTCTATGTGGAGTCTGCACATTCTCTGTGTGGGTTTCCTCCTGGTTTCTTCCCACAAGTCCCGAAAGAAGAGCAGTTAGGCGAATTCTACCTTTGTGTGCTCGAACAGGCGCCGGAATGTGACGACTAGGGGCTTTTCACAGTAATTTCATTGCAGTGTTAATGTATGAATACTTGTGAGAATAAAGATTATAAAGGTGTAATTTTAGCAGAAATAGCATAACCAGCAAATATGAAAATTTTAATCTTTTCCTCAGCTCTGCTGTACGAACAAGTCTGTCTGAGGACACCCGATGGCGGCTTTCGAAACCAGTTGAACTGCAAAGTTTACTCAAGTAACTTGCTAGAGCTAATTGTGGAGTTTTTTTTTCTTTTTAAAAAATAAATTTAAGGGGCAATTTTGCATGGCCAATCCACCTACCCTGCATATCTTTGGGTTGTGGGGGTGAAACCCACGCAAACATGGGGAGAATGTGCAAACTCCACAGGGACGGGATCGACCTGGGACCTCGCCGCTGTGAGGCAGCAGTGCTAGACCAATGCGCCACCGTTCTGCCCCTAATTGTGGAGTTTGAACTGAAAAGGTGTCGCCCAGCTGAGTGAATTGCTGAGTGAGTCAAGGTGGAATTGTGCAAGGATAGAAGGTTCTGCTAGCTTCTGTAGCTGAGGGAAGTCAGCCGAGTTTTTTCTGAAAGGGTAAGGAAACAAGCGCTTGACAGTGAGACAAAGTGCGCCTGAATCTCCAAAACTGGGCACTTAAGTGAGAACTTGTTCTAATTAATTAATTTCTGAGTAGTAGGGAATTTAAGAATATATATTAACACCTGTATCAGGAATTAGGCTTGTGATGTGTGTGGTATTTACATGATATAGGATATGCTGGATCTACGTTGCTGTTGGAATTTTAGACACCCTAACCTTCAGAATGGATTGAATTTCATGGTACTGCCTGTTTGACTTCACCTGGGATGCTGTGCTTTCCTGTTGAAATACCTGAAGCAGGACACTTGGTCTGTTGTTTTTTACCTTTTATTTTTGCCATCTTATCAATCTGGCTGACATATATGTTTGTGTGTGTAGCTAGACTGTCCATATACTATCAATTGTGCAGCGTTTAAAAGCTGCTCCAGCTTGTCAGGTCCTAAACTCGGTTCCCACCACACCTGGACTATGAAGAGAGCTGCAAGGTGGCTTTACCTGTAGCAAGGATGCCCAAGACTTCAGTGACTTGGGATCTACTTTTTTGACGGTTATCCTAACACAATCTACCAGTGCAGTATTCCCATCCTCCCCAAAGGAACTTCCAAAAATGTTGCACAATATAGGCCTTATACTGCCTGTCGATGGATAAAAAGAAGAAAAATGCGCCAAGAACATTCTTGCACAGTATAATGTAAAGATTTCTTCCTCTCAAGGACATTTCCCTCATCAAGCAGGTGAGGTTTTGTAACAATCTGGTACTTTTGCGATCACTGGTTTCAAAATCTCAATCAAGTTTAATTCATTTTTAAATTATTTTTTTATAAATGTTTTTTATTGGATTTTTGCACAGAGTATATTTTGCTATTATGTACACAGGATATGATATATCTATATATATATATATATATATATATGTAAGTAGACAACCGTTTGTGCCGGCGAGGCACTTCTGGAGGGCAATCCTCGAGTGGGTCTGGTGCCGCTGTTGCCCCTTGCTTCTCCCGGTCGGATTTCGTCGCCGTTGTCTTCTCGTGCACGCTGCCGCTTCAGCCGGCCCTCCCGTCCTCAGCATGTATTCTCCTTTTTCTCTGTTCCTGTAGATGTCAGGTTGATTTCCCTGTCTCTCCCCCCCCCCCCCCCCCCCCCCCCCCCCACCTACCTCCCTGGCTCTCCTCTATTGTTCCCTGTCTCTTCCTTCCTCCTGCCCCCTCTGTGGTTCGCCTTTCCTTGAACTGCATGATGGGATTTAAACTCTTGTCATGAATCCTGGTGTCTGGGTTACAAATCCTATGATTTGTACCCTAAGTAGCAAAGGTTCAATATTGTGTTATATGCAGTTGGTTCTTATTCTATGAGCCCAGGATATCTTTTATTTTTAACATGAATGAAAATAAGTGGGGACAGTTTTGTGCTTTGGCTTACCCACTAGGAATTTGGTTGAGATCTAAGTATAAAATCATACAATAATGCAGTGAAGGCTACTTGTGTTGCAGAAGGCTTTTGCAGTCAACAGGGGTTGGCATTTCATCAGCCTGGGCAAAATCTGAGTTCAAAGCTGCAAGAATAATATCTAACCCACTGCCAATCCAGTTGACAGGTATTCTAGTTAACAGAGTATTCTAAATATGTGCCATATGCATTCTGCTTTCAACACATGGTCGGCATCTTATGCAGGATATTTGCAGCTGCCTTCACCATAAACACGGAACAGTAAGTATATAATTTAGTTTTGATTGTACCATCATATGAACTTTAGTCTCATGGTTAGCACTGCTGCTTCACAGTGCCAGGGGCCTAGGTTCGGTTCCAGCCTAGGGTGACTGTCTGTGTGGAGTTTGTACGTTCTCCCCTTGACTGCGTGGGTTTCCTCCGGATGCTGCGGTTTCCTCCCCCAGTCCAAAGATGTGTAGGTTAGGTGGATTGGCCATGCTAAATTGCCCTGAGTGTCCAAGAATGTGCAGATTAGGTGGGGTTACAGGGATAAGATGGGGGAGTGGTCTTTAGTAGGGTTCTCGTTTGGAGGGTTGGTGCAGATCCGATGGGCTGAATGGCCTCTTTCTGCACTGTAGGGATTTTATAGATTCTATGGATTTGTCATGAACAAAGTGCACACTGTTCCTCATAAAAAAATGAACATTTTTAATTAGTGTCTATTCCACCACTGCGAGTAATCCGACTATAAATGTCTCCAAATACTGAATAGCATCATTCACTAGCCTCATTGGTGTGCATTAGTCATTTTCTTAGCAGATTAAATATTTCTAATATTTCAAGGCGCCGGCGGTGGGATTCTTTGGTCCCATCGGCAGCATAACCTCGCCCGGGAGTTTCCCGGTGCCGTAGGGTGGTTTCAATGGGAATTCCCGGGTTGGATTGTCCATTCTGGAGACAAAATGCTGCTGCCAGGGGGAGAATCACCCTAATCATACGCTCCCGTTTGGCCAAGAGAAATTCATGTCATGCAAATGGGTCAGCACGCAGTCTACGTGCAGCCCGCATGATTCCCACCCTGCTGGCGTCTGATTCGCTGTGATAGGGAATCGAGTTCAGTGCCTGACAAGCTGGAGCAGATACTAAGTGCTGCACTCAGCACAGACTGTCACTCCAGCCAAGATGATGGCTGCGAAAAGATTAGCACCAAGGTTCCTGGAGTCGGAGATAAATCGAATGCTGGATGCCGTTAAGGAGAGGAGGGACACCCTCTTCCCGAGGGTGATGCAGAGACTCAACAAGGCCTGGGATGAGATGGCAGAGGCTCAGAACGCTGCCAGCTTTACTAAGAGGACCAGCCACAATGGGGTAAGAAGATGAACAATTTCCTTTAGCATCTTGGATAACTAACCACCATTGAGCCCTTGGCGTCGCTCCCGTCCCACACTCTTCACATCTACCCCTAATCCCCAACAACATCCCACCTGCCTGCACCTCCCTTACAAATCCCAACACATGTATTGTCCTCTTTGGGTAGGAGCCTTGCACACACATGCCACCAGTTACAGATCCCTATAAACCCCGCGTCCCAGTGTCTCATTAGCGCCAGAGGGGGCATCCCAGATACTCGGGTCCACACCGTCCACTGAGGAGAAGGCCCTGCATCTCATGGTGGATTGCAATGGAGTTCAGCAAGTCCCAAACCAGTGAGGGTCCGATGCAATGCAGAGGTTCCTGTAACAAGTGAGTAACTCCTCTCCCAGAGACCAGTCCTTTCTAGCTTTCACTCTTGTCTTTTGTCCTGCAGGACCTCCGTCAAGCGAGGTTGGGTCTTCGGGGGTTGTTGCCCTCCCATCCAGACCCTCAGAACCACTGAGCAGCACCACTCTTGGGAAGACACCGCCGTCTCGCCACACATTTCACCTGGACCATCCGCCATCGCATCACCTCGTGGTAATGTTAGTGATCAAGCGCCCCCACATATGCTGCAGCACATCAGATGGAGGCTGGGACTCCCGAGGGACTGGATGGTCGGAGGGCTGCCCGATCCCAAGGAACAGCTGTCGCTCAGACATCTTTAGGCACAGAAGATGGTGCTGACAATGCGGTGCACGCAGACCAACAATAAAAGGGTGGAGGCAAGGGTGGAAGGCCTGGGGCAAGACGCCAGAGCCATATGTCAGGATGTCCAAGGCTTGGGTCACAAGGTGCTGGACATGGCTGAGGCACAGGACAGGACAGCCCAGTCACAAGAGGACATGTTCCTGGTGCATATGGACATTGCCGCGGTGCTCCAGAGCTTGGCCCATTTACAAAGCATCATGGCTGAGAGCATTGAGAGAATTGGCCTGGTGCTGACTGACCTTAGCCAGGTACAGAGGCACATGGTGAGGCAATAAGGGACATGGCTCACTTGCTGAGGGACATGACCAAGTCTCCAAGTGTCATGGCTGAGGGCATTGATACCATTGTCCTGGTGATGGCAAGCCTCCAGGACTGGCAGTGCTAGGTGATGGTGGCGCCTCTGGAGTTTAATCAAGAAGACCTGGATCAGCTCAACCAGAGGGCATTGTAATCTCAAGTGACGAAGAGCAAGTGAGCGATGCTCCAGTAAACCAAGAAGGGGTGAGACCTGCGCCCCCAGTTCCAACCTTCACTCAGGTACCAGAAACCAAGGATTTTCAACATGTCGGTGAGGCCACAGAGGTGGATGTGGTCATAAACTCTGCAGACCTCTCAGCACGCAGTATCAACCAGCACCACACCAGAAGCTGCTACGAAAAAAACCAAAAGCAAGAGACCGTGTTCTCAAAATAAAGAGGCGAATGAGGAGAAGATTGGGAGAGCTAGCTCATCCCACCAACAAACTAGCAATGGAAACAACTCAAATGATCACAGATGTGATCCCATGAGGGAGGCACAATGATCTGTGCAAAGGAAACGGACACTTGCCAGGAACAGCACGTTTATGGACACATTAGTAAAACCTGTTCACTTTGTGAGCCAAATGTCATGACTGTATGAAGTTTAAAGATTAATATTGCTTGTAAAGTATCTTAATGTTTTTTGAGGAAGGGGGATGTGGTGATATGCCTATGGGCTATCTCATTGATGGATGGTGTGTGACCTCCAACCAGCAGGTGGCAGTGCAGACACACCATGCAGTCTCAAGACCAAGGTCATGTGACCAGATACTCCCATATAAGGGTAGACACATCCGGCCATCTTGTGAAAATGGCAGGTGGTAATAAGACATACAATGGTCGGTGCTAGATGCAGTTCCAGAGGAGTAATAAGCAGATTCCATGATAACGTGCTCTATAACAGATCGCTATCTTACTAAACTTCGGCCTTATGGTAGCATGGTGGTTAGCATCAATGCTTCACAGCTCCAGGGTCCCAGGTTCGAATCCCGGCTGGGTCACTGTCTGTGTGGAGTCTGCACGTCCTCCCCGTGTGTGCGTGGGTTTCCTCCGGGTGCTCCGGTTTCCTCCCACAGTCCAAAGATGTGCGGGTTAGGTGGATTGGCCATGCTAAATTGCCCGTAGTGTAAGGTTAATGGGGGGATTGTTGGGATACGGGTTACGTGGGTTTAAGTAGGGTGATCATTGCTCGGCACAACATCGAGGGCCGAAGGGCCTGTTCTGTGCTGTACTGTTCTATTCTATTCTAAACGAGACTCAATAAAGAGCCTGGTTTGGACATGTCTAGGTGTTTGAAGACCAAACAAAACAGTTTATTGTATGGAAATGGGACTTAAGTAGAAATAATTGATTTTGCGCGGTGGCAAGGTCCTGATTTTGCCTGTGGGAGCAGGCCGTTGCATCAAAAACTGTTTGCTGCCTGGAGCGGTTCTCATTTTTAACCTCTCCCGCTATTAACTGGCCCTGTTTCGCTTGAGCGAGAGCGTAACGAGGCTAGAGAACCGCGCCTAGAATGTTTTTGTTGTGTTTCAGATTATTTATTTAATTGAAGATAACTGCAGTAAACATATATGACAACATATATATGGAAACTTTCAAATGAAAGAAACTAAAACAAGAGCAGTGTGAAGTTGCCCAACATCTTAATTGATGTAAAAAAAATTCCAAAGTCCAGAGATCTTGCGCCGAACGATGCCATCAAAACAAGCAGAAGAAAGGAAATTACTTCGAATCTCTGATAGTCAAGATTCTGTTGATAAATGAAAAAAGAGAAAGATTTGCATTTATATTGCAACAGAATGTTCTGAAGCGTTTTCCACCCAATGAAATATTGTGTAAGATACTTAGCAAACTCACATAAACAGTGTGAAAATGACCAGATAATCTGTTATCGCGGTGTTGTTTGAGGAATACCTTTAAACCATGAAAACCAGGGATAACTCCCTGCTCTTCTTTAAAATAGCACTATTGAATCTTTCACACCCATCTGACAGAGCAGATTTAACTTCTCATCTGATAAAAGGCACTTCTGACAGTGCATTATTCCATCACTAGAGCAGTGGATGATCAGCTTAGATTTTTGTGCTCAAGTCTCTGGAGTGTGACAAGCTTCAAGATCAGAGGTGGGAATGCTACCACTGTGCCACGGCTGACAAGATGACCTCTGTTGATACAGTGAGCAGGTTTCAGCTCCATATGCGATGATCCATCTTTGGGAGTAGGAGTGGAATCAATCAAGGATTTAAGTGGCTCATAAAACAAACTACCTGCACTTTATTATAGGGATGAATTGATGGATTCTGCCAGCCTGAGAGATCTTTCACTTTAAGAAAAGTCTTAAGTCTGTTGCCCATCTTTAACTATATTACATTCTGTTCTTTGATGTGAATGAAGTTCTCAATCATCCATGTGTAATATGTTTGCAATTTGCAGTGAAATGTTTATTCAATTTGTGTTTCTTAACATCTATTTCAGCAATTGGTAGGGAATGGGTACCATTCCTTTGTCCTGAAATATCTGTGAGGGGCCGAAACACACATCTGTAATTCATCTCCAGCCATCTGTCATTCCGTATAGTATATACAAATTAGGGATGAGCATTCAGGTTTATTCAATATTTGGCTTCATCCCAAAATATGTGTTTGTGAAATCCAGAGTCAAGGTCATTTGGCTAAATTCAGACAGGTACAGCATTCCATCAACTAGACCACCAGAGATCAGACACACGTTCATGAATAGACCACCTGGGAATATGAGCAGAAAGGGCTGAATTCTCATTTCAAGGGGGGGGGGGGGGGGGGGGGGAGCGGGGGAGCAAGTGTTGGGACCATTTCCGGGTTCTGAACCTGCTCCCCGTGGCAGTAAATTAAAGACACAAGTTTTGTTGGCAAACTCCTTTAATTGGATTCGAGTCAGGTTCGGTGGGCAATTAGGGGCCATGTTTCATGCCCGGAGGCAAGCAGATGAACCACGGACTCAATTTTAAACCCCATAGCAGCAATTAAAATGGCTGCTGTTTGAATCTTGAGGAAGTAAAGAGAAGAGTTCCTGTGAGGCTTGGAATGGGATGAAATGTGCAGTGATATCGATGGAAAGCCAAAGGCCTGATACCTGAGACAGGGAAGTTCCCCGATTCTCACATAATGATCTGGAAATGGTGCAGGAGTCTGTGTTGGAGAAGAGGGAGGACATCTTCTCAAAGGGGGGCAGGAGGAGGCCACAATTCAAACTAAACCGTACTGAGTTGAGATAGCTGTCACTGTCAGTGGCAGAAGTGGAATCAGAACATGCAAACATATGAAATAGGAGCATTTGTAGGCAATTCAGCCCCTCGAGTCTGTTGCGCTATTCAATAAGACCATCACTGATCTGTTTGTGTTTCGAATTCCATATACTGAATGTAGTGTCATAGAAGATTCAATTGCCTGACACTAGCAAGGTGAGTGCAGCCACCTCAGTTCTCAGGACAGGTTTTAGTGCTTGTACCCATCAGAAAACACATCACCTGAGGAGCTTCAGAGTGCTTCCTGCTCCTGAGAATGGGAGAGGTGTGCAGAGGGCACTTACTCACCCTCAGATTGCCTCAGAGCCACAGCACTTCTCAGGACCTCAAAACACCATGTGTGGGATTCTCCATTGACTGATGCTGAAATTGGGAAAAGCGATTGGGCGGAGAATAGATTCTGACGCTAAAATCGCGGCGGTTGCCGATTTGACGTCAAATTGCAATTCTCCATCACCTCGACAGTGGCTTCAACGGGACCCGGAACACACCTACAATAAATACTGTTTGCATGTCATTAGTGGGCCTGACCCAGTATTCTCCGGGGCTTTCGCGATTCCCGTCCTCCGATGGGCCGGGTTTCCAATGGCGCGGTTCACTTGTGCTTTTAAAAATCGTGAAACTGGCATTGTGGCTGTTGAGGGAGGGAGAGGGTGTACGG
Source organism: Scyliorhinus canicula (assembly GCF_902713615.1). NCBI lineage: Eukaryota > Metazoa > Chordata > Chondrichthyes > Carcharhiniformes > Scyliorhinidae > Scyliorhinus > Scyliorhinus canicula. Next base: position 101,593,295 of record NC_052151.1, read on the forward strand.
AAAGTGTCCAACATCGCCATAGTATGCTGACAGTTGTTCCGTTGGCCGGGGGGGGCTTCTGCCAGGGCTGGGGGGAGTAGCGGGGGAGTGGCCAGGAGGTGGGCTGTGGGTTCAGGGTAGACGGGCACAGAACACCATTGCTGTAGCTGGAAAGGCAGCCATGCAGCTGTGCATGCCGCTGACAGCCCACTGTGAACTAAGGGCCATGGGTCACATGGATGCCTCCACAGGCCACCTCCAAAGGTGTCCTTTGGCTCCAGCCAACACAGCAGCTGTACGGGCATGCTCCCGCACAACCAGCGCCATCTTGTTGTCTGGGATGAGTGTGTTTGGGGATTGCAATGCGATATGCGGCTGCAGCTTGTCAGCCTCTCAAGTGTCAATCTCGGACCCGACAAATCCGTTTTCCATTGGAATTGATTGTGTTCCACGTGGCCCTGGTGCTAGCCCCTCCACAGTTGCTGAATGGGTCCAGGTTCAGCGCAAGTTTTGCTGTCATGAAAGTCCCCAAATTCTGCCCAGCCATCAACACTTAGTCTCAGGATCCGAGAATCCTGCCCCATTGTATTTACCTTTGAATGTTTAGGGGCAGGTGCCATTGACCATAGAGGACAGCAGTACCTTATCACACTCTCTTTTATCCTTGCAAAAGATATGGGCACATAATTTTCAGGAAAGGAGGTGATGAATTACCATTGTACCAAAGGATAATGCCAATGGAAAACAGAAAAATGGAGAGAGCCAGATTGTGAAGGAATCAGGAGGAAGTTGGGCCTCGCAAGATGGGAACCCCTGGTTCAGGTGATAACCATAGAGGGTGAAACTGCTCATTGAAGGATACGGTGAACGCCATCCCATCCAATAGTATTGGGTAACCTCAGCAATGCTGTGGCTTCTGCTCTCCAAGGCAGATCTGCATGATGTATTCTTTTATTCCCTACATTTTTCAGTCAAAGTACCCGCTCCCTCTGCAACCCTGGAGGAACAGCCCTGGGCAGCACAGTGAAGGGAGGGAGGGGGGAAGCACAGTGAAGGGAGGGGGGGGGGGGGAAGCACAGTGAAGGGAGGGAGGGGGGAAGCACAGTGAAGGGAGGGAGGGGGGAAGCACAGTGAAGGGGGGGGGGAAGCACAGTGAAGGGAGGGAGGGGGGAAGCACAGTGAAGGGAGGGAGGGGGGAAGCACAGTGAAGGGAGGGAGGGGGGAAGCACAGTGAAGGGAGGGAGGGGGGAAGCACAGTGAAGGGAGGGAGGGGGGAAGCACAGTGAAGGGAGGGAGAAGGGGGAAGTACAGAGATTGGATTTGATTTATTTATTGTCATGTGTACCGAGGTACAATGAAAAGCATTTTTCTGCGAGTAGCTCAACAGATCATTAAGAACATGAAAAGAAAAGGAAATAAAAGAAAATACATAATAGGGCAACACAAGGTAAGCACCGGCATCGGGTGAAGCATAGAGGAGTGTAGCATTAATCAGGTCAGTCCATAAGAGGGTCGTTTAGGAATCTGGTAACAGCGGGGATAAAGCTGTTTTTGAGTCTCTTTGTGCGTGTTCTCAGACTTTTGTATCTCCTGCCCGATGGGAAAAGTTGGAAGCGTGAGTAAGCCGGGTGGGAGGGGTTTTTGAATATGCTGAACACTTTCCCCAGGGAGCGGGAGGTGTAGATGGAGTCAATGGATGGGAGGCAGGTTTGTGTGATGGACTGGGCGGTGTTCACAACTCTCTGAAGTTTCTTGCGGTCTTGGGCCGAGCAGTTGCCATACCAGGCTGTGATGCAGCCAAATAGGATGCTTTCTATGGTGCATCTGTAAAAGTTGGTAAGAGTTAATGTGGACATGCTGAATTTCCTTAGTTTCCTGAGGAAGTATAGGTGCTGTTGTGCTTTCTTGGTGGTAGCATCGACGTGGGTGAACCAGATTTTTGGTGATGTCATAGAATTTACAGTGCAGAAGGAGGCCATTCGGCCCATTGAATCTGCACCGGCTCTTGGAAAGAGCACCCAACCCCAAGGTCAACGCCTCCACCCTATCCCCATAACTCAGTAACCCCACCCAACACTAAGGGCAATTTTGGACACTAAGGGCAATATATCATGGCCAATCCACCTAACCTGCACATCTTTGGACTGTGGGAGGAAACCGGAGCACCCGGAGGAAACCCACGCAGACACGGGGAGGATGTGCAGACTCCGCACAGACAGTGACCCAAGCCGGAATCGAACTTGGGACCCTGGAACTGTGAAGCATTTGTGCTATCCACAATGCAACCATGCTGCCCTTAAGGGTACCCCTAGGAAATTGAAACTGCTAACCATCTCCACCTCGGGCCACCAGACGGTAGTCATTGAGGCATGTTGCCTGGTTCTTCTTTGGCACTAGTATTATGGTGGCCTTCTTGAAGCAGATGGGCACCTCAGAGCGGAGTAGGGACAGGTTAAAGATGCCCGCGAACACATCTGCCAGCTGGCCCACTCAGGGTCTGAGTGCATGACCGGGGATCCCGTCCAGGCCTGTCGTCTTCAGGGTTCACTTTCAGGAAGACCGCTCTGACTTCAGAAGCTGTGATGGTGGGTATGGGTGAATTATGGGCTGCTGGGGCACTCGTCAGCGGATTGTTAGTTTCCTGCTCGAACCGAGCATAGAATGCATTGAGTTCAGTGAAAGGAGAGGGGGAAGGGGGGAAGCACAGTGAAGGGAGGGGGGCAGGGGAAGGGCAGTGAAGGGAGGGGGGAAGGGCAGTGAAGGGAGGGGGGAAGCGCAGTGAAAGGAGGGGGAGGGGAAGGATAGTGAAGGGTGAGGAAGGGCAATGGCAGTGAAGGGAGAGCGCGAGAGGGAAGTACAGAGAAGGGAAAGGAGGGATGCAAGGAGGGTTTAAGTTTGCACCACCTTTAATGCAGGTAGCTGACTCTGCGCAAGGTGAAAATTTTGGGAAGATTTCAAGGCAACTGCTTTGAAATGTATTGTGGCCGATTTTTGGAAGAGGATTCATGCTACGTTGCCCACATTGCCGGCTCTCTGTGACGTCACGTCTGCTGACACCTCCTGGAAAATGTCCAGTGAGATTTGATAGCCCTCTACCCATACCTTGTTCTGTACCATACCAAATTCACCCATAGAACATAGAACATAGAACAGTACAGCACAGAACAGGCCCTTCGGCCCTCAATGTTGTGCCGAGCCATGATCACCCTACTCAAACCCACGTATCCACCCTATACCCGTAACCCAACAACCCCCCCCCTTAACCTTACTTTTATTAGGACACTACGGGCAATTTAGCATGGCCAATCCACCTAACCCGCACATCTTTGGACTGTGGGAGGAAACCGGAGCACCCGGAGGAAACCCACGCACACAGGGGGAGGACGTGCAGACTCCACACAGACAGTGACCCAGCCGGGAATCGAACCTGGGACCCTGGAGCTGTGAAGCATTTATGCTAACCACCATGCTACCCTGCTGCCCCATTCCACCTATCCTTTCTGACCTGACATCTGGAGCCCTGAATTTCCATTCCAAACCTCTTCCTGCACCTCGTGGTACTTCCATAGCTAGTAATTCCCGGAACAGGTTGCTAGTCTGTCACCAGGGGTTTATAGCTTAACAGGCATCGCTCCACATCAAGCATGGCTGACCAGAAGTCTCTCCCACTCTTATGGCAAGCCATTGCACATTGGAAGGATTTTGCAGGTCGATATTCAACCTGTTTGACCACATTATGAATGTACCTTCCTTGGCCATCAAGTCCCAGAGTGGGATTCGAACCTGGAGTTTCTGACTTAGAGGCAGGACCACTGCCCACTGCGCCACAAGATTTCCTGCAGTCCTGAATGCCTCAAATTTAGGCACTTTTAATTTTGTTTAAATTCCTCATGGCATAACTCCTCCCAACTTTGCAACTCCCCCACAAACAGCAGCCCCAACCCTCCTGTTACTCCTCACTCCTTTGAATCTGACCTCTCGTCCATTATTTGTGTCTTCACCCAGCTTTAATCCCCAGATTTTCAGCCACCTATGTCTTTCTCTCAGAAATTCACTCCCTACAGCTTACTCTCTCCTCTTTTATTAGCCTTTTTAAACTGTCCCATCTCTGATTATGTTTCTGGTCACCCTTCTTGGGTTTTGTGAACGTGTCCATTTTCCTCGTCCTTTGTGAAGTGCCTTGGGACACCTCTTGTATATTTAAACGCACTTTATCGCTGCAAACTGCCCCTGCTGTATTTAATTCTGTCACGGATGTAGAATTGAAGTGATCAGTGACCAGATATCATCTGGTCTTCGTGGCATGATGCATAGATGTGCGGTTTATAAGAATTTGAATTTCACAGGGGAATTAATGTCATTATCCATTACATAACTGTACTGATAGGAAACAGAAATCTGGGGGCACAACAAAAAAACTTCAAAAATGAATAAACATAGTTCATATGGAAGTCATCTAAGTGGTAAATGAACTAAAGTGCACATTTCTCCTGGTAAGTTTGACAGGGTTATACATGCTGCTCACTCATATGGGAATTAGCCTGTAAAATTGGTTTGCATGGTGGCACCATTGAGGGTACTGATTTCATCATCACAGCAACAAGCATTATTGGTGTTGTAAGAAGTTGGGCATTGCTCAGTATATCTTATTAAGATGTCTATAGTCTTAGGTAGTTGAACAGCAAGTATTTATTAATTACTAGAAATCATATATATTGGTACAGTAAAGGTCAAAGCTAGGAGCTATGTCCATGCTTGCTTCTGCACACAGCTCTGTTGAACACTACACTGATCTCGAGGTATTAGTCATGTGTTCTCTTACATTCCTGTGTCCCACATTAACCCTTTATGTGCATACTCTTATACTGCACCACCCCCAAATCTTTATCCAATGTATTTACAAGTTATCCCAGATAACCCATGCACTATGCTACTTCGTCATTCCGACCCCATCTCCCCCTCCCTCAAGAGTCTGAGTTAATAGGTTCAGGCAATCTGGTGGCCTGATTATCTTCCATATCTTCTTCTCACGATAGTTGGTAGGCTTTTGTTGCTGCATGCAAACTTTGTTGAATTGGAGGTTGTTCTGGCATCTGGGTGTCTTCTCATACTCTTTTTGGTTTCTTTGGAATTGAGTTATTCTTTGTCAAGTCCCCAATTGTGGTGATAGATTACAATAGGTTTGTCCTACCCAATGGGTGGACAAACTCTGGGCTGGTCTCTTTAGTATTTTTCTCCTCTTCCTTCGTGCGGCTCGCCACGATGCATGTTGGGGCGGAAGATGGTTCTTCCTGTTTTGAGGGTCTGACTTGGTAGTAAGCTCATCTTTGCTTTTGTCTGTGTGCTGTATTGTCATCATTGGATGCTTCTTACTCAGTTCCAGCATTGTTTGTGGCACTGTCATGCTGGCTGCGAATTGCTGAACCTGCATGGCGGTCTCCGGGTTTATTCTTTTCCACCAGGAATATGTCAACTCTGCATGAATACTGGATTTTCTGTAATGCATAGATAGTGAACCTGTACAAGAACAACATCAATGGATCGATTGCAATAACTATCTGGTCATCTCCTTGTTGAGAATCGTGGAAAAGTATTTCCCATTTGGACTGCAAATCCTGGCGGAATGCATCTGCCCCGAATCCTTGCGTGGTTGCAGAACTGGAAGGTCCAGCAGCTTCAAGAGAAATACCGTAAACAAAAGAGACCACTATGTATTTCCTCCAGCGATCTCACAAAGGCATTTAACCATGCAAACAGACAGTTTAAGCTGCTGAAGAAAATTGGCTGCCTGCTGAAACTGCTCAATGAGATCTCCTCTTTCCACAACTCCATGATGGGTAAGGTCAGCTATGATGGGGCAACATTGAAACCCTTTGAGATCAGCAGTGTGGTCAAAGAGGGTTGCATCTGGCACCAACACTCTTTGGCATATTATTCTTTTTGCTGCTGCTATATACCTTCCGGTTATTTACAGGTGTCTACTTACATATTTACATACTAGAACGGACAGAAAGCTGCTCACCTGAGACAAAGTTGCACCAAGTCCTCATTAGAGAGTTGCTCTGCACTGATAATTCTGCAAAAGCATCCCATACTGGGTAACACTTTCAGTGACAAATGGGCAGAGTGTCTCACCTGTAAAGAGTTTGGTTTGACCATCAGCATCAGGAAAACATGTTGTCATAACATGATCTATCAGCGCTGACAATGTGACACTGGAAGTTGTTGACAGGTTCACATATCTAGGTTCCACAATCACCAAGAATCTCTCATTTGTTGCCAAAATCAACACACTCATTGCAAAAGCTGCAGCTATTATGGCCAAGCTGAATAAGAGAGTGTGAAACAACAGCAACCTGCGAATATACCAAATCTGGATCCCCAGTGCACTGCCACGCAGGAGAAAAGGCTGAAAAGTTTTGGCCTTTGCTGTCTCAGATATACCCTCAGCATCTCTTGGCAGGATAAGGGGAGGAATTTTCCAGAAAAATGGCAAAGTGTAATTTTCAGTTCACAAATTGGCATGAATCTCACCGGCCTCGATGGGTGATCCGGATCACAATCTTTAGATATTTGACAAGAAAGGTTTCCCCCCCTGAAGACGCTACAGCCCACCCTGGGGATCATCTGAGCACTTTGATCAAGGGGCGCTGCATTTAAACAGTTCCACAGCACTTACTCACAGTCAAGCCAGGAGGATGGCAGCAAGACCAGGTCCCGGATTTTCGGAGGGGGCTCGGACTTGATTGCTGGTTGTCGTGGAGGAGAGGTGGGCCACAGTTTATCCATGGATTGGCAGGTGGTGTCCCCCCCCAGCAAGGTCACCAATCCTGCCTGGGTGATGGTGGCAGCACTGGTCAGTGGCAGCAGCTTGACCAAGTGGCAGCAAGTTCAATATGGAAAAACAACGAATATCCCACTATGTTTTGCAAGGGTAGTGTGCCCCATCTACCCTTGGCACTCTACCTTTCTGTCAACCCTGACAATGTCGCCTCCAACCCACATGCCACCAGCTCGCAGTTTCCCAGCACCTGACCTCTCACCAGCATCCTCAATCATCCCCTACACTCCTACTCAGAACCCTTCCCTGCTTAAGTACAGTGTCCACACATGCCAAGTTTTATCGACATCTGATCTGCCAGCCATCCAGCTTACATTAGCCCCTTTTGTGTCCCTGCAGGAGAAGATAGCCGATAACCACTGAGAGAGAAGACGGGTGGTGGTATGTTTAAATTAAGGCTCGTAACTATTTTCAAGGAGAGGGCCATGGAGCTCACAGGGGAAGACCAGAAACATGCTTTCATACATACTGAGGTTGGCCTGTGACAGAAAAGTGCTGAGCCACTGCACCTTCGTCCAGATTACCAGTCTCAGTGAGTTTTTAATTGTCAAATCACTTGACCAGGCCATGTACTAAAACCATGTTCCCTACCTTGCAGGAACATCAATGAAAGAGACTGGCCCATCCACCACCAGTGTCGTCTGGCCACCCTTGACCCCCACCTCAGAGGAGACCTCGGAGGAGGACAAGCATGATGCATCGCAGCTATTATCAGCACCATCCACAATTGCAGAGACACGGTATGGGATGGCAAGCAATTGCTTTTATTGCAAAGAAATTGGAGTACAAAAATAAAGAAGAGTTACCATAGTTGTGCAGGGAGTTGGTAAGACCACAGCTGGAGAATTGTGTGCGGTTTTGGTCTCCATATTCAAGGAAGGATACACTTGCACTGGAGGCATAGTGCAGCTAAGGTTCACTAGATTGGTTCCTGGGATGAAAGAGTTGTCCTAGAGACTAAGTAAATGAGTAACTCAGTAAACTCTGGAGTTGAGAAGAATGAGAGGTGATATCACTGAAACACAGGAATCTGAAAGTGCTTTGCAGGATAGATACAGAGAGGGGACAGTCATTAATGACTGAGAAATCTCTTCACTCCGATATTGTGAGTCTTTGGAATTCTCTACCCAGAGGGTTATGGGTGCTCCATAATTAAATATATTTAATGCCGAGGTAAACAGATAGGGAATAGGTGAGAAAGTGGAGTTGAAGCTGAAGATCAGCTATGAGCAAATAGAATGATGGAACAGGTTAGAGGAGCCATATGGTCTACTTCTGCTCCTATTCCTTATGTTCTTGTGCTAATGGATGATGGAAATATATTTAAACTGTGCACCATTTTTATGACTTATCCAACTGCCTGAGGCAGCAAGGTCGCACAATGGTTAGCACTGTAACCTTACAGCGCCAGAGACCCAGGTTTGATTCCTGCCTTGTGTGACTGTGTGGAGTTGGCACATTCTCCCTGTGTCTGTATGGGTTTCCTCTGGGTGCTCCAGTTTCCTCCCACAGTCTAAAATATGCAGGTTAGGTGGTGTTATGGGGATAGGACGATGTGGTTAAAGACCTCACGTTTCTAATTCCCTCACATCTTGCATTATGTGACTTTGGACAGGATAAGGCCAAATTGCAGCATGAACCACCTTAGCTGGAGAATTTATTTTAATTCTGTTTCACACTGAATTTCATCAAATGGGCACATTCGGAATCCTGGAGATTGCCTTTTCACCGAGACTCGTGAAAAGAAAATTATTGCTTGTGTTGTTGCCGAAAGTGTGTTCTTTGTGTTTGAAAATATATTTTATTTGGACATATATTTTAGTAGTCTGTCAATGTTGCCATTTTCTTCTCCAATACATCATTATAAATAGCGCCGTACAACGTGGTGAAGATGGGACATCTTTTGGAGGTTTACACAAAGCTACATTATTTGGATGAGGGTGATGAGAGGACAAGGAATGCAGGTGCACTGACTGACACTTGAGGCATTTTGTCTGCACCTGCCACTCCACTCTGAGCTCACAGTTATATATCCATCTGCACATCCAATGTGTATGTCAGAGGAAATCTGTCTTCAACATCTCCATTTCACAAGATAGGCTGCTGCAGAGTTGCTCCATTGCTGCAGAAACATCTGGAATAGGAATGGCTCTTCCCTCAGAAGTTACGTTTACTAGAGGATAATATTTTAATGCTACCAGATGCTTCAAAGTCCATAGGGAGCACAAACTACTTCAAGAAATCCACAGAGTGCATATATGTCAGGAAAGTTATAAAGTGTTTGTGAGGGGCAAAACCATTGTCACTTTCTCTGATGCGAGAAGGTCCGACAATGCAGAGTTTTTGGGGAGGTTTTAAACTAGGGGGGACGGGAACCAGATTACGAAGTTAGAGGTCAGTAAAGAAGCAGCAACTAAAGCCAGTAATATACGAGACAATAAACTCAATGTGACTAAGGAGAAGAGTAGACAGGGAAGAGATGATGAACGCAAAGGTGGTCTGAGGTGCATTTGTTTTAATGTGAGAAGTGTAGCAGGTAAGGCAGATGAACTTAGGGCTTGGATCAATACCTTGGAATATGATGCTATTGGTATTACTGAGACTTGGTTGAGGGAAGGGCAAGACTGGCAACTGAATATCCCAGGGTATAGATGCTTCAGGAGGGATAGAGAGGGAGGTAGAAGGGGTGGAGGAGTTGAATTACTCGTCAGAGATGATATCACAGCTGTGATTAAGGAGGGCATGATGGAGGATTCGAGCACTGAGGCAATATGGGTGGAGCTGAGAAATAGGAAGGGTGCAGTAACATTTTTGGGACTTTCCTACAGGCCTCCCAAAAGCGAGCATGAAGTAGAGGTACAAATATGAAGACAGATTATAGAAAAATGTAGGAGCAATAGGGTGGTTGTGATGGGAGATTTTAACTTCCTCAACATTGAATGGGATTCGTGTAGTGTTGGAGGCATAGATGGAGCAGAGTTTGTAAGGAGCATCCAGGAGCCTTAACAGATATCTTTGCAGCATCCTTGAGCACGGGTGAGGTCCCGGAGGACTGGAGAATTGCTAATGTTGTCCCTTTGTTTAAGAAGGGTAGCAGGGATAATCCAGGGAATTATAGACCTGTGAGCTTGACGTCAGTGGTAGGCAAACTGTTGGAGAAGATACTGAGGGATAGGATCTATTCACATCTGGAAGAAAATAGACTTACCAGTGATAGGCAGCATGGTTTTGTGCAGGGAAGGTCATGTCTTTCAAACCTAATAGAATTCTTTGATGAAGTGACAAAGTTAATTGATGAGGGAAGGGCTGTAGATGTCGTATACATGGACTTTAGTAAGGCGTTTGATAAGGTTTCCCATGACAGGTTGATGGAAAAAGTGAAGTTGTATGGGGTTCAGGGTGTACTAGCTAGATGGATAAAGAACTGGCTGGGCAACAGGAGACAGAGAGTAGTGGTGGAAGGGAGTGTCTCAAAATGGAGAAGGGTGACTAGTGGTGTTCCACAGGGATCCGTGCTCGGACCACTGTTGTTTGTGATCTACATAAATGACCTGGAGGAAGGTATAGGTGGTCTGATTAGCAAGTTTGCAGATGATACTAAGATTGGTGGAGTTGCAGATAGCGAGGAGGACTGTCAGAGAATACAACAAAATATAGATAGATTGGAGAGTTGGACAGAGAAATGGCAGATGGAGTTCAATCCAGGCAAATGCGAGGTGATGCATTTTGGAAGATCAAATTCAAGAGCGGACTATATGGTCAATGGAAGGGTCTTGGGGAAAATTGATGTGCAGAGAGATCTGGGAGTTCAGGTCCATTGTACCCTGAAGGTGGCAACGCAGGTTGGTCAAGAAGGCATACAGCATGCTTGCCTTCATCGAACGGGGTATTGAGTACAAGAGTTGGCAGGTCATGTTACAGTTGTATAGGACTTTGGTTCGGCCACATTTGGAATACTGCGTGCAGTTCTGGTCGCCACATTACCAGAAGGATGTGGATGCCTTGGAGAGGGTGCAGAGGAGGTTCACCAGGATGTTGCCTGGTATGGAGGGTGCTAGCTATGAAGAAAGGTTGAGTAGATTAGGATTGTTTTTGTTGGAAAGACGGAGGTTGAGGGGGGACCTGATTGAGGTCTCCAAAATTATGAGAGGTATGGACAGGGTGGACAGCAACAAGCTTTTCCCAAGAGTGGGGGTGTCAGTTACAAGGAGTCATGATTTTAAGGTGAGAGGGGGAAAGTTTAAGGGAGATGTGCGTGGAAAGTTTTTTACGCAGAGGGTGGTGGGTGCCTGGAACGCTTTACCAGCGGAGGTGGTAGAGGCGGGCACGATAGCATCATTTAAGAAGCATCTAGACAGGTATATGAATGGACGGGAAGAGAGGGAAATAGACCTTGGAAAATAGGAGACAGGTTTAGATAAAGGATCTGGATCGGCGCAGGCTGGGAGGGCCGAAGGGCCTGTTCCTGTGCTGTAATTTTCTTTGTTCTTTGTTCTTTTCACCAAGTGGCATATTTCCTTTGAGTACTGGTGGCCTACAAGGCTTATGTGTTTAGTTGGCAATCAGATTATTCATAACTACCTCATGACCCACTTAAAGAGAAATGGTTTGCACAAAATAATCTTTAATCTGACTGCAGGAACATCATCATGCACGCCAATATCACTAATGCTTGAGGCAATATACTCTGGGCCCACATTTACACCTTCCACAACACATACCTGAACATGTCAGAAAAGACCTGTCATCACAGCCTCTATTTTACAAGACATGCCGGTGCAGAGTAAGTAACCAGGAGTTGGCAATGATGCCTTATTTAAAGGAAAGGAAGTGTTGTGGGGTTAGGGGTGTTGGTCTGGAATACATCTCATTCAACCAGGTCAAAGCTGTATATCCAAGTAGCTGACCTTACTTACAAATTGCTTTACTGCAGCATTGGGCTGGAAGACTCGTTTTTCATTTAGCTTTGTTCCAATTAAAACATACGTGAAAATTGGTTGTGTGCAAGGCTTGAAATGGTACCTTCCAGAGCAGCAAATGTCCCATGTGGCCCATGCAGGTTCTAAGTACGGCCTACCGGACATTTTATTGACTGTTGCGCAGGCGCAGTCACTGGGTTCCATCCACATAGCTGCTTTTTTCAACCTGAATGACTGAAGTGATAGCCACATAAAAGAAAGCATGTGAAGTGAGGTGCATGCTGTTTGCACACAACATTGACTGTGAGAGCCATGCTCTCCCTCTGTGTCCAAAGTGTAAATATTTATTCTGTTTTTACCTTTTGAAAGTCATGATAGTTCTTTTTTTAAAAATATTTTTCATTCTCTTTTTTCACATTTTCTCCTAGATTTACACCCAACAATAAACAGCAATCAGTAACGAATGCAATTTCAATGCCCACATCACTAACAACGATCCCATCCTCCCAACAAACCCCCAAACATTAGTCCACATGTTAACATAAACAAATGACAAAAAGGAATCCGGAATCACCCATAGTTACCATTAACACATACGGTCCCTCTCCCCACAACCCTTCCAACCACCCCCACTAATGTTCGATGTTATCCAATTCTTGAAAGTGCATAATGAATCACAGCCAAGAATTGTAGAACCCCTCCATCCTTCCCCTCAGTTCAAATGTGATATTTTCAAGAGTCAAGAATTCCAGCAGTTCCCCGCCACACCAGGGCACAGGGTGGAGAGGTTGATCTCCGCCCCAACAGGATCTGCCTTCGGGTGATTAACGAGGCGAAGGCGACAACAGCTGCCTCCGCGCCCGTTTCCAACCCGGCTGGTCCAGCACCCCGAATATGGCCTCCTGAGGGCCCGGGTCCAGTTTCACGTGCACCACTTTAGAGATTACCCTAAAAACTTCCTTCCAGTAATCCTCCAGCTTTGGACAGGACCAAAACATATGAACGTGGTCTGTGGCCCCTGCCCCCCCACCCCGCAACAGTCACACACATCTTCTACCCCTTCAAAGAGCCGGCTCATCCCCGCCCTTGTGAGGTGTGCTCTATATACACCTTCAGCTGTATCACCCTCCGGAGCACCTCACACCAAAACCCCTTTTCCATACCCTCTCCCAACTCTTCCTCCCACTTTGCTTTGATCCCTTCCAGCGGTGTCTTCTCCTCTTCCAAAATAACCCCGTAAACCGCCGATACTACCCCATTTTCCAGTCTCCCTGTCAGCAGCTCCTCCAGCAATGTGGAAGACGGCTCTACTATGAAGCTCCGTATCTCCTTTCTGGCAAAGTCTGGAACCTTCATGTACCTAAATATTTCTCCCTGCTCCAGCCCATACTTCTCTCCCAGCTCCTTCAATCCTGCAAACCGACACTCAAGAAACAAATCTTTTAGTGTCTTAATTCCTTTCTCCTCCCATCTCCAAAAATTTCCGTCCCACCTCCCTGGCTCAAATCTGTGGTCCCCCTGAATCAGCATTTCCCTTGACCTTGCCCCCAACCCTAAGTGTTGCCGAAACTGCCTCCAAATTCTCAACGAAGCTAATACTACCGGACTGCCTGAGTATTTCCCCGGGGCCATCGGGAGCGGCGCTGTTGCTAGCGCCTTCAATCCTGGCCCCTACACAAACACTCCTCCAATCTGACCCACTGGGAGACAACCCCTCTGATTCAGCTCCGTACCTTCTCTATATTCGCCGCCCAGTAATAATCCATCGGGTTCGGAAGACCCAAACCCCCTGCCTGCCTTCCCCTCTGTAGCAGCACCTTTCTAACTCTGGCCACCTTCCCTCCCCATATGAATGAGGTAATCATTCCTTCAATCTCTCTAAAAACTGTCTTTGGCTGGAAAATTGGCCGGCATTGGAAAATAAACAGGAATCGCGGCAACACATTCAATTTAACCACTTGTACCCCACCCGCCAGTGACAGAGGGAGACCATCCCACCTTGCCAGATCAGTTTACACTCTCCCCACCAAACTAGTAATGTTGTACCTACAGAGCCCCCCCCCCCCCCTCCCAATCCTGAGAAACCTGTACCCCCAGGTATCTAAAGTGCCCTACGGAATGGTAGCTCCCCCCCCCCCCCCCCCCCCCCCAATCGCGAGTGCAAACAGCAGGGGGAACATAGGACATCCCTGCCTAGTCCCACAGTGGAGAGGAAAGTATTGCGAGCTGCCTCCCTCTCACAAACCAGGTCTGATCTTCACCTATCACCTTCGGGAGCCACTTCTCCAGCCTACCTGCCAGTATCTTCGCCAACCTTCGCAGACAAATCTGAATGTGTATTGCTAAGTTGTGTTGAAATTATTTATATAATTGTCACAGTGACACAGAGGAACCCATTCTCCCACCAGATCCCATCCTTCATCTACCTGAGTTCTGTTGACACTAATCCCCACCACCCTCACTTCCCCCTCACACTAGGCCGGCCTTTAAGTGCATAAGAATAACCCAGGCTGGGATTTCCCTTTCCCGTTGGCGTTGGGCAGGTTGGCGAGAAAGCTTCCAGCCATCATCCCCTCCCCCGTCAGTGGCAGGCCGAGTTTCTCACCGTTTAACATTGGGAATATCATTATTGTACTTTTGAATCTCATTGCCAGGTCCATAAACCAAAATGATTCCTCCTGCAAATTAATCCATCCATGGAGGCATGCTGTCAGGAGGCAACAATACACAACCGGCTTCCAAAAGTGTGAACCTGGCAAGCAGACCACTGAGGAGCCCGTGGATGTTTGCGCAGTAATAGCTGCTCAGCATATTAAGGGAACTGATTTGGGGAGCTGGCTCTGTCTGGGGCTGACCTGACTCTGTCTGGGGCTGACCTGACTCTGTCTGGGGCTCACCAGACTCTCTGTCTGGAGCTGACCAGTCAGGTTCATAGATGCACACTGACTCTGATGGATTGTGTTTTGACTTTCCAAATGCCCTGTTATTACTTCCTTAATAATGGATTCTAACAATTTCACAATGACAGATGTTAAACCACCTGGTCTATTGATTCCTACTTTTTGCCTTCCTCCCTTTATGAATGGGGTGTTACATTAGCATTTTTGAAATCCACTGGAACCGTTCCTGCATCCAGGGCCTTTTGGAATATCATAACCAAAGCATCCACTATCTCAGCTGCCACTTCCTTTAAGACACTAGGATGTATGCCATTAGGTCCTGGGGACTTGTCTACCTTCAATCCCAATCATTTGTTTAGCACTTTTTCCCTATTGATGATGATTGGTCTAAGTTCTTCCCTTTCTATTGCGTCTGCATTATCTGTTCCTAAAGGGATGGTACGAATGTCCTCCACCATGAAAACCGAGGCAAAATATTGAGTTTGCATCTTCACGATTTCTGTTCCTACTAGTTCCTACTAGGAGACCAACATTCACTTTAGCTACTCTCTTCCTTTTGATATATTTATAGAAGCTTTTGCTATCCTTTTGTATATTTGCGCTAGTTTCCTTTCATATTTTGCCTTCACTCTTTTTATATTTTGTTTAGTAACTGTTTGTTGATGTTTAAAAGTTGCAGCCTGCCACTGGCGTTTGCAGTATGGAATGCCATAATCTTTGTCTTTATGTTACCTTTAACTTCCTTGCTTAGCCATGGATGTTTTGTCCTCCTCTTACAACCTTTCTTCCTCTCTGGAATCTGGTCATCAACAGTCCTACCTTTTAGTCTTCCTGCCCAGTCCACTTGGGCTAGATCTGTCCTCATGCCCACGTAATTTAGCGTTGTTTAACTCTAGCACACTAGCGTGGGACTCTAGTTTCTCGCCCTCAAAGTGAATTTGAAATTTCATCAAGCTATGATCACTCTTCCCTAGGGGATTCTTAACAATGAGGTCATTAATTAATCCCTCCTCATTACACAATAACAAATCCAGAATATCTGCTCCCTGGTTGATTCCACAACGTATTGCCCCAAGAAACAATCTATAATATATTCAATGAACTCTCCCTTGAGGCTACACTTATCAATCCAGTCCAAGCGCATATTATAATCAACCATGAATATTGTCGTACCTTTCTTACAAGCCTCTATTATTTCCTGTTAAAACTGTGCCCCACTGCTGACCTACTCCTCACTCATTATTTTTTTCTATCTCTCTTCCCTCCATAATCTCAAGATTTAAAAAATCTATTCCTGTTTAAACTGGCATGCTGCTGTCAACCTCATACATCCTACACAGTGGCTCTGACGTTTTTTGGATATATTAGTTAACGGCAGATGTTCTCCCCATTGTCTGGTCTCTTCGACCCTTGACACAAACGAGAAGGGAGGTGGCGGATCTGCTCTGAGCCTCTTAACAACATTGCTGTGAACCATGGGTACAAGGCATGTGACGGCGGCATGTCAAATACCCTCCGCTTTGGAGCATCAAGTGTTGTAAGCCACGTTCTTTATTTCCATTTGCCTTGATGTTGTTTCTGGAACATTCATTTGGTGAATTAATTCACTCTTGAAGCGCCAGCTGTGGCTCAATTGGTAGCGCTCTCGCCTTTTTGAGTCAGAAGGCTGTGGGTTCAACTCTCACCCGGTGATATTTACACACAGCTTTTGGCTGACACGCCAGCGGAGTACTGAGGGAGTGTTGCAGTCTTGAGGTGCTGCCTGTCAAGTGGCACGTTAAACAGAGGCCCTGTCTGATCTCTCAGGCTGAGGTAAAAGATCCCATTGCATTAATCTGAAGTAAGAAATTAAAAATATCCTGGTCATTATTTATCCTTCAATCAACATCACAAAAACATATTGCCTGCTCATTATTGCATTGCCGTTTGAGTTCGCTGGGTGCAAATTGGCAACTGTTTTTCCACCATTACAACAGTGGCTACACTTCAAAAGTACATGTTGACCATAAAGTACTTTGGAATGCCCTGAAGTCATGGAAGGTGCTACATAGATTCAAGTTTATCTTTCTTTACCTATCGTTCATAGTATGAAATGTTTGCACCAAATTGGAAGAGTGAAGTGTGAACTGAAACACATTGGCTGGCTTTGTAGACTTACACTGTTTTGCAGCTTTAAAAAGAAAATTGTCAAGCGGCACGGTGGTGCAGTGGTTAGCACTGCTGCCTCACAGCGCTGAGTACCCCTGTCCGTGTGGAGTTTGCGCATTTTCCCCGTGTCTGCGTGTGTTTCGCCCCCCACAACCCAAGGATATGCAGGGTAGGTGGATTTGCCACACAAAATTGCCCCTTAATTTGGGCGGGACCCGGAACGCGTCATCGGCAGCTGCCCGGTTAGATAGAGCGCGAATCTCTATTTTTGGCCTTTCCCTCTCTTTAACTGGCACACCCAGATAGGTGCGGGGTGCAACACAGTGGTTAAATCGCGCCCCTGGTCTCCGTGATGATGACCATGAAACTATTATCGATTGTTGTAAAATCCCACCTGGTTCACTAATGTCTTTTGCGGAAGGAAATTTTTACCCTCTCTGACCTACATGTGACTCCAGACCCACAGCAATGTGATTGTCTCTGAAACACCCTCTTTTAAAAAATTTATAGTGCCCAATTCTTTCTTTCCAATGAAGGGGCAATATTAGCGTGGCTAATCCACCTACCCTGCAGATCTTTGGGTTGTGGGGCTGAGGCCCACGCACATACAGGAACAATGTGCAAACAGTAATCTGGAGTTCGGATCGAACTGGGTCCATGGCGCTGTGAGGCAGCAGTGCTAACCACTGCGCCACCATGCCACCCCAAAATGCCCTCGTAAATGGCAAAGCAAGCCACTCAGTTCAAGGGAAAATAGGGATGGGCAACAAGTGCTGGCCTTGCCACTAATACCCACATCCATGAAGAATAAAGGGAAAAATAATTTGGAGAATAGACGCTTTCAAAAAAATCTTTCGCCCAAAATTCGGGGTGGATTTTGCTTTTGCGGTAGGAGCAGCAGCCAGACAAGCTTCTTAAATCAAGAATAATATGATGTGATCTTTGCCTTTGGTGGCATGTATGAATTGATATATTCAGAACCAATGAACTGATTTGAGCTAATGTTAGCTTAACGGAAGGATAGTTTAATGCTACAAATGATATTGAGGACTATGTGGGGGTAGGATCAGTAAATTTGCTGATGACACAAAGATTGGGCGGGTGGTTCTCAGTGCGATCGAGTGTTTGTGTTGCAGGAAGATATAGAGCGGTTGATCAAATGGGCAGAAAAGTGCCAGATGGAATTTAACCCTGAAAATTGTGAGATGATACACTTTGGAAGGAGTAATTCAATGAAATGCCTGACACTGGGAAGTCCCGAGGAACAAAGGTACTGTAGCATGTTTGTTCATAGATCTCTGAAGGGGGGAGAGCAAGTAAATAGGGTGGTGAAAAAGGCATATGGGACACTTGCCTTTATTATTCCAGGCATAGATTACAAAAGCAGGGAGGTTATGGTAAAGCTGTCTAAAACAGCTAGAGTATTGACTTCAATTCTAGTCACTATATGGCAACATGGTGACACAGTGGGTTAGCACGGTGCCGAGGTCCCAGGTTTGATACCGGCTCTGGGTCATTGTCCGTATGTATGTGGAAGCATTGGAAAGGGTGCAAAGGAGATTTACCAGGATGCTGCCTGGTTTGCAGGATAGGTCTTATGAGGAAAGGTTGAGGGAGCTAGGGCTTTTCTCTTTGGAGCGGATGAGGATCAGAGGTGGCTTAATAGAGGTTTATAAGATGATGAGGGGGATAGATAGAGTGAACGTTCAGAGACTATTTCTTCGGGTGGATGGAGCTGTTACAAGGGGGCATAACTATAAGGTTCAGGCTGGGAGATATAGGAGGGATGTCCGAGGTAGGTTCTTTACTCAGAGAGTGGTTAAGGTGTGGAATGGACTGCTGCTGTAATAGTGGAGTCGGACACTTTAGGAACTTTCAAGCGGTTATTGGATAGGCACACCAGAACATACCAGAATGACAGGGATTGGGATAGCTTGATCTTGGTTGCGAACAATGCTCGGCACAACATCAAGGGCCGAAGGGCCTGTTCTGTGCTGTACTGTTCTATGTTCTACTGTTTGGGGACCTATAGATTACTCTCACTAGGAATTTATTTATGTTGCTATTTCTTATTTCTGCCTAGACTGATTCACCTGGGTGGATAGCCCGGGGTGTGCACCAGCTGACCCTGCTCCCTTTGGGTGCCCAAAGGCCCCTCACTTCCTCCTTGAGCTGGAGTGAATTCAAGAAGCCCCACTATCCTCTGACTTTCAACAAGTGCCTGCACCATAGACTGCATATCCTGCAGCAGTGCAGGGCTTGCAGCAAGATCTCCACAGTGGCCACCACACAAGCTGTGTTAACCTCATTGCTTTGGACTCCTCCATGCAACCTTTCAATCCAAGGAGTGTACCAGACACTCCTTCCTGATTTTCCCATGTTTGCCTTTGGAGCTCCAGCAACTGAGGCATGACAGAGTCCAGAGGCAAATCATCTGACTGGACCTCAGCAGATTCCTGGCCTCCGGCAATCCTCTGAATGCTGGCACTTTGGGACGTCCCTCTATCCACCTGCTGTGGATCTGAAAATGTGATCACCAGATTGTGACCCTGAAGCTACTGGAAATTTAGGGCCCATTGAAGTGTGCCTCCATGCTGCTGGAGAGTGTGGGTGAAGGCTGTGACAGGTCATCGATGTCGGGATCTTTGAATTTTTCTTCTGCACGGCTCTTGTGGATGGAGTTGAGGACCAGGCTGGTGAACCCCCTGGGCTACTTGCCTACTTGCCAGCTGTGCTGGCGACAGGAAGGAAAGGTCGTTAGTGCACTTTACTCCCACTAGGGACTTCTTTCGCACTGGGCGTTTAGAAACAGGATACGTGATTCACAGCATTGGTGTCCGATGGATGCTGCAGTGCTGAATCTTCACTTGGTTTATCGTCGCCAACCTCACCATCAGCACAGGAGTGGTCAGCACCCTCCTTGGTCAACTGGATTTCTCTGTCCTCAATGTCTGTGAGGTCCTTCAGCTCTGGCACCCTCTGTCCACCTGGGATCCTTGTTATGTGCTGGCTTTTCCTGCCTCAAAAACAGGTGGAGAGAGTGTAAACAGTATATGTGCCAGGGCAGATGATAAGGATGCCTGACATGTGTGGATGATGAGTGGGACCAGTGAGGTGATGAGGACGTGACCTACAGGAGAGATGAAGATGTGGGTGGGAGAGCGAGTGGTGATTCCTCTTGAGCTGGCAGTGAGTGAGATCTCTATGGATGGATGATGAGTGTATGAGTTGAGAGTGATGAGAAAAGTGACGTACCCTGGCTGAATGGAGGAGATCATTCATCCTTTTGTGGCACTGGGTGAGTGTCGTCTTCTGTGGGGCGATAGCGTGACCACTGCCTCCCATACTGAATTGGTGACCTTGCTGGCTGGTTTTCTTCCTGTACCTGGGTATAGGACATCACTTTGAGCCTCTGCTACATCCAAGTGTCTCTCCAGAGGCGCCTGAAAACTTAGGGGCAGATATCTTGGCAGCCAACACTTCCTGATGACCTATGAAGTGTGGCTGCTGTGCGCTGGGGGTTCTTTAACTGTGGTGCTCTGATATTGCAGTGCTGAGGTGATAGCAGGGGGTCACCAGTGATATGGCGTGGAACCTGTAGCTGAACATCTTTAGCACTAACGTCACACCACACAGTGAGAATAGCTGCTATTGCCATTGGCGGGTTCAATGTCACTCTTCCCGCCTGCCATTGGTCTTTGGCGATTTCTGGTAAAATTTCACCCATGGATAAACTTGCTTGTTGTGCCTTGTCCTCCTCCATTGATACCTGCCCCTCCCCCTGGGAAATACTTTGCCTGTCCTTAGTGATTCCTACAGCCTGCAGCCAAGGATTCATTTTCAGTGGAGTTGCCATCTTCACGACCGTTGCCTGGTCTGCTGCTGCTTCTCCAAGGAATAAAGTGCAAAGCGATGAGAATTCCCATTCACAGCAGTATTCCATTCCTGGACCGTCAGATTGGAGCCAATATTGGCACTGATTTTCATCTGCATCAGCAGACAAGTGGACACTAACCTCAAAATGCTGACTGCATAAAAAGCATCTGTGCCTGCCTGTTGACTGCTTCTCCTGCTTATACTTCTGCTACCTTAAATAAAATATGCAAGGATTTGCTTATAAATGTGAACTACACAGAAGGTGAAGAAATTCCTGTTGTTTTGACAATTAGAAATGGTGTTCAGCGCAATGCTGCGATGTTGAGTTCATATCCTTACTATAAACACTGCACAGGTAATATTACAGGACAGTCAAAATACTGCATTTTCTCTGATCACCGTGACAGAGTGCCAATTCAGTAACTTTGTATGATTCCTGTAAACTCTGAAAAAAGTTCAATGGTTGAAGAATGACAGAAATTATACATTTTCTAGAACGTTTTTGCACCCAATTTGCTGACTGTAATCTAGTACCACACTCTAGATATGTTCAACTCATTATAGGCTTACAAATTTCATGTTGTAAACAGCATGGATGCTATCCTTTGCCAGTGCAAACACAGGGAGATATTGTCAATAGAAGCTTTAAAAAGGACCTACAAGCTGGAGCACTTAAGGACACTTATAAACATTTTACTCCTTCATGGTTTTACATTATCAGGCTTTGCCAAACGATGATAAGCCAGCCTCTTAAAAAGTCATTAGTATTCCTCCAGATTTAAACAGCTGTCAGTTCTGATATTCTTCAGGTGGGCATGTGGCAATGATTAGCTTGTGTTTATAAACCCAATGTGTTGGTAAAGGACCTACTCATGTGGAGCCTCCTTCAAAACAGTTGTGAGCTGGATCTGCAAATCTCCCACACTGTATTGCTAATTGGAGGCAGCCTTGAGTGATGTGAAATGTTGACAAAAATGTCTGTAGCCTTATTAATATCAGATGTACATGGATCAAATAAACTTAGAAAACCCACAGCCCAGATGTGGTATGACAATTGCATGCTGAAATAAAAAAAAAGTTTTAAAATATTTGAAACGTTTCTGCTGCCTTTGATGTAACCATTATTGTATTGTTTGTTTTACGTCCAAGTTCTCCGTCTGAGGTAAAGTTTCTTTTGGCAGGTTATCCTAGCTTCAGACAAATCCAAAATCTTAGGACATGTTTATCACAGGAATAAGCACCAAATACCAACTTTACAGCCCAAAGTGTTTTTTTTTTGTAGCATTTGATCAAAGTAATAATGCTTTCATAAATAAACATATTCAATCACAGAGAAAAAATTAATTTACTTTCGTCGTTAAGAATTGGTCCGTTATATGTGGGAGCTACATTGTTATAGTTCAAAGCATACTTATTGAAAATTTTAAGGCTGCTTTTAATGTTGATGGTGGGGGTATTTATTCATGTAGGTCAAAATTAAAAGATAGAGGTAATGAATTATATTCTGATGAATTTACATATATATAAAATATATGGAAATGACACTCATATAATTCAGATGAAGGATCCCAATCGGAATGTTGACCTATTTTTCTTTTTCAGATGCTTTGTCTATGGTTTCTCAGTACTGACCATTAAACTTCAGAGAATTATAATAATAATCTTTATTACTGTCACAAGTAGGCTTACATTAACACTGCAATGAAGTTACTGTGAAAAACCCCGAGTTGCCACACTCCGGCGCCTGTTCGGGTACACAGAGGGAGAATTCAGAATGTCCAATTCACCGAACAGCACATCTTTCGGAACTTGTGGGAGGAAACCGGAGCACCCGGAGGAAACACACGTAGACACGGGGAGAATGTGCAGATTCCGCACAGACAGTGATCCAAGCCGGGAGTCGAACCTGGATCCTGGTGCTGTGAAGGAACAGTGCTAACCACTGTGCTACCGTGCCGCCTACAAGCTTTGTCGGTTAGATTCTTTTCTCTCTGAATCAATTTCAGAAGTGTGAGTATATTGGGCCCAAAAAGAAAATGCTGGTAAATCTCAGCAGGTCTTGCAACATCTGCAGGGAAAGGAAAGAGCTACCGTTTCGAGTTCAGATGACCCTTTGTCATCTTGTGAGTATATTGGGTGCTGGTCCTGCCAAATGCATAGTCAGCACATCTAAATCTGCTTTCATAAATGTCCTCCCAGTCACTTGCACAAACCAGGGGACCATTCCAGAAACAACTAATTTATGAAGGTACGAAAAAACAATGGTCCTGACGCTGACTTTTGTGGCTTCCATTGGAAGCCATTGGCTTCCAAGCAGTTCCACACTCACTAATAACAATACCTTTCCCTTGGAAATATGACCAGTGCTTAACCCATTGGGCTGGATGTAAGCCACAGGGACTGAAAGCCATGGCTGGAGGTGTGGTGACTGTCCCTTTTCAGTGGGCACAAGAAACTGAGACCGTAATTGTTGGTGCCAGTTAAAGGTAAGTGTACGTCACTTGGATTGTTGCCAGAGCTGCCATCCCTTTTAAACATGGCCGCCCATCCATGAAAGCTGCCGTCCCAAGATAGGGAGCAGCTTCAGCAGCACACTGCCAACGGTGGCCAGTGTTGCGGCTGCAGCTGCAGGATAAGGGCCCATAAATGTCCATGCACCTTCAAGCTCAGGTAAGTGGGATCTGGGAATGCCAGTTCCAGTCAGACAGGGCCTGATGAGAGGGGGTTAGGCCATTGGAATTAGGCAGCAGCATTGCTGCATGGGCTGTCTTTGCCACTGGGTCATTCTTTCTGGGCCACAAATTGTCCAGATATCAGGGTCCCCCTGTGTCCACGAGGAGGCGACCAGTGTTTATCTGACAGTCTCCCACTATGGCAAAGGGTCACCCAGGTGCTGTCAAAATGCACAAAAAGGTCCTTAATTGACCACTTAAATATCTCATTTGGGTTTGGTGGTGGGTGTTTAAGGACATTTGCCACATTTTTTGCCACTGGCAATATTTCATGACAGCTGGAAGATAACATGAACACAAACTGCCACCATCCATGCCATTTTGCTCGTCTTCCCACCCCGCAGGGCTGGTAAATTCAGCCTATGGTGTTAATTTTCCACTGCACCAGAAGATTCTGCCTTTGTGCGCCAAGTCTTATCAATGCCTTTTTAAACTGTGTACCTGCGACCTGTTTCCATTAATAAGGTAGCAGACTTTTCCAACCTGTCAGGCCTGGAAATTGAAAAGTATAAACCAAACAGCAGGGGATGTGTAAAGCTCTTTTTCTTCACATGGAGGGTGCTGGTGCAGAGCTTCTGGCTGAGAGCACATATTGCAAATTCAGGAATGTGCCTGAGTCACGGGCTCATGATTTCTCATCCAGTAACATTCACATTTGAAGATTTGTAGCAAGCATAACATCTCACTGTATATTTTTAGTGCACAAGCATTGAGGACAGAACAATAAAGCAGACATGTAAAAGGATCTGCACCACACAGTAAAGAAGATTGAGTGAGCAGGATTTCGCCAACCGAGGAGTAGAGTAAGCAACAAAATATTTATACTAGCTACTTATCTGCAACTCACAATTCATTTTTATGGAATAATTTTCTGAATTCATGCTCCTGATAGAGATATCACCCACCGGGAGTCACTTTTTAAAAAAAGATTTTTCAATCACAATTTTCGACAATATGTCTTTACTTGGACAGAGGTGAGAATGTGGAACTCCCTGCCACCAAGGAGCAGTTGAGGCAAATAGCTTTGGTTAATTTAAGGGGAAGCTAGATATAGAGATCAGGGAGAATAGAATAGAACAAAGGAAAAAAGAACAAAGAAAAGTATAGCACAGGAACAGGCCCTTTGGCCCTCCAAGCCTGTGCCGATCATGATGCCCTAACTAAAAACAAGACCTTCCCTTACTCGGTCCGTATCCTTCTATTTCCTCCCTATTCATGAACCCATCCAGATGCCTCTTAAATGTTGCTAATGTGCCACATCCTCTGGCAGCACGTTCCAGGCAACCATCACTCTCTCTGTGAAAAACTTACCCCGCACATCTCCCTTAAACTTTCTCCCTCTCACTTTTAACCTGTGCGCCCTTGGAATTGACACTTCCACTCTTGACTATCCACCCTGTCTGTACCTCTCATAATTTTGTAGACCTCTAGCAGGTCTCCCCTCAGCCTCCACTCTTTCCAGTGAAAACAATCCTAGTTTATTCAAACTCTCCTCATAGCCAACACCCTCGAGACCAGGCAACATTCAGATGAAGTCAATGCGTGCTCGGTAGCACAGTGGTCAGCACTGTCGCTGCACAGTGCCAGGGTCCCGGGTTCAATTCCTGCTTGATTTTGTGAGTCTGCACAATCTTAGAATAACATGGAAATTAGTTTTAGTGATTCTAGCTCCTCCAGAGGGCGCCTTGGTGATGTGTCCCAGAGAGCAAACCCTAAGCAATCAGTGAATTAAACTTCCACTCTTAAATTGTTAACTTTGTTGTAAAAAAAATGGAAAAGTTACTCCTTATTAAATGAAGTGTTTCCACAGTATACTATGTTCATAATTACATCCCCACCTGCCCTGAAAAACAAATTTTATATTTGTGGAATATCAAAATTCTTCATTGTGGTACAAATTCTGCATATTCTTCAAACATTTCTAAATGTTTGTTTATCATATTTTAGCTTGATTCTTAATCCAATCATGATTAATTATTGCACTGATTGAAAATCTAAATTAAAAATGAAAGACAATCAGTGCTTTTTACTTCCTGTCTGTGAGAATACTTCAATATGATTGATTTCTTAGCCTGGATTGCTGATATAATTGCTGCTGAAAATTTGAATAACCCCATGACTTGGCACCAGATTTAAACCGCCACCTGGAGAAAAGAAATGTAGATCACAGGGATTGCGAGATCTTTCTGCATCGCTTCCTTTTAGATCAACGGTAAGCATTGTTGCCTTGCTACTGAAAGCAAAATGCAACTCTTTTTTTCAATGTTCCTTGCATTCAGTATAATGAATTCTATATATATATATGTATATTTGTAAACTGGTACAGTTTAAGCTATGGACATGATTTAATGGAAACATTTCCAAGTATCATTTTGGGCGAGTTTGGCGGGATATTTCCGGTTGCCATTTTCGGTGATACCCAAACCTGTATTTACGCACACTTAATCATTTTTTTTGACCTTGGGGCGTTTCTCCATGGTCTAGCCCAAACTTCAGGCCAGATCTAATGGTGGAAGCATTATGTGCAGTAGCAACCACGACTTGCCGGGTGCTTCCCGATGGTCGACCAGGCGAGACTGTGACCGGTATTTAATGTAAACATGGGCCGGAAATGATCCCCCACAGGCTGAACGGCGGAGTCCCACCAGTTGATTCTCCTAAACCGTGCCCGACAGCTCGCCGCTAACAAGGGGAAGCAGCACATGACCCGCTCCCACCGAGCAAACTTCAGACAGCACACAGCCATGCCACTGTGTAAACCTGCCCCATGTTTATGGGACGCCTACCTGGTCAGATAGTTGGAGGCGGTGGAGTAGAGATGGGGCACCCTATTCCCCCAAGGGGATCGGAGGGTCAGCCACAGATCAGCCAGTGCTGCCTAGGAGGCAGTGGCAGATCAGGGAGAGTTACCATGAGGACATCAGTCTAATGTCGTAAGAAGCTCAACGACCTCACCAGGCCACATGGGTGAGTTGACATCAGCCCGCTGGCACTGGTCCCACCTGCAACCCCTAGACCTTCCCCCTTCCCCACAACGAGTCGGCAAGTTGCACTGCGCATGCCCCCACCCCAAAACAATACAGCGCCTGTACCCCAACACACCCTGGCTCCCACCAGCACAACTCACACATGCCCAGCAGCATGCCTACATCTGTTGCCTGCCATAGACCCCCCTCCCCGACCCAATGCATGAAGCCTGCAGCTCACAATGCCCTCTCTCTGTCCGCACAGGTGTTGGCACATAATAGGCTGGAAAGAGCCCAGACGGGCAGAGGGGTGTTGGACATCAGAGTATCCACCCACTATGAGCAATGGGCCTTGGTGATTGTAGGGATGACCAAGGACAGGGCAGTCATCGACACCGAGGTTGGCCTGCAACACCAGAGATGAGGATCCACTGCCCCTCCACCCAGACAACCTGCCGCAAGTAAGTCGTTCACGTCAGACAAAATGATCCTTCCCTCTCACTGATAACATGTCCATTCTCCTGCAGGATCTCGATTGGATGGTACTGTCCCACCCGGGGTGGCCCTGCCAAGAGAATAGCTTGGAGGGGAGCTCTGAGGTTTCCATCATTGATGATTCACAGCTATCACTCCCATTCTCCACCAGCTAGGATACACACACCTTGGTGGGCGACATTAGTGGCCAGGCTTCTGGGGCACAATCAGGTGAGCACCACACTGTTGCTGATGCACATCAGGTGGAGGCAGAAGCATCCAGGAGAGACAGGAGTTGGAGGTCTGCTGGATCCCAGCACCCAGCTAAATCCCAGTCAGATGTTGAGCCTCTGTACCCAAAGCTGATACAGACATTAGGGTGCAGCCGTAAGATTCAGGAGGGGATGTTAGTAATATTCCAGTGTGCCCATAGCCGATTGGAGGTGTCCCAGAGTCTATGGGTACAGGCAACTCCGGCAATGCGTGGCACCTAGGCCAACACTGCTTGGGTGGCGACGGCAGTGGAAAGCCTGCAGCACGAGGTCAGCATCATGAGTGGTGGTGTCCAAGGCATGGCTCAGTTAGTGACTGCCATGCTGAGCGCCTTTGTGGAGTCATGTAGTGTTCTCGCTGTAGAGTCGATCTGTGCTCTCTCAACGGAGTTGTTCTGTGCTCTCTCTGTGGCGTCGTCTTCGTCTTGGGTATTGCTGTCATCCAATGTATCGATGATCTGCCACGGCATCATGGTATTGGATTAATCTACCATGAGAAGAGTAGTGTTGAGCTTTTCAACCTTGTTGCTGATGCTGTGATCAGCATATTCGAATAAATCAGCCATGTCTGAGCAGTATGTGTGTATTGGTCGATAGACAAATCATCCCTTTTTGTTTCGGAGTTGTTATCATTCTCTTCATGTACAATGAACAAGTCATCTTCTTTGGTTTCGGATTTTTCATTGTGCTCTTCACTTTGGGTGGTGCAGACTGCTTGTTCCAGGGTGTTGTGAAAGTTATTTTCAACTGCTGGTGTAAATTCGGGCATTGTTCTGTCTTTTGAGGTAAGAAAATTGCGTTTTGAAGCTTTAAATTTCCATTTTTGTGCAATTTCCTTTTAAGTGGGCGTGGTCCTGGTCCTCTGACATCATGACGCCCGTGACGTCATGTGTAGGACACGATTGCGCATGCGCAATTCGAGTTTCCTTTACTGTGCGCTCTTGGCGCAGCTTTAATCACTTAGATGGTAAAGACAACACCAAAATAGAAGTAATACTCAAACAATTTGATGAACACTGGTGAGATGCTGGAAAGATTTAACAATTGTCATAAATGCCAGAGAAACGGAGGGCCCATGCGGCTTCTCGCACATGCGCAGAACACTGTTTTGCCGGTTTGCGTCTTTTAGGGAAGTGTGCATGTGCGGCTCCTTTATCAAGATGGCTGCCAATCAAAAAGAGCTGTTGCATCGAGTGAGATCCTGCCTCTGCCTCGTGGTAAGTTTTGGTGCCGTTTTACTGATTTTATTTTCCAGACACTGATTCTGTGTTTGTAATGACTCACAGTATTGATTTTGTTTTTGTTGATAAGCAAGGCATTTTTGTATAACAGTTTCTAGAGTTAGATGCTTATTTTGTGATAGTTATTCCCTCAAATTTTTATCAGATAGTCCAGAAATTAATTGATTCATTATCAGTGTCTCTGAAATAAGCATAATCACAGCCGTGTGGTATTAACTTGAGATTTGTAATAAAATCAGTGATGAGCCCTCTGTTTTTCTAGCATTTATGACAATTGTTAAATCTTTCCAGCATATCACCAGAGTGACTCTTACAGTTTTAATCAAATTTTTTGAGTATTACTTCTATTTTGGTGTTGTCTTCACCATCTAAGTAATTAAATAAATTATAGATTTCTCTAGCTTCATGCCCTCCTGTTGAGAGTAGTAGTGCTATTTTTGTTGCATTAGAGACCGTGCGTAAACAATTAGCTGCAATAAATATTTTGGAATATCTGTTCAAATCTTTTCCAGTCATAACTTAACTTAACCCTAGAGGTCCAATTAATCCCATAGTTAGTTGTTGAGCATCCATTTGCTGCAAAGTCTTCCACAGTCGAATGTCCAGTCTTCTCTTTTTCTTCTCTTTTTGTCTAACCTAATCTAACTAGTTCTGTAGAAGATTCAAACTCTTCCAGTAGTAACAAAAGTTTTATTGAGTAACTAACAACAATATTTACATGAGTTCTTTACTTTAACTTTGATACTGGTGATAAGGTTAACAAGATCTAATTATGGTAACTATACGTAACTCCACTGGCCATCTAAACTAGTCTGCTGTTGCTTTGATCACAATGCACGCAAGAGAGAGCGAGAGACCCAATGTGGCTGCCTTTTATACCCCTGTTGGTCCGGCCCTCTAGTGATCATGTGGTGCTACTGATTACACATTAACCCCTTGTGTACATGCACACATAGAGATCACTACAACCAGCATTGCCGAGGCACTCCAAAGTATGTCCCAGTCGAAGAGGCACGTGTCCCACATACAAATTGACATAGCAGGGGCACTTCAAAGAACAAAGAAAATTACAGCACAGGAACAGGCCCTTCGGCCCTCCCAGCCTGCGCCGATCTAGATCCTTTATCTAAACCTGTCACCTATTTTCCAAGGATCTACTTCACTCTGTTCCCCGCCCGTTCATATATCTGTCTAGATACATCTTAAACGACGCTATCGTGCCCGCCTCTACCACCTCCGCTGGCAAAGCGTTCCAGGCACCCACCACCCTCTGTGTAAAAAAATTTCCACGCACATCTCCCTTAAACTTTCCCCCTCTCACCTTGAAATCGTGACCCCTTGTAACTGACACCCCCACTCTTGGAAAAAGCTTGTTGCTATCCACCCTGTCCATACCTCTCATAATTTTGTAGAGCTCAATCAGGTCCCCCCTCAACCTCCATCTTTCCAACGAAAGCAATCCTAATCTACTCAACCTTTCTTCATAGCTAGCATGTGGCGACCAGAACTGCATGCAGTATTCCAAATGTGGCCAAACCAAAGTCGTATACAACTGTAACATGACCTGCCGACACTTGTACTCAATAACCCGTCCGATGAAGGCAAATATGCTGTATGCATTCTTGACCACTCTATCGACCTGCATTGCCACCTTCAGGGTACAATGGACCTGAACTCCCAGATCTCTCTGTACATCAATTTTCCACAGGACTCTTCCATTGACCATATAGTCCGCTCTTGAATTGGATCTGCTAAAATGCATCACCTTGCATTTGCCTGGATTGAACTCCATGTGCCATTTCTCTGCCCAATTCTCCAATCTATCTATATTTTGCTGTATTCTCTGACAGTCCCCCTCGCCATCTGCAACTCCACCAATCTTAGTATCATCTGCAAACTTGCTATCAGATCACCTATACCTTCGTCCAGATCATTTATGTATATCACAAACTGGCTGGTTTAGCTCACTTGGCTAAATCGCTGGCTTCTAAAGCAGACCAAGCAGGCCAGCAGCACGGTTCGATTCCCGTACCAGCCTCCCCGGACAGGCGCTGGAATGTGGCGACTAGGGGCTTCTCACAGTAACTTCATTGAAGTCTACTCGTGACAATAAGCGATTTTCATTTTCAACAACAGTGGTCCGAGCATGGATCCCTGTGGAACACCACTAGTCACTCTTCTCCATTTTGAGACACTCCCTTCCACCGCTACTCTCTGTCTCCTGTTGCCCAGCCAGTTCTTTATCCATCTAGCTAGTACACCCTGAACCCCATGCAACTTCACTTTTTCCATCAACCTGCCGTGGGAAACTTTATCAAATGCCTTACTGAAGTCCATGTATATGACATCTACAGCCCTTCCTTTATCAATTAACTTTGTCACTTCCTTAAAGAATTCTATTAAGTTTGTAAGACATGACCTTCCCTGCACAAAACCATGCTGCCTATCACTGATAAATCTATTTTCTTCCAAATGTGAATAGATCCTATCCCTCAGTATCTTCTCCAACAGTTTGCCTCTCACTGACGTCAAGCTCACAGGTCTATAAATCCCTGGATTATCACTGCTACCCTTCTTAAACAAAGGAACAACATTAGCAATTCTCCAGTCCTCTGGGACCTCACCCGTGCTCAAGGATGCTGCAAAGATATCTGTTAAGGCCCCAGCTATTTCGTCCCTCGCTTCCCTCAGTAACCTGGGATAGATCCCATCCGGTCCTGGGGACTTGTCCACCTTAATGCCTTTTAGAATACCCAAAACGTCCGCCTTCCTTATGCCAACTTGACCCAGAGTATTAAAACATCCATCCCTAACCTCAACATCCGTCATGTCCCTCTCCTTGGTGAATACCGATGCAAAGTGCTCATTAAGAATCTCACCCATTTCCTCTAACTCCACGCATAAATTCCCTCTTTTGTCTTTGAGTGGGCCAATCCTTTCTCTAGTTACCCTCTTGTTCCTTACATATGAATAAAAGGCTTTGGGATTTTCCTTAACCCTGTTAGCCAAAGATATTTCATGACCCCTTCTAGCCCTCTTTATTGCGTGTTTGAGATTTGTCCTACTTTCCCAATATTCCTCCTTAGCTAGTCTCACAATTCCACCCGTCATCCATGGTTCCCTAATCTTGCCATTTCTATCCCTTATTTTCACAGGGACATGTCTGTCCTGCACTCTAATCAACCTTTCCTTAAAGACTCCCACATTTCAAATGTGGATTTACCTTCAAACAGCTGCTCCCAATCCACATTCCCTTGCTCCTGCCGAATTTTGTTATATTTGGCCTTTCCCCAATTCAGCACTCTTCCTTTAGGACCATTCTCGTCTTTGTCCATGAGTATTCTAAAATGTACGGAATTGTGATTGCTATTCCCAAAGTAATTACCGACTGAAACTTCAACCACCTGGCCGGGATCATTCCTTAATACCAGGTCCAGTATGGCCCCTGCCCGAGTTGGACTATCTACATACTGCTCTAAAAAAACTCTCCTGGATGCTCCTTACAAATTCTGCTCCATCTACGCCTCCAACACTACATGTGTCCCATTCAATGTTGGGGATGTTAAAACCTCCCATCACGACCACCCTATTGCTCCTACATTTTTCTATAATCTGTCTACATATTTGTACCTCTACTTCACGCTCGCTTTTGGGAGGCCTGTAGTAAAGTCCCAACAATGTTACTGCATCTTTCCTATTTCTTAGCTCTACCCATATTGCCTCAGTGCTCGAATCCTCCATACTGCCCTCCTTTTTTAAAAATAAATTTAGAGTACCCAATTATTTTTTCCAATTAAGGGGCAATTTAGAATGGCCAATCTACCTATCCTGCACATCTTTGGGTTGTGGGGGTGAAACCCACGCAGACACGGGGAGAATGTGCAGACTCCACACGGACAGTGACCCAGGGCTGGGATTCGAACCCGGGTCCTCAGCGCCGTAGGCAGCAATGCTAAACACTGTGCCACCGTGCTGCCCCCATACTGCCCTCCTTAATCACAGCTGTGATATCATCTCTGACCAGTAATGCAACTCCTCCACTCCTTTTACCTTCCTCTCTATCCCTTTTGAAGCCTCTATACCCTGGGATATTTAGTTGCCAATCTTGCCCTTCCCTCAACCAAGTCTCAGTAATATCAATAACATCATATTCCCAGGTACTAATCCAAGCCCTTCTTCTGCCTTACCTGCTATACTTCTCGCATTAAAACAAATGCACCTCAGACCACCTGTCCCTTTGCGTTCATCATCTCTTCCCTGTCTACTCTTTCCCTTAATCACAATGAGTTTATTATCTAATACCTTACTGGCTTTAGTTGCTGCCTCTTTACTGACCTCTAACGTCCTAATCTGGTTCCCATCCCCCTGCCACATAAGTTTAAAACCTCCCCAACAGTGTTAGCAAAAACACCCCCCGGACATTGGTTCCAGTCTTGCCCAGGTGTAGACCATCCGATTTGTAATGGTCCCACCGCCCCCAGAACCGGTTCCAATGTCCCAAAAATCTGAACCCCCTCCCTCCTGCACCATCTCTAAAGCCACGTATTCATTCTGACTATTCTTGAATTTCTACTCTGACTGTCTCATGGCACTGGTAGCAATCCTGAGATTACTACCTTTGAGGTCCTACTTTTTAACTTATCTCCTAACTCCCTAAATTCTGATTGTAGGACCTCAACCCGTTTTTTACCTATATCGTTGGTGCCTATATGCACCATGACAACTGGCTGTTCACCCTCCCCCTTCAGTATATCCTGCAGCCAGTCTGAGACATCCCTGACCCGTACATCCGGGAGGCAACATACCATTCGGGAGTCTTGTTTTCGACCACAGAAACACCTGTCTACTCCCCTTACGATTGAATCCCCTATGACTATAGCTCTGCCAGTCTTTTTCCCACCCTTCTGTGCAGCACAGCCAGCCACAATGCCATGAGCTTGGTCACTACTGCCTTCCCCTGATGGGTCATCTCTCCCAACAGTATCGAAAACGGTATACCTGTTTTGGAAGGAGATGATCACAGGGGACACCTGCGCTGCTTTTCTGCTCTTTCTCTGCCTTTTGGTCACCCATTCCCTGTCTCCTTCACCAATCCTAATCTGCGGTGTGGCCAACTCACTGAACGTGCTATCCACGACCTCCTCAGCATCGTGGATGCTCCAAAGTGAGTCCATCCGCAGCTCCAGAGCCATCATGTGGTCTAACAGGAGCTGCAGCTGGACACACGTAACGCACATGAAGGCGTCAGGGACATTGGCCGCGTCCCTGAACTCCCACATTGAGCACGAGGAGCATAACACGGGTCTGGGATCTCCTACCATTTTTACACTTTACCTTATCTGATTACAAATATAATATCAAATAGTGAATAAGTGAAAGGAACAAAGATTTTACTTACCAATCACAATACTTACCAACACACGAAGAGTTCAATTTCTCCCAGCTACTGCTAATTGGGGCACTTTCCTTACCAGCCAATCAGGTCACTGCTTTGCTGTGATGTCACTCTTCAAATTCATCCCCAAAGACCCTGTGGTCGCTGTTTAAGCAGCGAAGCAGCGAGTTTATATACTCACCGCTCGACTCTGTAGCTCTGCCCACTCCAACAGCTGAATTCCCGCCGAAAAGCAGAGCGTGGCCTATTCACAGAGGAACATTGCTGAGGATGTCGGTACCATGGTGCAGACAATGGGGAGCAGCTAGGGCAGAGTCTCCAGCTCACTCGAGTCTCCCCCCTCCTGTCAATGGCACATCTTAGGGTTCAGTGGGTGGAACAGGGTGACATGGTGAGGCAAGTGTCACTGGTAAGCAGCCAGGGCCATTCAGCTGTAGCCCCAATAGAGGACACACTCTAGGGACAACAAAGGCCACAGGGTGTGGTATTCAAGCTATTTTGTGGTCTTTGTGAACACTACGCCATCCATCCTGAAATGAACAACACAAAGAAAACCACACCAGCATTGCCAAGGCACACCAAAGTATGTCCCAGTTGAAGAGGCACGTGGCCCACATGCAAATGGACATAGCAAGGGCACTCCAGAGCGTGGCCTAGTCACAGGCTGTCTTCACCTCTGATTTGCATCCTGGGGACACACCTACATGTAATGGCAGATAACAGAGGATAAAGAAAATTGAGGATCACAGTGAGCACTGCAGGAATGAGGGAGACACCATCGGTAGCTAGAAGCAGTTAGGGTATCGATTGTTCACAATGAAAGCATGTTACACCTGAGACATGAAGCCTCTGTCACGTTATTCTGCACTGTGGGCTGGCCTGCACCCCCCCCCCCCCCCCACCCCCTGTTACTCTCTGCTCTCCCCCAGCCCCAGCCAGCTGGGCACAGTGATCCAAGATCTGGGGCCCCCGAGGCAGGTGATGGGTGTGAGCCCGCTGTGAGCAGAAAGACAGGAGTCAGGCTATTGTAAAGATTGCGGAGCACCGGAGCTCACATCACAGCCACTCCTCCAGCCACTTCTGGTCTGGCCCCTCATTGCCCTCCTCCTCAGATGAGGCAGCATGTCCCTCCTCCTCCAGCTCTAGCAGTCGCCCTGCTGCTATGCCAGTTTGTGGAGGGCACAGTAGACAACCATAAAGTTGGCGACCCTCTGTGTGTGTGTGTGTGGGGGGGGGGGGGGAGTTACTGCAGTGCACCACCAGCGCGGTTGAGGCATCAGAACCGCATTTTGAGCAGTTTGATGCACCGCTCAATAACAGCACTGGTGACAACATGGGCCTTGTTATACTGGGTCTGCACATTGGTCTCCAACCTCTGGACTAACATCATTAGCCAGGACCTCAGCGGACCTTATCCCCCAAGAGCCAACCAATCACTCTAGGGTGGTCCTCGAAGATGTCAGGATGTAGCTGTCATGCGCACCCTTCCCGGGATGTGTGCAGACACATGCATGATTCGGATCTGGTGGTCACACATGAGTTGAACATTCAGGGAGTGGAACCACTTCCTGTTGATGAAGGGCAACAAATGGTAATGAGCGATGGCTGTCCTTGCAATTGGAAAGTTGTTTCAAGTGGTGTTCCACAGGGCTTGGTGTTGAGGCCCTTACTGTTTATGTTAAATATTAACGATTTAGACGTGAACGTAGGGAGCATCATAGGGAAATTTGCAGCGGCACGGTAGCTGTTGCTTCACAGCGCCAGGGTCCCAGGTTCGATTCCTGGCTTGGGGCACTGTCATTGTAGAGTCTGCACATTCTCCCCATCTCTGCATGGGTTTCCTCCGGGTGCTCCGGTTTCCTCCCACAAGTGCCAAAGACGTGCTTGTTATGTTAATTTGACATTCTGAAATGTCCCACTGTGTACCCGAACAGGCGCCGGAGTGTGGCGACTCGGGGCTTTTCACAGTAACCTCATTGCAGTGTTAATATAAGCATACTTGTGACAATAATAAAGTGTATTAGTGTATTATTAAGATTGCCTGAGTGGTGGATACTGTAGAGGATAGCTACAATCCTCAAAACGATAGAGATGGATTGATGGAGTGGACGATGAAGTGGCAGATGGAATTCAACAAAGAAGTGAGAGGTCATGCATTAAGGGAGGTCAAACAGTTGCAGACAGACACAATAAATGGGAATATACTAAGAGGGGTAAATGAAGTGAGAGATCTTGGTGTACAGGTACACAGGTCCCAAACGTTCAAGTAGACAAAGTTGTTCAGAAAGCATATGGAATGCTCTCCTTCATTGGCAGAGGTATAGAAAATAAAAGTCAGGATATAATGATGGAACTGTATAAAACACTGGTGAGGTCACAACTGGAATACTGTGTGCAGTTCTGGTCACCACATTACAGGACGGATGTTATTGCTCTGGAGAGAGTGCAGAGGAAGTTTACAAGCATGTTGCCAGGGCTAGAAAAGTATGGCTTTGAGGAGGGATTGGATAGGTTGGGATTATTTTCCTTGGAACAAAGAAGTCTGAGGGATGGCTTAATTGAGGTGTACAAAATTATGAGGGGAAGAGATAGAGCGGATAGGATAAGATTGTTTTCCTTCATGGAGAATTCTAGAACCAAGAGATATTGATTCAAGATAAGGGACAGAAGGTGTAGAGGGGACATGAGGAAAAACATTTTAATGCAGAGGGTAGTGGGAGTCTGGAATTCAATGCCCGAGTTGGTGGTGGAGGCAGTGACCCTCAACTCTTTAAAAAGTAAGAAGTCTTACAACACCAGGTCTAAGTGTCTGGAAGACCACCCCCAAGTGCAGTTCCAACTGGTCCATTTGTCGGGACCAGTACTAAAGGGCGCTCTCCTAAGGGCTCCAAGACAAAGGGATTAGATCCCAAAGCCTCAGATAGATCAGGCGAGTGCAGATTTGCCAAATAATGATACAATGGGCAGGATCCAGATCGCAAAATCTTACAAGATCCCTTTAGATCTCATGGGGCATGGCGAGCTGGGAAAATCCCGGAAGAGGCCTCTCCCAGCATCTACAAGCCACATTGCGCTGGTAGATTGCGCCTTTGAGGGTCCCCCACACCCCCACCCATGGGCAATATCACCCCACCCCCCAGACACATGGGCATTAGCCCACACCCCACAAGTGAGGACACCCCGCTATGGGGTCGCTGAGGACCACCCCCTTTTCAGGCCTCCCCACCTCCCTCTTTCAGGACCCCATATCTTCACTCTTCCAATGTTTAGGAGGTCCCTTCACACTTGCCCTTCCTGCCCTCCCCTCATCCCTCCCTTCATGGGCATGCTCCCCCCCTCAGGCCCCAGCCCTTGACAGTGTCACACTGGTACCGAGGGTGGCAGTGCCAAGGTGCCAGGTGCCAATTGTCAGAGGGAGAGCCAGGGTGCCACCCTGACCAACAAGCAGTCTCCAATGGCCTGGGAGGTGCCATTATGCCTGATCCACATTTGTGTGGGCCGGTGCTACATGGCCCTTGTGTGATCCCTCGCTGGGGAGCCAGTTAGTACCTGGGAGTCATTAGATTGAACTTGCATCTTGCTGATGAGATGGAGATTGGCCTTAATTGATATCAACTGGTGTCTCGCCACATTTGGGCGGGATGCAGAACCTGCCACTGGGTGCGGGCCGGTTAGATTGCGAATTGATTGGTGCCTGGCGCGGATTCCGATTTTAGCCTACAACTGGTGGAAAGATGAGGACACGTTTTTTTACGCAGAGGGCTGTGGAGGTCTGGAAATCACAGCCTGAAAGGAGAGTAGAGGCAGAAACCCTCAACCTATTTCAAAAGTATCTGGATGTGCACCTGAAGTCCCGTAACCTCCAGGGCTATGGACCAAATGTTGGACCATTTGGGATTAGGCTAGGTGGCTCAATCGCTGGCTTTTAAAGCAGACCAAGCAGGCCAGCAGCACGGTTCGATTCCCGTAGCAGCCTCCCCGGACAGGCGCCGGAATGTGGCGACTAGGGGCTTTTCACAGTAACTTCATTGAAGCCTACTCGTGACAATAAGCGATTTTCATTTCATTACTTTATTCGGCTAGCGAAGACATGCTGCGACAAAAGGCCTCTTTCTAAACTTTCTATGATTCAGCAGCCCTGGCAGCCAGCAAAAAAAGATATGCAGTGAAATACTTTTTAAAATGTTCACGTGGAGCTAAAATGCTCAAGGGGAGCGCTTCCCCGACTTCACATTTGAGTCCCCAACCTTCGATCTCTCCTGTAACCAACTCTAGCCACACTCCTCCTGAGATCTTCCCTTAATTGAAACACCTGTGGAGACTTGATCAGGGCCAACAGCTGGAGAGACCCAAGGATTTATTTCTGTAAATGCCAAAGCCTGTTGCTTTGGGCACCAACTGATCATGGGTTCAGTCTAATATCCGCCCTCATGACTTTTGAATGAACATCAATTAAACTTGCTGCAATATTACAAGAATGCAACTGATTATGTGCCAAGCCCTTAACATATGTTTTAAAGGATTTACAACCATTCCACATTATACAAAATGCAATGGTAATTGCAGAGATTGTAATATGAGTTGGAGTGGATTTACAAAATGATATTAACTTTCAAAGTAAGTGATTTCAGATGATGGGTTAGCTCTGTCTTTCATGAGGTGGAATATTTGGCTTTGCCTCAATTCGATCCATATCATTTTTCTCTCCTCAGGTACATCTGGATTTTACCCAGAGTTTACCCTCAGGACTGAAAGAACAGAAGATACTTGATTTTATTGTTGAGTTGATTTTTTTATACCTGACTTTTTGGTGCAAAGTATGGATGTGTTGCATGCAGTTTTCAGATGCTGGTATAACTTCAGAAACTTTTTTGCCTTCCGCTATTTGCCTCTTCAACAGAATTGTTTGGCTTTTTGTACCTAAATCTGTAACTTGTGCAGTGAGGGCAGGTAACAGCTTGTCAAACACTCAGATTTTCAGCAAACTCCTATCTTTCCAGCCAATGTCACCTGGAAAGAGAATCAAAATGATTTGTTTTCTAAGGCAGTTAATTATGATTATTGCAAAAATATTTGACTTAATTTCTTATTTTTTATTTTGTAGAATCATTGGCCAGAACTTAATTGGCTTAACAGAGGCTCGAAAGCCAGGCAGGCCTTTTCTCCC
Organism: Scyliorhinus canicula; assembly: GCF_902713615.1. NCBI lineage: Eukaryota > Metazoa > Chordata > Chondrichthyes > Carcharhiniformes > Scyliorhinidae > Scyliorhinus > Scyliorhinus canicula. The sequence continues at coordinate 101,632,205 of NC_052151.1, forward strand.
TCAGTCTGCAGTGAGGCCTCCAGGGTTCACAGGCAGTCTCCACACATGGAAGAGAGGCTACCTACTACTGGTAAAATGCAAGTGGGGCCCTCAATTTGTCTCTGGCGGGGAAAGGGGAGATAGCAGGGGAAGGGTGCAGGGGATAGAGTGGCTGTCTTTCACCTTTCCGATGCTGGTAAAATGCCATGGGTAACGGGCACCACACCATCTGTCTCCCTCATCTCCCCCCACCATTTTACAGGTGCACCCCCATCTCTTCGCTTGAGGGTGAGGAAAATCCAGTTAATGAATTCATTGGGAAAAACTGTTTAGCCTTGTGGCCATATTCCCCCTTCCACAAACATTTAAAACCTCCACCACCGATGAACAGTGGCAGCCGTGTGGACCATCTACAAGATGCACTGCAGTAACTCACCAAGGTTCCTCGGACAGCACCCTCCAAACCCACTACCACTACCATCTAGAAGGACAAGAGCAGCAGATACCTGGGAACCTCACTACTTGGAGGTTCCCCTCCAAGTCACTCGCCATCCTGACTTGGAAATGTATCACTGTTCCTTCACTATCGCTGGTGCAACATCCTGGAACTCCCTCCCTAACAGCACAGTGGATGTACCTACACCTCAAGGACTACAACTGTTAAAGAAGGCAACTCACCACCACATTTTGAAGGGCAATTAGAGATGGGCAATAAATACTGGCCCAACCAGCGAGGCCCACATCCAGTTGAAATGAATACAAATATAATGTCTAATTTGCCAAACTAAAGAAGATGTGTTTTTGTTCTTGAAAGATAGATGGAATCCAACCATAGGACCATTTTAAATCACAATTTCAAAGATCTGACCCGTTGACTTTGACCTATTTGTGATAAAGAAACTACTGCTACTGGCAAAAAAAACGTAGTTGCAACTAAATTGCACCAAGAGAAGACTAGAATGATTAAAATTGAACTTGCATCCAAAATTGTTTTTTTTTAAAACCATTTATTATATATTATCAGCAAACCCCAAAGCTTGCATGGCTTAGCTATCAGTGATTGTGATAAAATTGCTGACACTGTAGGAAAAATTGCAATTACTGTGGGAGTTGGAGGGGAGTGGGCTTGGTTGTAGGTATGGATTAAATCCACTAAAAGTGCCATTGGACCAGTAACCCAACACACTTCCACCCTCCTCCATTTTCGGCCCAGGCAAGCGGGAAATCCCTCAGCAAAATCATTCTAACCTGCAAACAGGGGTTCAACCCTGCAGTCAGACTTTCTGCATATTGTCAGGATCACCAAGTCAAGAGCACAGCGGGGAGTGCTTCTGCAGTGAAACTGACTGCCTGGGAAACCTTCAGCCAATACTGAAGAGCTGCGGCCCTGCCTAAGTGATTGGCTGCTGCTCACAGCACTCCTTCTGAGAATGTGCTTTCACTGCTTGACAGGTGATTTTCAACTTCTTGGAAGTCAGCTCAACCGTTTTGGACTTCACTTACATTGCTACATGCTTCCATGCTTGTCATGTTCTGTAGACTGGCCGATATGAATGATGCACTACAGAACATCTAGTTAAATAGCTTAGCATGAAACAACTGCATTTTAAAGATAACTAGAATAAATAAAATAACGAACTACTAACACTAACTAACTATCCACAAACACAACTTACTCCCAAGTCCCCAGACATCACGTGGTGGGTTTACACTTCCATCTGGTGGTCGGTGGTCGTGTATATTATGTGCAGAATTGTTTTATGCATATCATCACATCCCCTTTCCTTTGGAAACTGTAATTATTTACATTCATTATATTAGTTTTTACAATTCAATATGATAAGCATAATGATTTACATCTTTAGAGTATTTACGTCTGTCACAAGTTCAGTCATTCGGGTTTGCATCTTAGCCTTGTTGATCTTCCAAGTGGCTGCTGAACTTGCAAAGTTACTTCATCTTCCTTAGTGTTTGTTGATGCTAAATATTGGTCTTCATGTATTGTGGTGTCTTTATCTTGCTGTGGTTATTGTTGTTGTTCCGTATGTTGCACTGTATGTTCTTCAGCTGTTTTAGGACTGTTGCATGCTTCGTGGTTGTATGACAATGGCTTGAGACTTTTCGTAGGCTCATCGCCAAACCACTTTGTGGTTTTGGCCTGAAATCTCTCCTTTGCCTCTTTTTTTTGAAAGAGTGGTTGCCTCTCTGCGATTGGTGTAACGGACTCTTTCGACACTTGGAACTGAAGCAGTTTGCACCGTGTGCAGTTTGTTTGCTTCCCACACTGCGTGCAGACGTTCATTCTCCTGCACCGTGTACAGTTTTGTACCATTGCCTCAATATCTCGGATGACACCCGACCAATAGACCCATGTCTTCTTCCATTTTTTTCTTCCCGTGTGCCCTTCATGGAGTTTGCTCAGAACCACTGAGCTTAAAGATTTTGCAATTACTATTCTCTTTTTTTGTAGCAAAAATCCATCTGCATCACTCAACTCTGCTCTCACGGGGACTTCTGGTGGCGGCGATGTGCTGAGCGGATGTACATCAGGTGGCTCTCCTCCCAGACGAACCCAACAGAGGTAATTTATCAGGAATTTCGGCTTAAAAAGCCCACCAAAATCCATCCAAAGACGAAACAAGCAGGAAAGGAACATGCCTGGCAATAACAAACAGAGGGAAAGGCAAGATATTAGGAACAGCAGCGAAGGAAAGGGGCAAGAACAGTGCGTATGCAGATGGGCGGCCATACGAGGCGAGGCGGAACTTCAGGTGAACCAGGAGGGGGAAAAGCCGGCGAACCGAACAGCGGAGCAGGAGCAGGATGCGGCGACCCCCCCCCCCCCCCCCCCCTCACCCCTCAAATGCGCAGGGGAACGAATGTAGAAGCATGCTGAAAAGGGAGCTAAACGCCATGAAGGAGATGATCGGGACGGACCTCCACACGATGATGAAGGAGATGATGTTGGGGGCGACAAACACGACGCAGTGCACCATAGAAGTCCTGGGAAGTAAGGTGGAGGCACAGGAGAAAACAATCCTGGAGTTGGAGAAAGCTGCTTTGGACCAGAGCGACAGGATCGTAGCTCTGGAAACTGAAGTGAGAGGTTTGGTGACGGCCCACGGGGGTCTAAGACGGAAAGTGGAGGACCAGGAAAACAGGTCCAGATGGCAGAATGTCAGAATAGTGGGCCTGCCATAGGGGGATAGATGGTAGAGACCCAACGGGCCACATCGCTCAAATGCTGGGCCGTCTATTGAGGAAGGAGGACTTTCCAAACCCTCCAGAAATGGACAGGGCACACAGGTCACTTCGACCCAGGCCCAAAGCCGGGGAGCAGCCCAGGGTGATTATCGCGAAGCTGCACCGGTTCCAGGACCAGGAAAAAGTCTTAAGGTGGGCCCGTCAGATGCAATCGTGCTCGTGGGAAAGGAAGAATATAAAGGTGTACCAGGACATTGGGGCGGACCTGGCAAAAAAGAGGGCCGAGTTCTCTTAAAGTGGGGGATGATTTGGGATGCTATTCCCGGAAAGACTCAAGGGCAAGGAACTGTGCTTTAACACTCCAGCGGAGGCTGATGAGTTCATTAAAATGAACAAATTGGAGGAAGAACAATCGCGGCAACGATGAAAGCTGCAGGGGCGAAAAAAAAAGGATCAAAACAGAGAGCGGAGGACAGACCGCAAACAGAGACAATAATACCATGAACCTTATGCATATATTTTTTTATGTGGGACTGCGCTGCCTCGTTTTCAGGCTCGTCGCTTCCCTCAGTGTGATGAGAGGAGAAGGGCAAGGGGAGTGAGAGTGAGAAAAGCAGTCAGGAGGGAGAGATAAGGCATGGATGAAGGAGGGTAAAGCAGGGCCAGAGCAAGACAAGTACTGGGAGGGGAGCCACCTTACCAGCAAGGAGGGCTAACATGGGAGGGCAGAAAGCAAGGAGGGCCATGGCGCACCTCTCAGGGGATACAGAGTGCCTGGCACAAAGGGACGGGGGCAGAAAGGGGGGGGGGGGAGAAAACAGGGGGAGACAGATGGACAGGGGCTGGCGGGGGGGGGGGAGGGGGGAGAGGGGTTGGGGGGAGTGTAGGACTGAAAAGAAGAAAAAGGGAAGGCTGAGGAAGAGAAACAGAATGGACGCAGGCCTCGGCAAGCATGGAGCAGGACGAGGAACCAGGATGGCACTGCAAATAGCCATTCGGGAGAGCCTCAGGGCAAAGGGGGATCCCGGAGTGCAGGGACACATCCACGTGGCATACACTTAGTTGGAGGATATGTTGTGCGCCCCCTGGACAAAGGGAAACCCCAGAGCGCTGGGACCCGACCACATGGTGAAAGTGGCGTCCATGGCCAATTGGGACGGCCCCCTTAACGAAAGGAAACCGTGGAGGGCGGAGGTAAGTATGGGTGATCCCGCAGGACCGGGGGTGTCAGAAATCTCCACCAGAATTGTTACCTGTAACGTAAGGGGACTTAACAGCCCAGTGAAAAGATCCAGAGTCTTCGCCTTAATTTACTTACAAGAGACACACCTGAGGGAGAAAGACCGACAGCGGGTAAGGAAGGGCAGGGTGGCCAGGCATCAACTGGTGTACTCTATTCCGAAAGTTGACAGAAAGTACTCAGAGGCCCCGACCATAAAGCTGCTGGCGGAGAGGAAAAAGCTGCAAATGGACTTTAACCTGCTATCCATCAGGAAAGCAGTGTACCAACTCCGCCAGAGACGGGGAACCTTCTACGAACAGGGGGATAAGGCTGGCCACCTATTGGCTCACCAGCTGAGAAAGCAGGCAGCCACAAGGGAAATAATCCAAGTAACGAATGGCAGAGGCAAACTGGTAACAGAGCCAAAGGAGGTTAATCGAGCATTTGAGACCTTCTTTTGGGGACTGTACACCTCCGAGCCCCCCAACGTGGATGAAACAGTTCTTAGACAGACTGGAGCTACCAGTTGTGGGAGAAGACAGATGAGGGGAGCTGGAAGCACCAATAGATTTCGGAGAAACCATGGAGCGCATCAGCTCCATGCAGGCGGGGAAGGCACCGGGACCCGATAGGTTCCCAGCAGACTTCTATAAAAAATTCACGCCAGACCATGTCCCACACCTATGGGACATGTTCGCGGACTCGCTGGCAAGGGGCACTTTGCCCCCCACGCTAGTGGAGGCCAGATTTTCACTGGTACCCAAAAAAGACAAAGACCCTACGGAATGTGGACGGAAAAATACTTGCAAAGGTCCTGGCCAAAAGGCTTGAGGGCTGGGTACCAGAGGTGGTCGCAGAGGACCAAACGGGCTTTGTAAAGGGTAGGCAGCTGACAGCAAATATCAGGCGGCTGCTGAACGTAATAATGACCCCCTCCGGGGAGAGAACACCCAGAGGTGATCATCTCCCTGGACCCAGAAAAGGCCTTCGACAGAGTCGAATGGAAATACCTTGGTTTGGGCTAGGGGCGGGGTTCACCGCCTGGGTGAGACTCCTGCACAACGCTCCCAAAGCGAACGTCCAAACTAACACCACCAGCTCTGAATCCTTCCAGCTGCAGAGAGGAACAAGACAGGGCTGCCCCCTGTCCCCACTCTTGTTCGCACCATCGATCAAACCCCTGGCGATAGCCTTGCGGGATACGTAAAGCTGGAAGGGAATCCGGAGAGGAATCCACAGTCTCACTCTATGCAGATGACCTGCTCCTCTATGTCTTGAAGCCACAGGAGGGACTGAAGGCAATACTGCAGATCCTGAATTTCTTTGAACCTTTTTGGGCTACAAACTTAACCTGGGAAAAAGTGAGGTATTCCCAGTGAACCTAAATGGGGGAGGGGCAGAGCTGGAGGGGCTCCCATTTAAAACGGCCCAGAACAGATTCCGTTACCTGGGGATCCAGATAGCCAGAGACTGGACACAGATCCACAAGTGGAACCTGACCAGCCTGGTGGAGGAAGTAAAAAAGGACCTACGGAGGTGGGGTTCACTCCCACTCTCCCTGGTGGGAAGAGTGCAAATGAACAAGATGAATGTACTGCCGAGGTTCCTCTTCCTGTTTAGATCTATACCGATCTTCATCCCCAAGGCCTTTCGCCAAAATGTAGACAGTCTAATCATGGCGTTTGTGTGTGGGTGGGTAAGAACCCGAGAATTCCCAAACCGACACTGCAAAGAAGGAAAATCTAAGGGGGCTTGGGTTTACCGAACCTACAATACTACCACTGGGCAGCAACGGCAGAAAGAGTTAGGGGATGGGTATACGAACCTGGCACAGAGTGGGTACAGCTGGAGGAGACCTCCTGTAAAGGAACGACTCTCTGGGCCCTGGCTACTGCAGCACTCCCATCCCCCTCAACAAGATACACAATGAGCCCTGCGGTAGCGGCCACACTGAGAACATGGGCCCAATTGAGATAACACTTCGGGCTAACTAAGATGTCCCTCATGGCTCCCATCTGCCGCAATCACAAAATCCCCCTAGCCATGCTAGACACCACCTTCAAAAAATGGATGTGGGACAGGGGCACACTGATGGTCAGGGACTTTTACATAGGGCACAGACTGGCGACACTGTACAAACTGACGAGGAAGTGGAAACTAACAAAAGGACAGGAAATGAGACACCTCGAAATAAAACACTTCCGACGCAAAGAGACGGTAGGGTACCCTGGGGCCCCAGGAACACTATTAGAGGACCTGATAGGCACAAGCAACGAGAACGGGAAATATGTGAGAAAATATACGGACAGCTACTGGACAGAGCCCAGACTCCACTGGACGAGACCAGACATAAATGGGAGGACGAGCTGGGGACAGAGGTAGGGTGGGGACCCTGGAGCGAAGCACTGAGCAGGGTGAGCTCCACCTCCTCTGTGCAAGGCTCAGCCTAATGCAGTTCAAAGTGGTGCACAGAGCACACCTGACCAGAACCCGAATGAGCAGTTTCTTCCAGAAGTTGGAGGACAAATGTGAGCGGTGCCAGAGGTGCCCGGCCAACCACACCCACATGTTCGGGCTTGTCCCAAATTTGCTGGGTTCTGGACAGCCGTCTCTGAGGCAATGTCCAAGATTGTGGGGGTGAGGGTGAAGCCATGCCCAATAGTGGCAATCTTCGGGGTATTGGAGCAACCAGAACTACACATGGGGAAGGGGGCTAACAACCTTGTTTTCGCTTCCCTAATCGCTCGCCGGAGAATCCTGCTCGGCTGGCAATCAGTAGCACCACCCACAGCTGTTTGAGGCCAGCAATGAGGAGTAAGTTAAGAATCCGGGAAAGAGAGGAGGAAAAAGAGGGAAGACGGGGGAAAAAAACCAAGATAGATGAGGAACCAAAGGACTGTGCAACCCAGGGGGAGGGACGGAAAGGGAGGAGAAGACTGAAGGAAGGTGGGAAAACCACAAAAAAGGAGAAGGGGGGTTACCCCTACTCCCTGAACACAAAAGCAAAGCACAGCCAAAGCCAACGGGGGAGGAGAGGACGGGGGAGTACGCAAGGGAGAGGGAGTAAGGGGGGGCAGGAGGCAGAAGGGACCATAGACCGAACCAGAGGGCGGTGAAATGTATATAGGGTCATTTAAAGGAAGGACAGGGTACAATGAAGTAAATTAACGCGGTTAAGAAAAATGTGATGTATATATGCAATTGTTTATAAATGTCAAAAATGCCAATAAAAAGATTTTAAAAAAAATCTCTGCTCTCATATTGTAAAAACTTGAGCAGGATCCTTCATGGAGATATTTTCTCACCATATTGTGTCCTTGTTGGTTTCTTCTTTTATTTTGACACAACCAGATAGGTTATCCAGCCTGTAGGTTCTTCTTTTCACTTAATTATGCGTAAAGCTGTCAACCTCTCAAGCTCAACCTTTAATTTATTTCTTCACGGAGTTAGACGCGTGAATCACTGGCTTCTTGTCCTGCTTTAATTGGATCTTGCACGTGTATGGTAAAGTACCAAAACCTTGGAAAATCTCAGGGAAAATATTTAGTATGGAGTCTCCTGAGGCATGTGGACTTGTTGCAGAGCTGTCTGCACTGTAGACCCATTTGACTAGCTGCAGGTCCTCACACACTTCTACTCCAATCAAAGATTTGCGTTCCGCCACCACAATGAAAAACTTCAACTTGTGAATTCTGTTTTTTACATTGACATCAAGCTCTTATGCTCCTAACATCATCATTTTATTACCATTTTAATCTCTTAACAATACTGTTTTTTAACTACTTTCAAGTCGCAGCTATTTTGCATCAGACAGATTGATGAGGTTGGCCCTCGCACCTGTGTCGAGTTTGACTGTTATAACTGTGTCATTTGTCTTTAATAGCACTGTCCATTTATCCTTTTGACATTTGCCTTTAATTCACTGTTGCTACAAATTGTTATAATCGCATTGTCATTTGGCATGACTTGAGTCTCCTTGATTTCACTGGAAATCATCATGTCTTCAAAAAATGTGTCCTCGAGTCACACTTCATCAACTGTGTTGATACATTTTGTTTGTTCAGGTCTCTGGAAAAACATTGTGTCGCAAAATGATTTCTGCTATTGCAGTTGGAACATGTCTTTCCGAACGCTGGACATTGTCGTGGCATATACGGTTTGCCATATTGCAGGCATAAAATGGAGGATCAGGTTGGCCACTCAAAATGGCCTCCCACAATGGGAGCACTTTTTTATTCGACTGCGCCACCATACTAATGGCGTCAGCAGCCTCTTCTACCTTTGCGCCGAAATGCCTGCGATTCAATGTGCTGATCAGGGGCTGATTTAGCACAGTGGGCTAAATAGCTGGCTTTTAAAGCAGACCTAGCAGGCCAGCAGCACGGGTTCAATTCCCGTACCGGCCTACCCGAAAAGGCATCGGAATGTGGTGACTAGGGGCTTTTCACATTGACTTCATTTGAAGCCTACTTGTGACAATAAGCAATTTTCATTTCATTCATGATCTGTTTTGCTGCAAGCTCACTGGCATAACATATTTGGATAGCATTTTTGATTTGAAGCTCCGTTTCCCATAGAAGCCTCTCACGCACCTTATCGTTGGAGATTCCGAAAGCAATCTGATCGCGTATCATTAACAACTGGAAGATATTAAAATTGCAAGTCTGCGCCTTCAACCGCAAGTCGTTGAGGCAGCTGTTAAATGCTTCGCCTGCGTTCTGGGTTCACGTACAAAATATATAGCGCTCAAAGATATCATTTTTCTTAGAAGCATGTCAATCTAATTGCTGGAGAACTTCATCGAAGTTCTTGCTGCCTGCCTCACTTTCGAAGGCAAACATGTTGAAAATTTTGATTGCTTGGGGACCTGCTACAGTGAGCAGTAATGCGATGTGAACACAGAACATAGAACATTACAGTGCAGTACAGGCCCTTCGGCCCTCGATGTTGCGCTGACCTGTGAAACCATTCTAAAGCCCATCAACACTATTCCCTTATCATCCATATGTCTATCCAATGACCATTTGAATGCCCTTAGTGTTGGCGAGTTCACTACTGTTGCAGGCAGGGCATTCCATGCCCTTACTACTCTCTGAGTAAAGAACCTACGTCTGACATCTGTCCTATATCTATCTCCCCTCAATTTAAAGCTATGTCCCCTCGTGCTAGAAATCACCATCCGAGGAAAAAGGCTCTCACTGTCCACCCTATCTAATCCTTTGATCATCTTGTATGCCTCAATTAAGTCACCTCTTAACCTTCTTCTCTCTAACGAAAACAGCCTCAAGTCCCTCAGCCTTCTCTCCATACCAAGCAACATTCTGGTGAATCTCCTTTGCACCCTTTCCAATGCTTCCACAACCTTCCTACAATGCGGCGACCAGAATTGCACGCAATACTCCAAATGCGGCCGCACCAGAGTTTTGTACAGCTGCAACATGACCTCATGGCTCCGAAACTCAATCCCTCTGCCAATAAAAGCTAACACACCGTACGCTTTCTTAACAACCCTCTCAACCTGAATGGCAACTTTCAGGGATCTATGTACATGGACACCAAGATCTCTCTGCTCATCCACACTACCAAGAATCTTACCATTAGCCCAGTACTCTGTCTTCCTGTTATTCCTTCCAAAATGAATTACCTCACACTTTTCTGCATTAAACTCCATTTGCCACCTCTCAGCCCAGCTCTGCAGCTTATCTATGTCCCTCTGTAACTTGTAAAATCCTTCTGCACTGTCCACAACTCCACCGACTTTAGAGTCATCTGCAAAGTTACTCATCCATCCTTCTATGCCCTCCTCCAGGTCATTTATAAAAATGACAAACCGCAGTGGCCCCAAAACAGATCCTTGTGGTACACTACTGGTAACTGGACTCCGGTCTGAACATTTCCCATCAACCACCACCCTTTGCCTTCTTCCAGCTAGCCAATTTCTGATCCAAACTGCTAAATCACCCTGAATCCCATGCCTCTGTATTTTCTGCAATAGCCTACCGTGGGGAACATAATCAAACGCTTTACTGAAATCCATATACACCACATCTACTGCTTTACCCTCATCCACCCGTTTGGTCACCTTCTCAAAGAACTCAATAAGGTTTGTGAGGCACGACCTACCCTTCACAAAACCGTGTTGACTATCTCTAATCAAATTATTCCTTTCCAGATGATTATACATCCTATCTCTTATAAACCTTTCCAAGACTTTGCCCACAGCAGAAGTAAGGCTCACTGGTCTATAGTTATGCCTCTTGGTGGGCTGTGCCTGCAGACCTAGGGCTGTAACATAGAGTTTAAACTGTTGCTTAAACACCTGCCAATTCGTGTCTATGTGATCGGTAATCTGAAGCTGTTGAGGTGACTTGATACCTTCCATCCTGGGCTTCAAAGTTTTTTTGTGCGTTAAGCACCAGTTGCCAGTAGCTTGCAAGGTTAGTCGAAAAAATGCGTTTTCTTTCTTCTTAAAAAAAAGGGTACCATATCATGTTCTGTAGACTGGTCAATATGAATGATGCACTACAGAACATCTTCATTAAATAATTTATTATGAAACAACTGCTTGATAAAGATAACTAGAATAAATAAAATTACAAACTACTAATTATAACTCTTATGGAGCTACTGCAAAATACATCTTTCCACCAACATGACTTACTCCCAACTCCCCAGACATAGGGTCACGTGGTGGGTTTACACTGCCACCTGGTGTACGAAGGTTGTGTATAATATTATGTAGAGAATTGCTTTATGCCTGTCATCATACTGCTGTCAGCCTTCGCCATAGCCTGGGAGCGGCTTCTGCAGCTCCCCTTTCACAATGGATGTGGAACAAGAGGAGCAGCAGCAGCAAATCCAACAGCACTGAGAGCTGCAGGAGCAACATCAGCAGCAGTTCCTGCCCACTCTTTCTCAGTCACCTCCTGCCCCCACAAAGCAGAGGCAGAGGACAATGATTTTCAACTTGAAGCAGTTGAAAAATTCAAAGCTCTCATTACATGTCTGAACATTAGTGCCTTAAGAGGCTCAGGATTTCATGGCTATCTGTTGCTGAGAACTGGACACTCCTGGACAACAATCTAGTCCAATTGGCACAATGGTTAGCATTACTGTCTCACAGCTCCAGGGTCCTGGGTTCATGTCCGGACTTGGGTGACTGCTCCAGTTTCCTCCCACAGTCCAAAGATGTGCAGGTTTGGCGGAATATCCATGCTAAATTGCAACTTAGTGTCTGAGATACCCTCAATTAAGACACAGGAGAGAAGATAGGTAATTCAAAGGCTTTAATCATCAGAGAACTGAACAGCAGCCGAGAAGTGTGCTCATCACATGCTGCCGAGTGAGCCTTATCTTATATACCGTTTCCTGGAGGCGGAGCCAGAGGCGGAGTCCTCCAGGGTTCCAAGCCCGGTCTTAAAGGGCCAATGTATTAAAGGTAAGGTACCGTTACAGCAGCTAACTGATACCATTCATCACATTCATCCCCTGTTTAAAAAAAAACGCATAGTCCTTCGGGGGTGAAGTGGAGTTATAAGTTCAGTCTTGTGGCTTGTCTAACCGTCCGTGCTGACTTTCTCTGCTCCGGTGGTGGTGCCGTGGATACGGTCGGTTTTGATGGTGGTATATCCGGGAGCATGGTTGACTGAGCCTTTGCCCGCCTTGGAGCGGGGGGGGAGGGTATCCGGGATGACTAGGGTAATCGGCGACGGCTGGGGGGCAGGGGGCGCTATGGCGCTGTCAGGGGCGGCAGTCGGTGCGGAGTCGTCAGCCAGCGTGGAAGCAAGACCCCAGAGGTGGAGTTCCTGGGGAAGATTGTGAGGGGTCTCGTTCGTGGCCGTACAGAGGAGCAACCTAATGGAATGTAGGGCATCGGGTAGGACCTCCTGCCAGCAGGCGATTGGGAGACTCCTTGACCGGAGGGCTAGAAGGACAACCTTCCAAACTGTCGCGTTCTCCCTCTCCACTTGCCCGTTTCCCCGCGGGTTATAGCTCGTCGTTCTGCTCGAGGCGATGCCCTTGCTGAGCAGATATCGACGCAGCTCATCGCTCATGAACGATGTGGATATTAAGCAGGGAAACCAAACAGTGTGAAGATGCTGTGCAGTGCCTTGATCACGGAGGCCGAGGTCATATCGGGGCAGGGGACAGCAAAAGGGAAGTGGAAGAACTCATCGATCATGGTGAGGAAATAGATGTTGCGGTTGGTGGATGGGAGGGGCCCTTTGAAGTCCACACTTAGTCGCTCAAAGGGCCCAGAGGTCTTTATCAGACGAGCCCTGTCTGGTCGATAGAATTGCGGTTTGCATTCCACACATATCTGGCATGCCTTAGTCATGGCCTTGACCTCCTCTGTGGAGTAGGGTAGGTTGCGGGACTTGATGAAGTGGGCATGCCGGGTGACCCCCGGGTGGCAGAGGTCATCGTGGATGGCTCTCAGGCGGTCTTTTTGCACGTTGGCGCACGTGCTGCGGCTCAGGGCATCTGGGGGCTCGTTGAGCTTCCCCGGGTGATATTTAATATCGTACGTATAGGTGGAGATCTCTATCCTCCACCTCAGAATTTTGTCATTCTTTATTTTGCCCCGTTGTGCGTTATCGAACATAAAGGCGACCGACCGTTGGTAGGGTGATGAGGGTGAACCTCCTACCGGCTATGTAGTGCCTCCAGTGCCGCACGGCCTCCAGTATGGCTTGTGGCTCCTTCTCGACTGCAGAGTGCCGAATTTCCGAGGCGGTGAGGGTTCGGGAGAAGAACGCTGCTGGCCTGCCCGCCTGGTTGAGGGTAGCAGCCAGGGTGACGTCTGATACTTGGAAGGGAATGGCTTCATCCACCGCGTGCATGGCGGCCTTGATGATGCCGGCCTTGATACGGCTGAAAGCCGACTGGGCCTCAGCCGTCAGGGGAAAACCGTGGTCTTAATGAGTGGTCGGCCTTTGTCCGCATATCTGGGGACCCACTGGGCGTAATAGGAGAAAAGCCCCAAGCACCGTTTGAGTGCCTTGAGGCTACGGGGGAGGGGGAGTTCCTTAAGGGGACGCATGCGGTCGGGGTCTGGGCCTAGGGCCCTGTTTTCCATGACGTAGCTAAGAATGGCTAGCTGGGTTGTGTGGAACACTCATTTCTCTTTGTTATATGTGAGGTTGAGGGCCCGGGCAGTCTGGAGGAACTTCCTCAGGTTTGCGTCGTGGTCCTGCTGGTCATGGCCGCAGATAGTGACGTTGTCCAAGTACGGGAAGGTAGCCTGTAAGCCGTTCTGGTCCACCATTTGATCCATCGCCCTCTGGAAAACGGAGACTCTGTTTGTGACACCAAAAGGGACCCTGAGGAAGTGAAACAGCCGACCGGCTGCTTCGAAAGCCGTGTAGGGCCGGTCCTCTGGGAGGATAGGGAGTTGATGATAGGCCGATTTTAGGTCGACCGTGGAGAATACCCGATACTGGGCGATTTGAGTCACCATTTCTGCTATGCGGGGAACTGGGTACGCATCGAGTTGCGTAAAGCGGTTTATGGTCTGGCTATAATCCACTACCACTCGTTGCTTTTCCCCGGAGCGGGCTACCAATACTTGAGCCCTCCAAGGGCTGTTGCTGGCCTCTATGACCCCCTCTTTTAGTAGCCGCTGAACCTCTGACTTGATAAAAGTCATGTCTTGGGTACTGTACCGGCGACTCCTGGTGGCGACGGGCTTACAGTTGGGAGTGAGGTTTGTGAAGAGGGGGGTACCGTAAGTGGGGGCAGGGGTCCGCTGAACTTCAGTGTCAGGCTCCAGTGGCTGCACTGAAAGTCCAGACCAGCAGTAGGGGGGCGCAGAGGTGAGGGAGGATGTAGAGTTTAAAACGGGTGTATTTAGCACCTTGAATTGCGAGGTCAGCGACACAATACCCCGTAATTTGTACCGAATTTGACCCAGAGGCGAGGGCGATAGTTTGGGAGGCGGGGTGGGTGCGCAGAGAGCAGCGCCTTACCGTGTCTGGATGGATAAAGCTCTCCGTGCTCCCGGAGTCGAATAGGCAGGGAGTGTCATGGCCGTTGATTCGCACCCGCATCATTGAGTTCCGCAGGTGTTTCGGCCGCGATTGATCGAGCGTGATCACTCCTAGTTGCGGGTAGTCAGAGTCCTCGGTTAAGTCGGACTCACAAAATGGCCGCCTGGAGTCACAATATGACCACCGCCGTCGGTCGCACGTGTCGGGGTTCGAAGATGGCCGCCGCCAAGATGGCCGCTCCCATGACTCGCACGTGGTCGATGACGCATCGGAAGTGGGCGTGTCCGGCCGCCGTGCAGCCGCGTTGCGGGGCCTGTGAGGCCGGGAGCTTGATTTCTGGGCCTGGTGAGGATTTTGTTTGTGGCCTTTCGGCCCAGCCAGGCAGACTTTAACGAAGTGCCCTTTCTTCCCGCAGTCGTTGCAGATCGCGGAGCGGGCCAGGCAACGTTGACGTGGGTGCAGACCTTGCACACAGAAATAGCACGGGGAACCCCCGGAGTGGGCAGATCACCACGCGGCGCAGGCCTGTAGCGTGGCTGAGTCTGATGGGGATCGAGAGGGGTTTGCAAGGTCCGCGGAGTATGTACGGAGTTTACGGTGGGCTGTTTCTAGAGAAGAGGCGAGCGATCCGTGCCTTGGAGATCCTTTGCCCAGTCTTCTAGGAGCCGCTGCCGGGTGTACGAGGACCTGATACCGGACACAAAGGCATCGCGAATATGCAAGTTCATGTGGGTTTCTGCCATCACTGCTTTATGGTTGCAGTTCCTCGCGAGCGCAGTGAGTCTCTCCACGTACTCGTCCAGATTTTCCCCGCAACGCTGGCTGCAGGTTGAGAGCAAATGTCTGGCGTGTACCTCGTTAATCGGCTTCATGAAGCGTTTCGTCAGTATCTCGACCGCAGCTTCGTAATTCGCAGCGTTCTCGATCGCGGAGGAGAGTCGGTGGCCCACCCGGGCATGTAGTAATCTCAGTTTGCGAGCGCCGTCGACATCAGTCACTGAGGAGTCAATATAGTCCTCAAAACACCGGAGCCATTATTTAAAAATTTCCGGGGCTTCTGGTGACCGAGCGTCCAAGTTGAGTTTCTCCGGCTTTAGAGCGCTGTCCATCTTGATGCGTCTGATGATTAAATTGAGATACCCTCAATTACGACACAGGAGAGAAGATAGGTAATTCAAAGGCTTTAATCATCAGAGACCTGAACAGCAGCCGAGAAGTGTGCTCATCACATGCTGCCGAGTGAGCCTCATCTTATATACCGTTTCCTGGATGCGGAGCCAGAGGCGGAGTCCCCCAGGGTTCCAAGCCCGGTCTTAAAGGGCCAATGTATTAAAGGTAAGGTACAGTTACAGCAGCTACTGATACCATTCATCACAGTGTCCAAAAGGTTAGGTGGGGTATTGGGATAGGGTGGAGGCGTGGGCTTAAGTAGGCGCTCTTTCCAAGGGCTGGAGCAGACCTGATGCGCTGAATGGCCACCTTCTGCACTGTCAATTCTATGAGTCTACGATTCTATGAAGAGGAGAGTATGCATTACCAGTGGTTGTCAAGGTGGGTATCACTGAAGGATCCACCCCAGTTCAGTACCTCTGCCTGCAGTGCAGCACTCTCTTCTCCTGAAAGGAGAGAATACAGAGAATGGTGCTTGTGAAAAATGGATTGTGTAGAGAGGAGGGAAGGACAACATTTGTAGAGAGTGCCTGTGAGACATTGGTATAGTGCGAAGAAGAGAATGAGTGTCAGTATTGGCCATTCAAATGGGGATGTGAGGAGAAGAAGGAATGAGTGGTTCTGTCAGGTATAGAACATAGAACAGTACAGCACAGAACAGGCCCTTCGGCCCTCGATGTTGTGCTGAGCATTGTCCAAAACCAAGATCAAGCTATCCCACTCCCTGTCATTCTGGTGTGCTCCATGTGTCTATCCAATAACCTCTTGAAAGTTCCTAAAGTGTCCGACTCCACTATCACAGCAGGCAGTCCATTCCACACCCTAACCACTCTCTGAGTAAAGAACCTGCCTCGGATATCCCTCCTATATCTCCCACCCTGAATCTTACAGTTATGCCCCCTTGTAACAGCTACATCCACCTGAGGAAATAGTCTCTGAACGTCCACTCTATCTATCCCCCTCATCATCTTATAAACCTCTATTAAGTTGCCTCTCATCCTCCTCCGCTCCAAAGAGAAAAGCCCTAGCTCACTCAACTATTCCTCATAATACCTATTCTGCAAACCAGGCAGCATCCTGGTAAATCTCCTTTGCACCCTTTCCAATGCTTCCACATCCTTCCTGTAGTGAGGTGACCAGAACTGCACACAATACTCCAAATGTGGTCTCACCAGGGTCATGTATAGTTGCAGCATAACCCCGCGGCTCTTAAACTCAAGCCCCCTGTTAATAAACGCTAACACACTATAAGCCTTCTTTACGGCTCTATCCACTTGAGTGGCAACCTTCAGAGATCTGTGGACATGAACCCCAAGATCTCTCTGTTCCTCCACATTCCTCAGAACCCTGCCGTTGACCCTGTAATCTGCATTCAAATTTTTTCTACCGAAATGAATCACCTCGCACTTAGAACATAGAACATAGAACAGTACAGCACAGAACAGGCGCTTCGGCCCTCGATGTTGTGCCGAACAATGATCACTCTACTTAAACCCACGTAACCCGTATACCCGTAACCCAACAATCCCCCCATTAACCTTACACTATGGGCAATTTTAGCATGGCCAATCCACCTAACCCGCACATCTTTGGACTGTGGGAGGAAACCGGAGCACCCGGAGGAAACCCACGCACACACGGGGAGGACGTGCAGACTCCACACAGACAGTGACCCAGCCGGGAATTGAACCTGGGACCCTGGAGCTGTGAAGCATTGATGCTAACCACCATGCTACCGTGAGGCCCTATCAGGGTTAAACTCCATCTGCCATTTTTCGGCCCAGCTTTGCATCCTATCAATGTCTCTTTGCAGCCTACAACAGATCTCCACCTCATCCACTACTCCACTAATCTTGGAGTCATCAGCAAATTTACTGACCCACCCTTCAGCCCCCTCCTCCAAGTCATTGATAAAAATCACAAATAGCAGAGGACCCAGCATTGATCCCTGTGGTACACTGCTGGTAACTGGTCTCCAGTCTGAAAATTTTCTTCCACCACCACTGTCTTATATGTGATCGCCAGTTACTTATCCAATTGGTCAAATTTCCCTCTATCCCACACCTCCTTACTTTCTTCATGAGCCAACCATGGGGAACCTTATCAAACACCTTACTAAAATCAATGTATACATCAACTGCTCTACCTTCATCTACACACTTAGTTATCTCCTCAAAGAATTCAATCAAATTACCCTTACCCTTCACGAATCCGTGTTGACTATCCCGGATTAAGCTGCATCTTTCCAAATGGTCATACATCCTATCCTTCAGGACCTTTTCCATTAACTTACTGACCACCGAAGTAAGACTAACTGGCCTATAATTACCAGGGTCATTCCTATTCCCTTTCTTGAACAGAGGAACAACATTCGCCACTCTCCAGTCCTCTGGCACTATCCCCGTGGACAGTGAGGACCCAAAGATCAAAGCCAAAGGCTCTGCAATCTCATCCCTTGTCTCCCAAAGAATCCTTGGATATATCCCATCTGGCCCAGGGGACTTGTCGACCCTCAAGTTTTTAATTATTGCTAATACATCCTTCCTCAGAACATCTATCTCCTCCAGCCTACCCACCTGGGTCACATACTCATCCTCAAAAACATGGCCCCTCTCCTTGGTGAACACTGAAGAAAAGTATTCATTCAATACCTCTCCTATTTCTTCTGACTCCATGCACAAGTTCCCACTACTGTCCTTGACCGACCCTACCCTCACCCTGGT
Organism: Scyliorhinus canicula; assembly: GCF_902713615.1. Classification (NCBI taxonomy): domain Eukaryota; kingdom Metazoa; phylum Chordata; class Chondrichthyes; order Carcharhiniformes; family Scyliorhinidae; genus Scyliorhinus; species Scyliorhinus canicula. The sequence goes on from NC_052151.1 coordinate 101,650,492, forward strand.
CATTCTTTTATTTTTCACATGAGTAAAAAGCCTTGGGGTTTTCCTTGATCCGACCCGCCAAGGACTTCTCATGCCCCCTCCTAGCTCTCCTAAGCCCTTTTTTTTTAGCTCATTCCTTGCTACCTTGTAACCCTCAAGCGACCCAACTGAACCTTGTTTTCTCATCCTTACATTCTCTTCCTTTTTCCTCTTGACAAGACATTCAACCTCTTTTGTGAACCATGGTTCCCTCACACGGCCATTTTCTCCCTGCCTGACAGGGACATACCTGTCAAGGACACGCAGCATTTGTTCCTTGAACAAGCTCCACTTTTCATTTGTGCCTTTCCCTGACAGTTTCTGTTCCCATCTTATGCTCCCTAATTCTTGCCTAATCGCATCATAATTACCTCTCCCCCAATTATAAACCTTGTCCTATCGTATGGCCCTATCCCTCTCCATTAAGCGATTTTCTTTTCATTTCATTGCAATAGTGAAAGACACCAAATTGTGGTCACTATCGCCAAAGTGCTCTCCCACAAACAAATCTAACACTTGGCCCGGTTCATTACCCAGTACCAAATCCAATGTGGCCTCTCCTCTTGTCGGCCTATCCACATATTGTGTCAGGAAACCCTCCTGCACACACTGTACAAAAACTGCCCCATCCGAACTGTTTGACCTATAGAGGTTCCAATCAATATTTGGAAAGTTAAAGTCACCCATGACAACTACCCTGAGACCTCCACACCTATCCATAATCTGTTTTGCAATTTCTTCCTTCACATCTCTATCACTATTTGGGGGCCTATAGAAAACTCCTAACAATGTGACCGCACCTTTCCTATTTCTAACTTTGGCCTATATTACCTCAGTAGGCAGATCCCCTTCGAACTGCCTTTCTGCAGCCATTAAACTATCCTTGATTAACAATACCATCCGAGGGTCAGACGACGGCTTCCACAGAACGTGGGAGCCATTCATGCAATTGTTCCGGGACCTGTTTGTGGCCAACGAACAAGAGGAAGAATAGCCGGGTGGCCAAGAATCAGGGGAAAATGGACGGGAATCGGGGGAAGGTAGCCGGAGGGGGGAGGGCTACGGGTTTGTTATGGGGGTTTGTTCTCATGGTTTTATGCTTATTTCTTTTTCTTATTAATTTATTGTTTTTGTATTGGAGGGGAGGGGTTACTGTTTTTCTCTGTTGTGATAAAATTTGTTGTTGAAAACTTGAATAAATATTATTCCAAAAAAAAGGAAGGACAAAGCCGCAAGCGACAGCCTGATGGCAAGCTAAGGCCCAAAACCAAATTGTAAATAAATGCCTATAAACATGTGCCTCGGCCATATTGGGGAATGTTAAATATGTATGCCGGTTAAAGGGGGTGGCCACAGTTGTTATTATGAAGATGCTTGCCTGTAAATATACATGTTAATTTTTGCGTGTTTTTTTTCTAATAATTTGTAATTTGTTGGATATAAAATATGAAAACTCAATAAAAAATATTTCCAAAAAAAAAACCAATGCTACTCCTCCACCTCTTTTACCACCTTCTCTACTCTTACTGAAACATCTATACCCCGGAACTTCCAACAACCATTCCTGTCCCAGTTCTAACCATGTCTCCGTAATGCCCACAACATCGTAGTCCCAGGTACCAATCCATGCTCCAAGTTCACCTACCTTTTTTCCGGATGCTCCTTGCATTGAAGTAGACACACTTCAACCCACCTTTCTGTCTGCCGGTACACTCCTGCGACCTTGATACCCTCCTTAGTACCTCACTACTCTTAACACTGTCTTCTGGGCTACAGCTCGTTTTCCCAGCCCCCTGACAAATTAGTTTAACCCCCCTCCCCCCCCAAAGAGCCGTAGCAAATTTCCCTCCCAGGATATTGGTGCCCCTCTGGTTCAGGTGCAAACCGTCCTGTGTGTACACGTCCCACATTCCCCATAATGTGTTTCAATTATCCACGTACCTGAAACCCTACCTCCTACACCATCCCTGCAGCCACGTTTTTATCTGCACTCTCTCCCCGTTCCTCACCTCACTAGCACATGGCACCGGCAACAAACCAGAGATGCCAACATGGTTTGTCCTGCCTCTCAGCTTCCACCCTAGCTCCCTAAATTCCTGTTTTAAATCCCCGTCCCTTCTCTTACTTATGTCGTTGGTACCAATGTGTACCATGACTTGTGACTGTTCCCCCTCCCCGTTAAGGATTCTGAAAGACGTCCACGGACCCTGGCACCCGGGAGACAACATACCATCCGTGAGTCTCTTTCGCTGCCACAGAACCGTATATCTGTCCCTCTAACTATCAAGTCCCCACTAACTATTGCTCTCCTGCTCTCCCTCCTTCCCTTCTGAGCCACAGGGACGGACTCAATGCTGGAGATCCATTCACCGTGGCTTACCCCTGGTAGGTCGTCCCCCTCAACAGTATCCAAAACGGTATAGTTGTTACTGAGGGGAACAACCACAGATGATCCCTGCACTGATTGCTTCCTCCCAGCCCCTCCCACCGTCCCCATCTATCTTGATTCTTCAGAGTAACTACATCCCTGAAGCTACTGTCTATGACCACCTCTGCCTCCCGAATGATCCGAAGTTCATCCAGCTCCAGCTCCAGTTCCCTAATGCGGTTTCTGAGGAGCTGGAGATGGGTGCACTTCCCACAGGTGAAATCAGCAGGGACATTGACTGCGTCCCTCACCTCAAACATTCTGCAGGAGGAACATTGCACTGCCTTCCCTGCCATCCCCTCTGGATAAAAAAAAAGAAAAAGAAAGAAAGAGCTTACCTGTTATTCACTCTACCCCTTAGGTTAAAGGAGGTGGAAGGGTGGGGGACACTACAAGTGTAGTGTCTAGGGTTTAGGAACTGCCCAACTTAAATGCAGGTAAAAATAAAACACTTAGCCAGCAACTACTGCGCCCCACACAAGAACAGCAATCAGCTGTTATGGGCCCGCGCAAACAATTTAAATCTTTACTACTTACCCAGCAGTCACTCTGTCCTCACTCTGACCGGATTCAGCTTGAAACTCCCAACAGTAAGTTTTTTAAAAATTTACTCCCCTTCTCAGCAAGCACTCACTGAGCAACCACTGCGTCCCGCACGATAATACCTCAGGGAAAAGAAACACTACTTACCAGTCACCAGCCAATCACTTAGCTGCACTAACTGTCACTTGACAACAGCTCCTCCACAAACCACCTTCAAGATACGGTGACCGCTATGCACTGATGCACATTTTCCCCGCAGCAGCCAAACAGCAGCTCCGCTCTACTGCCCTCTGCTGGATGCTTGCCTTCACTGGAACATGGAGGTATATTGGTCTGGAGAGGGTTGTGCATGCACCTGCTGGGGTTTGGCATCTGAAAATGTCTCTTTTCCTTCCCTCCCTTTCAACTGGGAGTACTGCCTCTAATTTTCAGGAACCACGGGCGGAATTCAGGAGGTCGGAGAATCGCCCGGGGCCGGCGTCAATCCCGCCCCTGCCATGTCCCGAATTCTCCGCCCCCCGAGATTCGGCGGGGGTGGGAATCGCGCCACACCGGTCGGCGGGCCCCCCGCGGCAATTCTCCGGCCCGCGATGGGCCGAAGTCCCGCCGCTGACAGGTCTTTCCCGCCGGCGTGGTTTAAACCACCTCTGGTACCGGGCGGGCTCCAGGGTCCTGGGGGCGATCTGACCCCGGGGGGGGTGCCCCCACGGTGGCCTGGCACGAGATCGGGGAGAGGATCTGTGCCGTGGGGGCACTCCTTTTCTTCTGCCCCCGCCATGGCCTTCAACATGGCGGGGGCGGAAGAGACCCCCTCCCCTTCGCATGCGCCGGTATGATGTCAGCAGCCGCTGACGCTCCTGCGCATGTGCAGACTTCCGTCGGCTGGCGAATGCCTTTCGGCCCTGGCTGGCGGGGCGCCAAAGGCCGTTCGCGCCGGCCGGCGGAGTGGGAACCACGTGGGCCTAGCCCCTAAAGGTGCGGAGAATTCTGCACCTTTGGAGAGGCCCGACGCCGGAGTGGTTCATGCCACTCCGTCCCGCCGAGTAGGGGAGAATCCCGGCCCACACTCCTGCTATTGACTTATCTGCCCACTTTCTTCCACACCTGCTTGGTTGCAGAAACCGACCTCTTCATTCCTTTGGCAACATCACTTCACTTCAGGCCCCCTGATCCTCCAGCACGGTAGCACGGGAGCACATTTGGCTAGCATTGTGGCTTCACAGCGCCAGGGTCCCAGGTTCGATTCTCTGCTGGGTCACTGTCTGTGTGGAGTCTGCACGTTCTCCCCGTGTCTGTGTGGGTTTCCTCCGGGTGCTCTGGTTTCCTCCCACAGCCCAAAGACATGCAGGTTAGGTGGATTGGCCATGATAAATTGCCCTTAGTGACCAAAAAGGTTCTGAGGGGTTATTGGGTTACGGGAATAGGGTGGAAGTGAGGGCTTAAATGGGTTGGTGCAGGCTCGATGGGCCGAATGACCTCCTTCTGCACTGTATGTTCTATGTACTATGTTCTATGTGAGGACCTGAGACCCCGGGTGTGAGGGGAAAAGGGGTAGATTTGTGGGTAATCTTCCCATGTTTAATTTACATTTGTGCAATTGGGATTGCCACGACAATCAATGTATTGTCCAGCTGTTCTGAGTGCTGCTAGGGCCCTTTAACTAGATATTGTTCCTTTAACCAAAATAATGCATATTTCCACCCACATTTGTGATTGGTTGAAATTCTGGAAATGGGATATGAATGGTGTGACAGCAAAGCCTGGCTACAGACCTCCCTGTTGTGTGCAGGGCAGTTCCTGTCACTCTAGTACGACAATCTGTTAATTATAGAGCCGTGCTCATTCTTGTAAGTTAAAAATGTGGTTTCCAAACGTTGAAAAACATGCAACCACACCATTCTTGTTACAAAAGCATAATTACCATTATGGTCATATAAAAACAAAAATAATGCAGCTGCAGGAAATCTGAAATAAAAATAGAAAGTGCCGGGAAATCTCAACAGCTCTGGCAACATCTGTTGGGTGAGTTAATGTTTCGAGTCCAACATGATTCGTCTTCTCAGTTCTGTAGAAGAATTACATTGGACTCGAAACGTTAACTCTGTTTCTCTCTCCACAGATGCTGCCAGGCCTGCTGAGATTTAGCAGCACTTTATGTTTTATACCATTATCGAAAAGCTTTTGCATGTCAGAGATGTGATGAATTTCTCTTCTTGGCCACATTAACCACAGAAAGCATCCTATCTGGCTGCATCACAGCCTGGTATGGCAACTCCTTGGCCCAGGACCGCAATAAAGAGTCGTGAACACCGCCCAGTCCATCACACGAACCTGCCTCCCATCCATTGACTCCATCTACACCTCCCGCCGCCTGGGGAAAGCGGGCAGCATAATCAAAGACCCCTCCCACTCGGCTTACTCACTCTTCCAACTTCTTCCATCGGGCAGGAGATACAAAAGTCTGAGAACACACACGAACAGACTCAAAAACAGCTTCTTCCCCACTGTCACCAGACTCCTAAATGACCCTCTTATTGACTGACCTCATTAACACTACACCCTGCATGCTCCATCCGATGCTAGTGTTATGTAGTTACATAGTATACCTTGTGTTGCCCTATTATGTATTTTGTTTTATTCCCTTTTCTTCCCATGTACTTAATGATTTGCTGAGCTGCTCGGAGAAAAATACTTTTCACCGTACCTCGGTACACGTGACAATAAACAAATCCAGTTCAATCCAATCCAATGGCTGCGTCGCTATTTAAAACAGCAATAATTCTCCTTTGAGAAAGATTTAAAAAGTAAACATAGAGTGCGATTTTCCAGCTGTTCACGTCAGCGGGATCTTCCTGTACTGCCGAAGGCGATGCCCTGCCGCAGGTTTCCCTGCGACGGGAGGTGGATTCAATGGGAAATTCCAGAAGATCCCGCCATTAGCCAATGGCTGACCACCTTCCGCCGCTGAGAAGAATGCTGCAGGGAGGCCAGAGTATTCCGCCCATAATCATCTAAAAATTAATTGATTTTCACGTGGATCCTTATGTCTGCCTTATTATCAAGAGAACCAAGACTTCCTGCCCTTCCCCGCCACGAGGTTCGCCAAGCTCTTCGTATATGCATAATTGTAGACATCACGTGTAATGGGACATCACGTGTGTTCACCCGCTCCGCCGCCCAGCAGGAATCATGCTGAATTTCCGTTTGTCACCGGACGTAAGGTGAAATTCTCAGTTTTTGAAACAAAGTGCGGTGGCGGATGGTTCCAGCAGCACCTTTCCCACCGACCAGAATGGCAGGATCCTGTGCCCGATTCTGCGCACAGGACCTCATTACCTATGCACAGGCAACTTCCCCTCCAGGTCACTCAGCAGGCTGGCAGCTGGTTCATCTGCCCACCCTCAGCAGGCAGGTTCAAAGCTCAATGCGTCACATTTACGATTTAGTCCAACATTCTGTTCAGCTCACCCGCCCTCACCAGAATGTGTAAGAAGTCCGGAACCCAATGACGTAAAGTTACGTTGCAATTGTCCCAATGGTGGGTTAATGGCATATTCGTCTTCACTCTGGCTGGTTGTGTGAATACCATTTGCACTCATTTGCACCTCATAAATGCTCATTAAAACAGCTGCCCACCGGCATCCAGTCAGGCCTTTCAATCTTGTGTCCCGCCAGTGTGTAATTATGTTGGTCTGAAGCCCGATTGATAAAGGGTGGCGTGCACAAGATGGTTCTCAGTTCTCAGTAACATGCTAAGGGGAGGACAAGGGAGGAAAAGGCATCCATGGCTGATGAGGGATGTCAAGGACAGCATAAAGGCTAAGAAAAAAGCATACAAAGTGGTGAGGATTAGTGGGAAACCAGAGGATTGGGAAGTCTTTAAAAGTGAGCAGAGGACAACTAAAAAAGCAATGGGGGGGGAGAAGATGAAGTATGAGTGCAAGTTAGCTAGTAATATAAAGGAAGATAGGAAGAGATGTTTTCAACACATAAAAGGTAAGAGAGAGGCAAAAATAGACATTGGACCACTAGAAAATGTGGCTGGAGAAGTAATAAAAGGAAACAAAGAAATGGCAGATGAACTGAATAGTTACTTTGCATCAGTCTTCACGGTGGAAGACATCAGTGGGATGCCAGAGCTCCAGGAGAACCAGGGGGTAGAGGTGGATGCAGTGACCATTACTAAGGAGAAGGTTCTGGGGAAACTGGAAGGTCTGAAGGTGGATAAGTCACCTGGACCAGATGGACTACACCCCAGGGTTCTAAAGAGATAGCTGAGGAAATTGTGGAGGCATTAGTGCTGATCTTTCAGGAATCACTGGAGGCAGGAAGGGTCCCAGAGGACTTGAAGGTGGCTAATGTAACACCACTGTTTAAGAAGGGAGGGTGGCAGAAGATGGGAAATTATAGGCCGTTTAGCCTGACTTTGGTCATTGGTAAGATTTTAGAGTCTGTTATTAAAGATGAGATCGCAAAGCCCTTTGAAGTGCATGGTAAAATAGGACTGAGTCAGCAAGGCTTTGTCAAAGGGAGGACACGACGAACAAATCTGTTAGACTTCTTTGAGGACATAACAAAGCAAGTTAGACAAAAGAGAATCAGTGGACATGATTTATTTAGATTTTCAGAAAGCCTTTGACAAGGTGCCGCATAGGAGACTGTTAAATAAGCTAAAAGCCCATGATGTTAAGGGTAAGATCCTGGCATGGTTAGAGGATTGGCTGACTGGCAGAAGGCAAAGAGTGGGGATAAAGGGGTCTTTTTCAGGATGGCAGCCGGTGACTAGTGGTGTGCCTCAGTAGTCTGTGCTGGGACCATAACTTTTCACAATATGCATTAATGATCTGGACGAAGGTACTGAAGGCACTGTTGCTAAGTTTGCAGATGATACAAAGATCTGTAGAGGAGCAGGTACTATAGAGGAAGCAAGGGGGCTGCAGAAGGACTTGACAAGCTAGGAGAGTGGGCAATGAAGTGGCAAATGAAATACAATGTGGAAAAGTGTGAGGTTATGCACTTTGGAAGGAGGAATCTAGGCATAGACTATTTTTGAAATAGGGAAATGCTTCAGAAAGCAGAAGCACAAAGGGACTTGGGAGTCCTTGTTCACGATTCTCTTAAGGTTAATGTGCAGGTTCAGTCAGCAGTTAAGAAGGCAAATGCAATGTTAGCATTCATGTCAAGAGGGCTAGAATACAAGACCAGGGATGTACTTCTGAGGCTGTATAAAACTCTGGTCAGACCCCATTTGGAGTATTGTGAGCAGTTTTGGGCCCCATATCTAAGGAAGAATGTGCTGACCTTGGAAAGGGTCCAGAGGAGGTTCACAAGAATGATCCCTCGAATGAAGAACTTGTCGTATGAGGAACATTTGAGGACTCTGGGTCTGTACTCGTTGGAGTTTAGAAGGATGAGGGGGGACCTTATTCAAATTTACAGGATATTGAAAGGCCTGATAGAGTGGACGTGGAGAGGATGTTTCCACTTGAAGGAGAAACTAGAACCAGAGGACACCATCTCAGACTAAAAGGACGATCCTTTAAAACAAAGATGAGGAGAAATTTCTTCAGCCGGGGGTGGTGAATCTGTGGAACTCTTTGCCGCAAAAGGCTGTGGAGGCTTTAAGACAGAGATAGGTCCTTGGTTAATAAGGGGATCAGGGGTTATGGGGAGAAGGCAGGAGAAGGGGGATGAGAAAATATCAGCCATGATTGAATGGCGGAGCAGACTCGATGGGCCAAGTGGCCTAATTCTGCTCCTATGTCTTCTGGTCTTATGGTCTTATGAACAGAAACGTCAATGTCAGTGCAACATACGAAACCTACCTGCCACAGTGCTGCTCCTGATGCTCCTCTGGGGCAGACTGGTTTCTGCCCTTCATCCCCATGCCAAGCTGGTCTTCATGGGCCCTCCTGTGTCACTGAATCGGATCAGTACTGCACCTGGAGTTGGGGAGTAAAGAAGTCTTCTTCCACCCGGTGCCACACACTGATGTCTATCTGGACAGCACAGTGCCACAGCACGCAGCCAGCCACCGCAACCAAGGTCCAAAGTTCAACCAGGGGTGGGGTGTGAGGTGAGGCCAATGGGTGGGGAGGGGGGGTTGAATGCATGAAATAAAAATCGCTTATTGTCCCAAGTAGGCTTCAAATGAAGTTACTGTGAAAAGACCCTAGTTGCCATGTTCTGGCGTCTGTTCGGGGAGGCTGGTACGGGAATTGAACCGTGCTGCTGGCCTGCCTTGGTCTGCTTTAAAAGCCAGCTCTTGGTTGGGGTTGGGCTGATAAAGGCAAAGGGGGCAATGTTGAAGGAGGGTTGTGCAAGGAGCAAAGGTGAAGGGCGAGGGCTCACGATGGCAGGCAGAGGGGCAAAGAGATGGATGAAGAGGATGAACAATGGATGTAAGAGGGAAGACAGAGGGGAGGGAAGCTGGACTCCGACAAGGCTGCATACCACGCAGGAGGGTCTAGGCGGAGCACATATATTCATGACAGGGGGTGCACACAGACTGAAGATTATGCTGTGGGTGCCCATTAAAGTGGCACATTAGAGATGGCTCACGCAAACACTAAACAGGTCCGGGTTGCAGTGCTTGTGAAGGTCACTATTGTCCATATTTCTCTTTAGAATTGGGAACTATGTCAAGGCTCATGTTTAAGTTCAGGGACTGGCAGACAGAGACAGAAAATGCAGACTTTGCTGCTGCAAAATGGAAAGGAGTCACAGATGACAGGTAGTCCAGAGGCTATGTGGCTCTCAACCTGAGTTCAGAGAAAGGAGACAGTGCGGAAGAGCAGCGGCCATGCTGCAGGAGCAATTATTGGAAGCATGGTGTGTCCCTGCTGCAGGGAGGGGCAAGGGCTGTGTGCATTGGCAAAGTGTCGTCCAGACTCGAAACGTTAGCTCCCTTCTCTCTCCACAGATAATGTCAGAACCAGCTGAGATTATCCTCTGTTTCTGTTAGAGATTAACAGCATTGCAGCCATTTCTTGTTCCCAAGAATTCAGGGAGCAATAGACGACACCCATGTGCTAAATTGCGTCCCTGGCACTCCGATGCATCACCTTGGGAGTCCAGCCGAGAAAAGGTATAATGCTGCTCATCACATGTTCCCTCATAGACAAGACCATAGGACTGCTGAAGATGCAGTTCAGATGCCTGGACTGCTCAGGTGGCTCTCTGCAAAATGCACCAGATAGGGTTTGCCGCATGATTGATATGCCCATCACAATCTATCTATGCAGAGAGGTGAGGTGCTCCCAGAGGGTGACTGGAGTAGAAGGATCCCATCTCGGAAGATGAGGAAGAAGGGGTGCAATAAGCCTTGGGGAATGGTGAGGGATAACACGAACGCGTTGATACCATGGAGGAGGGAATATGTGGGAGGTGTGCCCATCATACCCTCAAAACTGACAGGTTCCAGGAGGAGTAAAACTAAGTCCAAACATCAGGAGACATCTCCTCTCACCCTCCAATCCATTTCATGACTTCGGAGGAAATAGCCAAACCATTTGGGCAGCACGGTAGCATGGTGGTTAGCATAAATGCTTCACAGCTCCAGGGTCCCAGGTTCGGTTCCCGGCTGGGTCACTGTCTGTGCGGAGTCTGCACATCCTCCCTGTGTGTGCGTGGGTTTCCTCCGGTTGCTCCGGTTTCCTCCCACAGTCCAAAGATGTGCGGGTTAGGTGGATTGGCCATGCTAAATTGCCCGTAGTGTCCTAAAAAAGTAAGGTTAGGGGGGGGTTGTTGGGTTCTGGGTATAGGGTGGTTACGTGGGTTTGAGTAGGGTGATCATTGCTCGGCACAACATCGAGGGCTGAAGGGCCTGTTCTGTGCTGTACTGTTCTATGTTCTATCGCTAAGAAGTTGGGTCCTGTATTCACAATTGGGTCTTAAGAGCCCACGACTCACTAGCGACAGATCGTGGCCGTGGTCACTGGTGTCCTGCTAATGTACTCACACTGTCAACTTAAAGTCCAGCTAGGGAGAACAGTGATGTGAGTCGAGGCTGGGCGTTCCCACATCATGTAAGGATTCAAAAACTGCCACAAAGGATGTGCAGACCAACGTAGGCCTCTAATCCGAATGTGCATGTCATGGTTTAGGACACTATCAGTTAAGAAATCCAGTTGCACAGAAAGTCACATATCTGACAAGCTCTTCTCAGCCATTGCTATCCCTTGAGGTCCAAGGATTGAGAATGCATCTGTCGTAAACAATGAATACAGAATTACACACGTCTCCCTGACAACACACAAGGATCTGGTACCAAGTGACACTGAGGTTGACATCACATGAATATTAACCTTGAAAAGGAACACTCTGAGTGTGAGGAAGGTTGTACCTCAGAATAAGAGGATTGCACAGATCCAAACCAAAATGCTTTCATCTGACCATTACATTTACACACCCATGGAGAGGTTTTCAAAATGTGCAATTTATTCACCCTTGACCCTGAGGTAACATCAATTCCTTAAAAACGTTCCTCATCCTACCACTACATCTTGGTGCAGCCCCGACATCTGTAGCAGAGGCAGCCTGCTGACTGCAACATCCTGATGCCTGTGATGGCCTTGGTGGATGTCCTCTGCTGGCCCGAATCCTGGAGAGTCCCAGTCTTATAAAGATCTCCTGCCCAGGGACAGAAGCCCCCTCGGTGGCTTTTCCTGCTGGGATTGGTGAAGGCACAGGCAGGGGGGCCTCTGTATGTGTGCACACTCTGTGAGTCTCCCGAGTGGTGTCCTTCTGATGTTCATCCTCCCTATGGGTAACTGAAAGCCCCTGAAAGGCATTTGCAGGAGATGCAATACCTGGAGGGAAGACAAGGTGACTCATCCCCATGTGTCCTCATTCTGATAGTGACCACCTGAGTGTGTAGCCACTGAGTGCATGGCCGAATGCAAATTTGGCAGGACCTGCTGGACCAAGGTCTCCATGGTGGTTGCCAACTCTCCCATGGTGGCCTTGAGGTGCTTTTGTCGGAGCCACAACATTAGACAGAACTCCATCATGCCCTCAACTTTGATGTATGACTTGATGTTTTAGGCAGGTTGGTTCGACGTTGACTGCAACTGGATGCAGGGAAGCTAGAAACAAACGTCTGACACCGGATATGATCCAACACTGTTTTATTTAACTATGAACTGCTGTACATAGATCATAGAATTTACAGTGCAGAAGGAGGCCATTCGACCCATCGAGTCTGCACCGGCTCCTGGAAAGAGCACCCTACCCAAGGTTAACACCTCCACCCTATCCCCATAACCCAGTAACCCCACCCAACACTAAGGGCAATTTTGGACACTAAGGGCAATTTATCATGTCCAATCCACCTAACTTGCACATCTTTGGACTGTGGGACGAAACCGGAGCACCCGGAGGAAACCCACGCACACACAGGGAGGATGTGCAGACTCCGCACAAACAGTGACCCAAGCCGGAATCGAACCTGGGACCCTGGAGCTGTGAAGTGATTGTGCTATCCACAATGCTACCGTGCTGCCATGTTCAGCTGTGGGTTAACACTCTACTAATCCTATTGATGACCTATTACTGGCTCGACCAGACTTACTACCTACCACATGGCAGTAGTGCCTACTAACTTGTGCACTCTGACTATCTCAGTATCTGGGTCCCGAGAGAGCGGGAGTCTTATTGCCCTGTGGGCTTTATAGTGGTGGTGTCCTGTCTGGTGATTGGTTGTTCTGTGTTGTGTGTTCATAGGTCATCCTGTGTGTCAATCACTGCCTGTCTGCATCTCATTATATACATGAGTGGATATTATGATATGACTGTTGAAGTTCTGCCTGATGTTCCGCTGTCTCCCTTTGCAAAGTAATAATAATCTTTATTTGTGTCACAAGTAGGCTTACATTAACACTGCAATGAAGTTACTGTGAAAATCCTCTAGTCGCCACATTCGGGCATCTGTTTTGGTACACAGATGGAAAATTCAGAATGTCCAAATTAACTAACAAGCACGTCTTTCGGGACTTGTGGAAGGAAACCAGAGCACGCAGAGTAAACCCACGAGGATAACGTGCAGACTCCGCACAGACAGTGACCCAAGCCGGGAATCGAACCCGGGTCCCTGGCGCTGTGAAGCCACAGTGCTAACCACTTTGCACTGGTGATGGTGTGGGTGGGTGCTGTGACAGTTCTTACTGAGCCCCCGCATCCTCAGATGTACTCCGGAGACTTGGAAAGCTGCTGAGTTGGTGAGCTGGCATCAGTCTGCTGTTTCTGAAAAACACAAAGGGACAGTTTTAGTGGATGAGTTGAAGCTATTTCTGTGTCAATGGCAGTCAGTGTGAATTGCAATATTCAATGAAATGATAGAGCTGAGATCCGGCACTAGGTTGTTGTAGACAGGCTAAGATCTGCGTCACTACAGAAGCGATCCCAGTCCTCGACGATGAGTTCTGCAGCAGCCTCATCGAACCCGTGTGCAAGTTTGGCCGGTGTGGAGCTAAAAGAAAGAGATATGATCAGAGGGGATGGATCAGAAGGTGGTTGAAATGCATGTCCCCTGTGTGTGGTGCAGGGACAGAGATTGGAGTGTCAGCAACAAGACAGATGGTGGTGTTCTAGAAATCTTGTTGAGAGAGTGAGTGCTGATATTTGTCCCCAGTGACTGAATGTGTGAGATTCCTGAAGAGTAGCTGTTTGAGTACATGGTGCCGTGCTGAGAGTTTGATCGTGAAGAGAACTGAGGCGGAGTTACCCTGGCAGAGGGCGTGAGATCATTCATCCTCTTCCTGCACTGGATGGTGCTTCACAGGCAGGTGGCAGCCATGCCGACCTCCTGTTCAAAGGCCTCCCAGGCCGGAGAGGTGAGTTTTGTGTTTGCTTCTTTGAGCAGTTTCTGGGATAGAGGACATGCCGGTTGGCCCGGAGTCCTTGAATAAGGGCCTCAAGGGCCTTGGCAGTGAAAGCCGGTATAGCCTTCTTTTTGATGCAACTCGCCTTCTGCCTCTGGGTTGCTGACAACCTGCACAGTCTGGTGAAAGCAGTGGGGCTGGAGAGAGTGATATGGGTTTTCTGGACTGGTGTTGAAGTATGGCGTCGGGAGCTGGCGTCAGTGAGGAAGCTATCGAATGCCTCTCCCGCGTTCAGCGTGCACGTAAGGAATATATAGCACTCAAAGTTTAATTTTTTTTTAAGGGGTCGATCAAATTGTTTAACCACTTCTACAAAACTTTTGAACCCACCAGCTGACGGCAGGCAGATGAATCAGTTGCCGGCCCACCAGATTGTTCAGAGGGGAATTTCCTTATGTATAAATAATGAGGTTCCAAGCGCAGAATCTGGTGCGGGACCCCGTCATTCTGGCTTCTGGGAAAGGTGCCACTGGAGATGCCCGCCACTGCACTTAGTTTTAAAATTGGATTATCTTTCATTCCTCTAAATTCCAGAGTGCACAGGCCCATTCTACGCAATGTCACCTTCACCGTCCACCTGGGTGATCCCTGCATGCAAGTTAGCCAATCCATCAGGCAAGTTTGTACATAATGTCATGCACGACCTCCAACCACTAGGTGGCAGTGTAAACCCATCACGTGACCCTGTGGCAGGGATGTTGGGAATAGGTCGGGCTGGAGGACAGACATACTTTGCAGTAGTTGCACAATAGTAAATTAGTGTTAGTAGTTGATTATTTTATTTATCCTAGTTATTTGATCATGCAGTTGTTCTACAGTAGATAATTTACACTAAATGCTTTGTGGTCCATCATTCACTTCGGCCAGTCTACAGAACATGACATGGTACCAGGGTTGATGATTTCACAAGAACTCGAAGATTCTGTACAAAAAAATACGAACCACGAAAGACAACTTTGAAGGATAAGAAAGGAAATGTATCTTTGCTACTGACCTTGCAGGTTACTGCATCTGGTGTTTATAACGCACGGTAAAACTTGAAGCCTGGAATGGAAGACATCAAGGCACCTCAACAGCTTCGGATTACCGGTAATGTAGATGGGAATTGGAGGGTGTTTAAGCAACAGTTTAAACTCTATGTTGCAGCCCTTGGTCTGCAGGCACAGCCCGATGAGAGGCGTATCACTTTGCTGCTCACTGTAGCAGGTCCCTCAGCAATAGAAATCTTCAATACTTTTGCAGTTGAAAACGAAGCTGACAGCAAAGGTTTCGTAGAAGTGCTTAAACAATTCGATCGACATTGCACCCCTTAAACAAAATTAAACTTTGAGTGCTATATATTCCTTACGCGCACGCAGAACGCGGGAGAGGCATTCGATATCTTCCTCACTGACTTGCGATTGAAGGCGCAGTTGTGTAACTTCAGCACACTCCAGTCATCAATTATATGAGATCAGATAGTTTTCGGAATCTCCAACGATAAAGTGCCTGAGCGGTTTCTGCAGGAAACATACCTGCGACTTGAAAGTGCGATTCACGCTCGTGAGCTTGCTGCAAAGTAGCTCAACACGTTGAATCTCCATAATTTAGGCGCGAAGGGAGAAGAAGCAGCAGACGGCATTAGTGTGGTGACACAGCTGAAAAAGAAACGTGCTACCAGTGCGAGCGGCCATTTTGAGCGACTGACCCGATCTCCATTTTGTGTCCATGACATGGCAAATGGCATTTGTGCCAGGAGCCTCTTCACTAAAGCGCCCAACCGAGGGAGTGTCTCTGGGATGGTGGAGGGTGTTGGAGACTGCAGTGACAGGAAATCTGTGTCAACATCGACTCGAGCTCCGAAGTGTCCTGAGTCTTGGTCACCGAGCTGCTCTCCTTGTCACTGTATGGCTCACGGGCGGGCTCCGGATGTGACACTGGATGGGGGCACCAGATGGACCCGCCTCATCACCAGCAGATCCTGCAAGACAAAAGACCAGACCCCAGCCGGGGGGGGGGCGGAGAGTGGGTGGTGTGTAAGTAGTGTAGGAGTGAGGGTGAGAGTGGTGTGGGGGTGTGGTGTGGCAGTGAGGTTGAGGGTGGTGTGGGGGTGATGTGTTGGTGGTGTTGGTGGGCGGGGGGGGAGGGGGCGAGAGTGGTGTGGGTGTGTGGTGTGGCGGTGAGGTTGAGGATGGTGTGGGGGTGATGTGTTGGTGGTGTTGGTGGGGGGGGGGGGCTTGACACACATATTACAGGGAACCGCAACTCAGCAGGATCTCACTTCCTTGCCCAGTGCCGACATCCACCCCGGCAACCACCCTTTCCTCCTACCATGTCCAGGACTCTCTGTTGTGCCACGGTGAGGGGTCGCAGGTCCGGAGGTCACCTATCTCTGTAACCAAGTAACCCTACTTAACCTTTTGGGCACTAAGGGACAATTTAGCATGCCCAATCCACCTAACTTGCACATGTTTGCACAGTGGGAGAAAACCAGAGCACCCGGAGGATACATGGGAGAAATTGCAATCTCCACAGTCACCCGAGGCCAGAATTGAACCCGGGTCCTTGTAGCTGGGAAGCAGCAGTGCTAACCACTGTGCCACCATGCCGCACTTATTGATCATACCTCCCACACTCATGTCTAGATTAGTAATGTATACTACAACCAACGAGGGACCCAGCACTGACCCATGTCAATTCCCATTGAACACAGGCTGCCAGTCACAAAAAACAATCTTCAACCATCACCCTTATTTGTGGGTGGCATGTGGGTAAATTTGCGGATGATGCAAAATTGGCCGTGGAGTTGATAGTGAAGAGGATAGCTGTCGACTCCAGAAAAATATCAATGGTTTGGTTGAGTGGGCGGAAAGTGTCAAATGGAATTCATTCTGGAAAAGTGTGAGGAAATGCATTTTGGGAGGGCAAACAAAGCAAGGGAATGCTCATGAAATGGAAAGATATTAAGAGGGATTGAGGAAGTGAGAGACTTTGGAGTGCATATCCAACGCAGAATTGCTGAGCAAAAACTTATAGCTAAGTTCCGCACGCATGAGTGCGGCCTCAACCGGGATCTTGGATTCATGTCGCATTACATCCACTCCCCACCATCTGGCCTGGACTTGCAAAATTCCACCAACTGTTCTGGCTTGAGACAATTCACACCTCTTTAACCTGGGGTTACCCCTATCTCTGGACATGTAATGATTTGATTACCTGCAAATTCTCGCATTCCAAGCATTGTCCGGCATCGCTGACTTTGTCTATATAAATGTTTCTGGATCATACCTCTCCAGTCACCTGAAGAAGGAGCTGCGCTCCGAAAGCTCGTGTTTGAAACAAACCCGTTGGACTTTAACCTGGTGTTGTAAGACTTCTTACTGTACAAGTTTGGTGAAAAAGATATGATGTGGAGATGCCGGCGTTGGACTGGGGCGAGCACAGTAAGAAGTCTTACAACACCAGGTTAAAGTCCAACAGGTTTGTTTCAAACACTATCTTTCGGAGCACTGCTCCGAAAGCTAGTGTTTGAAACAAACCTGTTGGACTTTAACCTGGTGTTGTTAAAAAGATAGGTATTATAAGATTGTCTTAAAGGAGGAACGCTAGGTAGAGAGGCAGAGAGGTGTAGGAAGGGAATTGCAGAGCCTGGAGCCTAGACAACTGAAGGGACATGGCCACTAATGGTGGAGCAACTAAATAAGTTACTAAGGATGGAAATGACAGGTTGACAGGTCGTAGTATAAATCAGGAAACCCTACTCTTCTGACTATTATGATACACTGTGTTAAATTTTGGGAGGCAGGCTCACAGTTTGGACTATTACAATCTTTATCCTGATATCTCACCGTTACATGATACCAGAAGAGGATTTTTAAAAATCTGAAGGCAGACGGATAACTATACAAAATTACGATGTCTGCTGTATTAGAATTAACGAAGCATCAAAAAGGCAGGTTAATTAAAAATGATCATTGAACCACAACATGAAGCACGCAATCGCCTCTAACAATTATTAACCAAATATTTCTATGACGGTCAATTTTGTAATGACCATGAATCCCATGGGTGCAACAGGTCTTTGAAAGAAATCAGCAAGGAGCTATAAATTTCCCAATAGCATTCGTGACTGCAAGAAGTGTATTGATGTGAAAGTACAGCTTGAATGCAGTGCCTGGTCGGTAGTGGAAACTTCACAAACTTTACAAAGCACTTGGATGAGCACTTGAAACACCATCACATTCAGGGGTATGGGATAAGTGCTGGTAAGTGGGATTAGCATTAGATTTGGGGTAGTTATTGTCTGTGCAGACTCGATGGGCTGAAGGGCCTTTTCTGAATTGTACGACTGTGACTATGCATACAGGAACTTTGTGCAGCAGTAACAATTCCTTCTGCTGGTTGGGCATATGTTCTAGACATGCCTCACAATCCCTGACAGTTATCTCAATGTCACTACTAATACCTGGCTCATACACTGTTTCTCATGCTAATTTTCTAGGTTTATGGTCTATTGACCATGTGTGCTTGGCGTAACTGACAAAATGTCAAGAACAAGAACTTATCTTCCTTTATGTGGATAGCACAATCGCTTCACAGCTCCAGGGTCCCAGGTTTGATTCCGGCTTGGGTCACTGTCTGTGCGGAGTCTGCACATCCTCCCCGTGTGTGCATGGGTTTCCTCCGGGTGCTCCGGTTTCCTCCCACAGTCCAAAGATGTGCAGGTTAGGTGGATTGGCCATGATAAATTGCCCTTAGTGTCCAAAATTGCCCTTAGTGTTGGGTGGGGTTACTGGGTTATGGGGATAGGGTGGAGGTGTTAACTTTGGGTAGGGTGCTCTTTCCAGGAGCCGGTGCAGACTCGATGGGCCGAATGGCCTCCTTCTGCACTGTAAATTCCATGTAAAGGTAACACCGTGGAATATTCCTAGCTCAATATGGTAATTCCAAAATGGTCTCAATAATTCCTAAATGTCTTTAATTTGGTTATCCATTAATTATGGTCTTCAGTAACTTTTGTAGAGCCGGGTCCTGAGATGTCACTGCTTGTAGTTGTTGGCATTTGTGCTACCAAAAGTCATCAGGCCTACCTGTAGGATATCTTCAATTTTGCCATCAATTAAATCTACCTGCAGAACTCGTGAAAGATCTACAGTTTTGATAGGGTTGGATAATATGCTTAAAGTATCTGATGTGACCAAGAAATTACCGTTTATAATGTATGCTGCAGTCGTAGTCTTGTATCCTAACTCAGAGATGTTGTAACCAAGAAGGTGTCCAGTAAACAGTTTCTGCCAAGTCATTATGAATGGTTTGTGATCACAAATTTCTTCCCAAAGGGGTAGGTATGGAATTGCATGATTCTAAACAAGAGAGCAAACATCTCTCACTCTATGCTGAAGGAATTTGGTTAGCTATTGACAAACGTTTGGAACCAAATGCAGTTGGTTTTTCTCTTTGAGTATACAGGCTCCTAGTCCTTTTTGAGAAACACCAGCTTTCAATTAGTCTCTTCTCTTGAATCATAGAATGGTCGTGAGGCTGTTTCCTCAGAAAGCGAATTCTTGGAATCGTTGTACATATGTTCCTACTCTTTGTACCATCGAAAAGGCACTTCTTTCCTGAGAAATTCCTAAGTAGTAACGCTATGTATATGGAGAAGGAAAGTTGAACAACCCCAGATAACGTTGAAGATCATCTTGTGGAGTTGGTATTGCATGTATATCCTCCACTTTACTTAGATCGGGACAGACACCACTACTTGAGTAAATCAATCCAAAATGGTTAATTCATTGAATGTTGACTTCAGAATTGCAATTGTTGAAGACTAATCCCTTTCTATCCGTTGACTCCATTAATAGATATAAGTTGCAATCGTATTCCTTCTTGATTTTACCGACAACAGTGATGTCATCTACTACTTAGGTACAACCTGGCACTTGACAGGTCTGTATGTTGTTGAAAGAGGTCTTGGCTGATAGTCGGACCAACTGGTAATTGTTGAAAGCAGTAATGCCTAAATAGAGTACTAAAAGTAGCTTGTGAATTCTATGGCAAGTAAACTAGTCATCCAGTTTCGAGAAAATTTTCACCAGCAAATTTAAGATTTAATTCCTCCAGTATTGGAATTTTAAGCGAACAGCACTTTAATGCTCTATTCAGGTGTCTCGGGCCTAAGCTAACTCTTATTAACCCATTATTTTTGATGACATGTTCTATAGCACTGCACCAGTCCTTGTGTTCCTGAATTTTACAAATGATCCCATCTTGTTCCATCTTATCTAACTCGACCATGAGCTTGTCCATAAAAGGACACTACATTTACTTCGAGGGAAACAGCATTTTCTCACAATATAAGACTGCACCTCCTCTAAAACTAACTGTCATGTTAAAATGATCTAGGTATTGCAATGTAACGTCAGGGACCAAATAGATAGGTTTGTCTTTTAAATCTGATCTTTTTGGCATTTGACTGATCACATGGATTGTAACCTATTTCCGGTTTCTACACACTGGTAGGTCTACAATTGCTATGTCTTTGGAGTTGATGATGTAGAATAACTGCGAAGATCATTGTGTATTCCCAATGTTATGGATCCAGTGCATGAAAGTGCTGATCTACTGAATGTCATCAACTTTGCAGTTGTTGGCTGTGCCATTATTTTATATTTCTTTGAATAGCTTTCGGATTCTAAGAGTAGGATATTGGCATTCGTTCCATTGTTGATCTTTGTCCATAAAGTGCGTTTTCCAACTTTCTGAGGACATATGATGCTGATCGATTCTGAATGATTCTGCTGTTGCAATTGCATACACACATTCCATGATTTTGATAGCATGAACTCACACTCAGCAAGCTCTGTAGGACTTTGGTTATTGCTGTTGTCTACTTCTTACATTCTGCTAGCCATGGATATGTTTCTGATGGTGCTTGGCACACCCTCTGCTTCTGTCTTGTATCTCTGCATTGTATCTGTTTGTCACCTATCTGGGTTTGTCATGACCTTTGGCCACCCTGCTGGGCTAAATTTTTACACTGTTGCTTGCAGTGCTCTTTGATGTCACGTGTCTTATACATGTCATGATGTGCTAGATAACAGGTGCATGCAGAAAACCACATCTTCCACATTGTTTGTGCACAGTAAAGAGTTAATAACAGAACAATCTGGTACTGATGAACTACTGATGTAACCATGGTGCAAGTCACATGATTAATTAACGGAGATCTGTAAGGAAGCAGAGGAACAACCTTGTGTAGAATTACTGCGGTATATATAGATCTGTATCTAAACAAGAATGTTTTTTACAAATTGCTAACTGAAGTAGTTTTCTTAGGGTAATCGGCAATGACTAAAGAAACCCCATCTAGACCCCAAACTCAAGACAAAACATATGCCGGGTTTGGTTCACCTAGTTACCATGCCAATAGATAAATTTGTGCACAAAGCTGATAGACTTTGCCGCCCTGCGAGGTTTGCCTCATATTTGTACCCATTTTTCAATCGTGCTTCAACCCTTTTGGCTTGTCGAGAAGATATTTTGATAAGCATCAATAGGTATTGAGGCTGTCACCAACCTGATGATTCTCACAGCCAATTCTGTATCAGAAAAATTGCAATATCTGCCCTCTTCTCTACAGCAACTAACAAAGTGATCTATATACTCCTTCCCCCATAAAGACTCCTTCACTGCTATCTCAAAGGTGATGAATGCGAAAGTTGGTCTGTGGTTAGCATTCCAAGTGTTGTTGGGAGTCTGATGTTCCTCTTCTAAACCCAGACGTGTTTAATCCACAAAGCCCTTCATTACCTATTATGATTTTCATCTTGACAGTTGGCTTGACCGGTTCTGACACTGCCAAATCAACAACCTTTTAAGTTTATGAGCTGCTTGAACAGCTCAGATTAAGAAAGAATATCTACTGCCTTCCAGTTGAGTCATGGGAACTTGCTAAACCATTGTGTCAATGTTCCCAGACTTTTATCAATTCCTCATTGATATCATTGTTGTGTAGGCCGCCATGGCGTTGCCTGCCCTAGTAAATCGGTACAAGTCTGAGCAGTGCTTCATAAATAAATTTCTTCCCCCTAAGCAGCAACAACTTGGTTTTGAATTGAAGTCATGTGAAGGCCAGACCAGGTAGAGGTAGGATGTTGCCTCCCTTAAGGGGCATAACTTTAAGCTATTTATCCACAAAACTCTATCCTTCGAAGCAGGTCCTTTTGCCTTGAAGGGAATATATTTATTTTGAACTCTATCCAATCCAAGCTACAATTGATCCATTATCCTGTTTGCCAACTTTTCTGCCCAGTTAATTTGGACCAGACCTCATCTTATCTCATGAACTTTGCCTTTTCCCAGTCCAGCTGCCTTATCTTTGACTCTTTATTATCATTTTCCATTACCACATTGAATGTAACTATTCTGTGATTACATTTTCACAAGTGATCTCCTACTCTCCTCTCAGAGAGTTATCTTGCATATTTTTCTAATCTAAGTCAAGCAATGCTTTTTTATTTGTTGAAATAGATCATGCTGATCTGGGAAGCAGGCCTGGGAGCATTCAAAAAGATAATTCGCCGGTCCATTTACGGATAATAAAAAACAGCCACTACTACTTTCCTCTTGTTCTTTCAAATCCCTCTGTCTACAAATTTCCACCTTTTTTGTTATCTTCACAATATCACCGAAAAAGAGGCCTTTGGCCCATCGTGCCCGCTCTGGCTCTTTGAATGAGCAACTTGCCTAGTTCCATGCTTCCACCTCCTCGCCATAACTGCACATTCTTTTCAAACAAAATACAGTAATACACACTGTGAATTGCACCAGTTCCCTTCCTAGTCCTTAACTCTCAACTACAAAGATTTTCACAGACAGAATCCTTACAGTGCCGAAGAAGACCATTTGGCCCATTGAGTCTACACTGACCCTACCAAGGCCCACACCATATCTATCCCTGTAACCCATAACCCCACCTAACCTTTTAGACACTACGGGCAATTTAGCATAAACAATCTACCTACCCTGCCCATCTTTGGACTGTGGGAGGAAACCAGAGCACCCTGAGGAAACCCACACAGACTCGGAGAGAACGTACAAACTCCACACAGACAGTCACCCGAGGCTGGAACTGAACCCAGGTCCCTGGTGCTATGAAGCAGCAGTGCTAACCACTGTGCCTTTGTGCCACCCTCAAATTCACCATCTGTCATGGTGGGATTCAAACCCAGATCCCTAGAGCAATATCCTCAGATTGCTGGTCCAGTGACATTACCACAATGCCACCATCTGAATTATTTTATACTAATGCAACCCCCAGAACAACCTCACAATGTGGCATAATAATATAATCCTTTTTTTTAAATTAATGTATTAATGCTACCCTCCTTCCTCTCTGTCTCTTCTGAAAATGTAACTTAGGGGAGGCAATGGTGTGGTGGTATTGTCACTGGACTAGTAATCCAGAGACCCAGGGTAATGCTCTGGGACTGGGTTTGAATCCCACCATGGCAGGTGGCAGAATTTGAATTTGGTTAACAAAATAAATCTGGAATGAAAAGTCTAATGATGACATGAAACCATTGTCAATTGTCGCAAAAAAACATCTTTACCTATTCACAAATGCCCTTTAGGGAAGGAAATTTGGTATCCTTACCTGGTCCTACATGTGATTCCAGACCCACAGCAATATAGTTGACTTTTAAAATGTCCTCTCAAGGACACTAATGGATGGGCAATAAATGCTGGCCCAGGGCAGCGAAAACCATATCCATGAACGATTTTTAAAAATTGGGAGCAACAAATGCCCAGTCTAGTTAAATCTAAGCATATTACAATTATATCATACCATGCCATGAAATTATCAAACTCTCCAATTTTATTTTGAGTGATTTAGACAACTATTGCTGCAACTTTTGGCAATCTTACGACTTTTAATTCTTCCTCTTTGATCTGCCCTTAATATTTTCCTGTTGTTAAATTTCCTACATTTCACCCTTTTTGATTTATTTATGTTTCCTCATCTTGTTTTCTTTCTCTTCCCCTTTTCACATTATTTTAAATCCTCCACATAACTTGAGTGACTATCCCAACAAGTCCTAGTTCAGATCAAGCCTAGACATCCCGTACAGGCTACTTCTGTCTCTGGAAGGGTTTTTTGAACTCCCTGAAGGCTTATTCCACTGGCTGCGCACATACCTTCCTTATCTTGCTTTTCCTATATCAATTATCATGTGGCAACAGAAGTAATGCTTACTTTGCTACCATTGAACTTCTTTCAACACAACTTCAAAACACGTTTGACATAAGAAATCAAAAACCTGAATATGAATATGACCCAGGCATGAAGAATAAATGGCAATATATATCCAAGTCAGGTGATTGAGGTCCCATTCCATTGAAGCCCTCATCCTTCTTAGTGTTAGAAGTCATGAGGCTGGCACATGCTGTCAAAATAATTCTTACATTCAGTTAATAGCAAGTTAATTTTCCACCCACCTGGTAGAAGTATGAGGTCACAGTGATTTTAACCGCCAGGTTTAATTACTATTCTGTCCCTCCATATCCACACCATTTTGGGTGAGAGGTAACATCCAAAATGTGGCAGGTGTGGGAAAGGAGAATCCAGGATGGTCTTGTGAGTGTTGGAGATTCTGGGTTTGGGAGGGGCTGCACATTTTTTTCTTCAATTAATTTACCGTGTAAAATAATACAGCCACAATGGTCAAATGTTTAATCTACACACTGCACTGTTCTATTCTATATTTGTCAACTAGGTTCTCCAGTACTGGAACGGTGAGGTATGAAGGTGAATTTAAATCCAATCAATTTAGTACATCATTGCTTATCAGAAACACATTTGTGCCAAAGATGATTAGATCATATTCCACCTTGCTGACTGCATTTGATCCATTGCTTTAATTCTATAATGAAAACAAAAATCTCCACAGCCGATGTAAGGAATCTCAATTCTTCGCCCTAAAACACCTGCTGAGTGTCTTTTTCCATGCAGGTTGAAGAATGTGACAAGCTTTATCACCATCAGTAAACAGAGTATTGTCGCGGTACATCACTCCTTACAGGCAATGCACAGCCAAGGAAATCTTATTCAGGAACAAGTATTAAACAGCTATGAATATGCAACAGTGGTTACAACTTGATTTTAGACATAGCTAATTCCACCTATAGACTTTTTCTTGGATAATGCAAGATATTGGGCACAATTTAATGGAAAAGTGCCATTTTGAGCACGATTGGCAGGGTGTTTCTTGACGACCGCTTTTGGTGAGATGGCGGCCCGGATTTAACAGCACTTAGTGCCAATACGAGTCCTCACGAGCTTCTTGCCATTACTGGCTCTCTCACCTTCTGATTTGCCTGGGCGCGCCTCAGCGACTCGATACTAACAAGAGGGAGCTGCTTTTAAAATTTCCCTCACCCCCCACTCCCAGTCAACACAGGAACATAGCAGTGCGCAGATATGCTCTACACTTTGGGGATGCCAACTTGGGCAGGTTTCTCGACACTGTAAATGAGGGATGGGGCATCCAGTTCCCCCGAGGGAGTTGGAGGGCCAGCTGCAAGGCCACTAATACTGCCTGGGAGGCAGAGGCAGCGCCTGTTCACAGTTAAAACATGTTACCCCTGATACATGTGAAGCCTCTGTCACGTTAATCTTCATAACGAGCTGCCTGCATTTTCACCCCATGTTGACCTCTGATTCCCCCCCTCCCCGCCCACCCCCAGCACAGTGGTCCAAGAGCAAATGCCCCTGATGCAGACCCTGTTCAGAGGATGGGTATGGGCACGCTTTCAGCAGAAAGACAGGAGTCAGACTTTGGCTGAAGAGCACCAGAGCTAACCTCACATCAAGTTATCATCACTCTCCTGCCTTGTATATTGACCCACCTACAGTGCCAACACCTTCGGGTGATCTCACACAAACACTGGGAGTGTGGAACACGGTAGTCATGGTGGAGGGTGGGAGCATTTGGGAATGGGTGGTGAAGAAAGAGAGCAACGGGGGAGGAGGGGAATGGGGGAAAGAGGGGGCTGTGGGAATGAGGGGAATAGGTGAGGAACATGGAAGGGAATGAGGGAAGGAAGGAAATGGGGGGAGAGGGGGTGAGCTGATGGACAAAGCCTTGTCCTATGAGAATCTGATGAGGGCTTCCCTGGTCCTCTGGGCATGCCAGACCGTCAATGCTGCATGTCCTCCATCCTTCAGCTGCTCCTTGGGGCTTGTCCTCCATCCCCTCCTCTCAGTGTCTACTCCTCAGACAAGCTGCATGTCCCTCCTCCATCTCCTCCTGCATGCCACCCCACTGCTGTGCCAGGCTGTGGAGGGCACAGCAGACCACCACAAAATGGGAGACTCTCAGGGGGTTGTACTGCAATGCACCACCAGGGAGGTCCAGGCAAAGGAACTCATTTTGAGCAGTCCGATGCACCGCTCAATGACAGCATGGGTGGCAACATGGGTCTTGTTATCTCGGGTCTCCACCTTGGTCTCCAGCTGTCCTGCACACTCCCTGGGAAACATGCCCACACGTGCATGATCCAGAGGTGGTTGCCGTACACGAGTTGAACATTCGGGAGTGGAACACTTCCTGTTAATTAAGGTAAATTCCTGATGCCCTGGTGTACGCAAGGCAATGTGTGTGCCATCATTTCCTTCCTGGCTGGGCATCCTGGCGATGGCCGAGACTCCTGCAGCCTGGGTATCTTGGTGGGTCTAGTCCAGCTCAAATTTGTTATAGTCAGCTGCTTGGGCAGGTACTTGACCTCACGGATGCACTTGTGGGCTGTAGCTTGTGAAATGTCACACAAGTTCCCACTCGAGCCCTGGAATGAACCAGTGCCATAGATGTTCAGGGCTGCGGTGACCTTCATGATCATTGGAGTGGATGTTCTTCTCCTCCACTGGGTGCCAGGTCCGCAAAGGCATGGCACAGGTGCCTCACTGTCTCTTTGTCTCCTGTGGCACATGCTGTCCATCTCCTCCTCGAAAGACGAATGACATCTGTACAGCTTGAGCCAGCGCTGGCGTCACCCTCTGGGTTCCTCCTCAGCCTGATGGGTGGCCTGGTCTTCAGGGTGTGTGGCAGCCCCCTTCACAAGTGGTCCCACCTCCAGCCTGAATCAACGCTGTTGGCTTGTCTGGCGTCTGACCAGCTGGGCTGCCAGCAGCACCACGTGGGCATCCTTTAGGGACCAACGCCACCATCCATTTTGGTATCTGTAAGGAATTGGAAAAGGAGAGAGAGAACGACAATCACTTAGGGCTTCCACCCCGGGATCTTCAAATCACCCAAGCCTCCCTCACCCTCATGTGTCCTGCTTTCTTTCACAGTGACATCCAGTGAGCCTATTGTGCTGGAGAACCATTCTTTTCACAGTCACCCTCACCCACATCAGGAGCCCTTAGACCCCCTAATGGAACATTAAGGAGACCGCACTCAGGTGCTTTCCCCTGATCCACACACTCACCCTTTGGTTGCGAGGATATCCCCAGTGCTGAAGCCCAGCTCTGGACTGTTTGATTGTTGGCTGCTGCCTCTATGGTACTGAGGCTTCTACAATTCAGGCAAACTGTTCAGGCTTCAAAGTTTGATTGAAATGCGATGCAATAATCATTGTCTGAGACATGGCACGTGTAACCACGAGAAGCCACTTGAGAATATTTTGTTTATTGAATGGGTCAACGGTAACAAATATTTGAAAATCAACAATGTAACATTCCACATATCACACTAACTATTAAACAACAAGGAAACATCACCGTTCCATATTTGTACCAATCGAAAGCTATATCAGCTCATTTTCACAAAAAAACACACGGTATCGCCCCTCGCAGGTTCCTCAACAGAAACAGAGAATACGCCTGAGAGTGTGTTATCATGTCCAGAACTTTGTCGTAGAAATGATCTGTCTATCCGTGTATTACTTATTCCATCTATCAGTGTCATTCTCCGTCCAGAAGCCTTAGCTGTGCAGGCCCTCCCACACGACCCAATCTCACTGAACCAAATCCTAGCATCCACATATTCCACTGGCGCTCAAGGTGCAGTTGAACATTCTTGACTTCCAGTGTTTTCAACCTGCGGTGATGTGCCAGTTACACACAGCACTCACCACACCAGCAACAAAGCATCAGCAATCTGTGAAAGCTTGTCTCCAACAATCCATTTGGATCAATGTCGCGTATCAGGTTCCAC
Organism: Scyliorhinus canicula; assembly: GCF_902713615.1. Taxonomy (NCBI): domain Eukaryota; kingdom Metazoa; phylum Chordata; class Chondrichthyes; order Carcharhiniformes; family Scyliorhinidae; genus Scyliorhinus; species Scyliorhinus canicula. Next base: position 101,678,556 of record NC_052151.1, read on the forward strand.
AGCACCTTCTTGCTTCAAACCCGGATTGCCTTCTGGATTTATATGTCCACCTGAGCCCGGTGTTCCAGAACACAGGTACCTTAGAAAAAATTATCCTTCTTTTCGGCTACAGAAAAGGAAGGAAACAGCATCCACCAGCAGGAGCAAATAGCAAACACAACCTGCAGCTGTGACGTGCTCTCACAACTAACAAGACCAATTCCTTATTAGCAATATCCTTCAGCTGTGAAGCCAGAGGCTGCTCAATGTCAAAGGGAGTTTTTAAAAATTAATTTACAGGATGTGGGCATCGCTGGTTAGGCCAGAATTTATTGTCCATCACTAGTTTCTCTTCAGAAGGTGGTGGTTAAAGTGACCTTCAGCACATAACTAAGAAGAGGGCTCTGTCCTGGAAGTGTTTGGCAGGACAGACAGGCAGCAGCTGTGTGGGTAACCACAATATTTAAAGATGGCTTGAAGGCCTCACAGATGAAAAGCCCATCAAACAGCAATGCCTTCCCTCCTTGGCCAGGGCGAGTCCTGACCTGGAACACTTCAGCCCCCTGACAAAGCCCCCATCGAAGGGTCCACCCACCCCCAGCAATCTCCCCCCCCCCCCCCCCCCCCCCCACCCCACCCACCCCCACTGAGCACTGGGTCAGCAACTCCCTTGAGAGGCATGCCAGAAAATGGAAATGGCCACTCACTTTATTAGTTCCCCTCAGCAGCTATTGCACCAGCTTCACATTTTTAAAAATGAGTACTAAACGATGCCCGTGTGATTTCTCGCTCGGGAGGCGATTATTTCCCGGCAGGCCATTACATTAGATTTCAATTTCACTAATGAGATGGAAATTAATGCAAATTGGGGTTAATGATTGTGCTCGCCATATTTGGACAATATAAAGTACTCACCATCAGGAGTGGGCCAGTTGGATGGAAAACTGATTTGCTCTCTCGCATTTGGCTTTTCCCACTCTTTAACCAGACCCACGCCAGGCACAATGCTGTGGTTAAATCATGACCCATCTGCTGATAGAACAATACTTGCCCAAATTGTCCAGCCAATATACCAATAAAGTAGCAATGGGAATTTAAAGTTTCAGATACTTCCTTTTGGTAGCTATAGCCTGTAAAGAATAGGATTTTACAGGTTAATGTCAGTCCATCCATCTTCCAAGGGTGTATCTCTGCAACCATTGATTAGATTGCCATCAATCTTTCACACATATCATGGAATTTCATGGCCTTAATCCTGGAAACAATTTTACATTTGGCATTCTTGTCAAAAACAAAAAAGATATCAACATGTGGTCGGGGAGACAACATATCGTTATTTGTGGTTCTGAGTTTTTGATTCACTTTTTAATACTTTAAAGATGCCAAATTTTCAAGCAGTGCTCCAACTCATTCTTAACTCCAACCACTAACTTCAGTAAAACAAACATGATTTTGCAATAAATAACCATTAAATTTGCAACACCTTTCAACTGGAGTGATCATGCCAAATCTACCATGCCCTATACAGTTGTAAGCATCATCCACAAAAATCAATTGTAACACCTTGATCGTTTTCAAGCTTTCTAATATGGATAGACATAAAGGAGCATTTTTGTTCTTGAAACTTGCTTGGTTTGCCAAATCTGTGACTTTGTGTGATTTTCCTGCCTTTCTTTGGGAGAGTCTCTAGTTTGCTTCAACATTTGCAGCTGTAATACAACAACAATGCCTTCAATTTTTCATTTCATTCCCATTCTCTAGTCTGCCACTGCGTGATATATTAAACCACCAAACAAGCTAAATACTGCACAGTTTTTAAATTATTTTTGTTACATATTTTGATTCTTTACTTTTCATATGAGCCTGTTAGATAATTCTCTGAGCAGGCAATTTAAGGATAATAGATTTTGGAGACAGCAATATCTTTCCAGACTCCGAGAAGTCTTGTTGACTGTCCTAATTCAGTTCTTAATATGTAGTTGGGTTTCGCTAGGCCTAATTAGCTAATTCCCAGATACTCACTTTTCGTCAAGCATAAATTAACATTCCCTGATATCAGTTAATTCAATTCTGAGGGAAGTTTCAATAAGTTAATACTTGTTTGTAAAACCATGGGCCCTACCCTGGAAGAGGGCAGATTATTGAGGTCAGGAAAAATTGCATTTTTCTGTTTTATGGGTGTGTTCCAATTGCCATGCTGTGCCGGAAACGTAGGTCCCACGATGCAACGTGGCCGATGAAAGCAAGGAGACCCTGCTCCTGGGAGCTATCTGGCTCTCCACGCCTCACAAAATCAAATGCGATCTTGTGAGATATTGTGATGTAAATCCCGCCCACTGTGGGCAGGATCACTTTTTGCAAATCTGCATATTACAGCAAGGCAGTTATCCTCACTCTAATGTGCAGATTCCCGATGTACGTGAGGCTTTGGGATTCAACCCCTTTGCATCAGAGATCTCGGGTCAGTGCCATTCAGCACTGGCTGGTCCCCACAAACGGGAACCAGATGGAATGGTTCTTGTGGGGGTCTCCCAGGGGATCGGAGGCCACCAGCTACTTGCCCATTGGGCAGGGTGGTGCCTTGGCCTGCTGGTGCCACCTAGGCACCCTGGCAGTGTCACCTGGGTTTTAGGCAAGGTGGCACTGCCAAGGTGCCCAGGTGGCAGTACCAACCTGGCAGAGCCCATGCCAGCTGATAATAAATAATCATAAAATTTGCAATGACTTTCAACTGGAGTGATCATGACAAATCTACCATGCCCTATACAGTTGTAAGCATCATCCACAAAAATCAATTGTAACACCTTGATCGTTTTCAAGCTTTCTAATATGGATAGACATAAAGGAGCATTTTTGTTCTTGGAATTTGCTTGGTTTGCCAACTCTGTGACTTTATGTGATTTTCCCCCCTTTCTTTGGGAGAGTCTATAGTTTGCTTCAACATTTGCAGCTGTAATAGAACAGTGCCAACCTGGCAGAGCCCATGCCAGCTGGCAATGCCAAGGTGCCATGCTGGCATTTTTCGAGCTGGTTTTTGCCTTATGTGGGTGTTGCGGGGGGCGGGGAGCTGGGGATCCTCCCACAGTGCGTTCGGGCTGGGATGGGAGGTCGGAATTTTTTCTGGGGCCTCACCATTTTTAAATGGCGTCCCGATCTCTCACTACACTGGGGAGTTCTGATGAGCGGAGCGCCCCACCGCGCATTCCCGTCCAGGCCCCTGATATAACATGAGTCACGTTGAATAGGCATATGTTTCTGGGCACTGGGAAACACACGGCTAAACGCGCTTGCTAGGCAACGTTGTTCCTTGTTTTGGAGAATCTTGCCCTGTGTTTTTCACACTTTGAAGCATAATGGGTGAAGTGTGATCGATTTAAACTAAGCTCAGCACTTTTATACCAACAGGAATGTTGGATACGATGGTCCCAGAGCATACGATTGGTATTTTTGCCAATAAGCTTACATCAATATACTCTGGTTCTGGACTGTTACATTAATGGGAACACGTTTCTCTCTATCTACACTGTTTAGACCCTATTTATTTTAAAACCTTCGATCAAATATCCTCCCAACATTCTTTTCTCCAAAAACAAATATGACTGCACCCGTAATCCACAGCTCCAGGTCCATGATCTTGTGAAATGGGTTCAAAGCTCACCATGGTAGTTGGCAAAATTTAAATTAAAATAATTAACATATCTAAACTTGAAAGTTGGGTTGCATTTTACTGCAAATTGGTGATGGTGGGGGGGGGGGGGGGGGTTTGCTGGACGGACAGTTCGCACCACTGGAAGAAAGGTCAGTCCCGAATGGACCAACACTTAAAAGCCTGTCCGTAGGCTTAACACGCTAGGGACAGGCTGAAAAGGCACAGGGTCAGATTTCCATCCCTCAGTGGACAGGAAGTTACGCCCTCGAGAGATCCTGGCCAATCAGATTGGCAGGCAGGTCTAAAAGTCCCAGCAGCATCAGGACTCAGCAATGGACGCTACTGGGATTTCAAGGAGGCACTGGGCTAATAATGGAGGCAGGTCCCAGTGCTTTAGGACAGGGTGGGATTGCAGAACCTAGGGAGGAGAGAGAAGAGGTTTGGGTGGGTTTTGGAGGGCAGGCAGGGAGGAATGAGGGGAGTGAATCAGTCAGGGTGTTCCTATGATGCGCAGAGGGCACTCTTGAATTGATGTGCCCCCCCTTTCCTTCCTGCCTTTTCAAAGAAATCCTCTCAAAAGTGGCCTTTGCACTTCAGCATGCCTGCCACTGCCCTCATTCTGATGATGGAGTTGAGATTCATAGTCGACAATTAATTGGGCCGTTGAAGGTTTGAAATAGGCCTAAGGGTGAGCAGCCTAGTGAGAAGCAGATCAGGGGTGGGAGGGCAGGTGGTGGGCTGGGCACCTGACATGTTTTACATGCCCGCTATCTGTAAACCAGTCGCGAGTTTCAGTAATGGTGACCATGAAATCCTCATCAAGTTTCATAAAAGCCCAATTCACCAATGTCTTCTCGGAACAGAAATCTGCTATCCTTACTGGGTCTGGTCTGCATGTGAAACCAGGCCCTCTGAAATAAGCTACTCTGCCATCCTTACTGGGTCTGGCCTGCATGTGATACCAGGCCCTCTGAAATAGCTGAGCAAGCCACTCAGTTGTACTGCAAACCACTGTAGAAAAATTAAAAGGAATAAACCAACTATCCTACAATGGCATAGGCACTGGAAATGACAGCAGCACACCCAGCTCAGTAAATCCTGCAAAGCCATCCTTACTAACATCAAGGGCCTTTGCCAAAATTAGGAGAGCTGTGTCACAGATTAGTTAAGAAGCAGCTTCATATAGTTGTACTTATTGAATCATAATTAACTGCCAATGTCCCAGACAGGACCAATATCATCCCTGTGCATGTCCTGATCCACTGTCTGTGCGGAGTCTGCACGTTCTCCCCGTGTCTGCGTGGGTTTCCTCCGGGTGCTCCATTTTCCTCCCACAAGTCCTGAAAGACATGCTTGTTAGGTGAATTGGACATTCTGAATTCTCCCCAGTGTACCCGAACAGGCGCCGGAGTGTGGTGACTGGGGGCTTTTCACAGTAACTCCATTGCAGTGTTAATGTAAGCCTATTTATAACACAAATAAAGGTTATTAGTAGATTATTATTACTGCCAGGTGAGACCCACCAGAGGTAGCAGCACAGTGGTACAGAGACAGAATGTATTTTGGGCGGGGAAATACAATGTCCAGGAGTGGCTTGGTCTCACCACTACTGACCAAACTGATGAGACAATAACTATCTCCAACAAGAAAGAATATAACCATCTCTCCGTGACATTTAATGGTATCACCATCGTTGAACCGTCATTAATAAAATCCAATGAGCTACCATTGACCAGAAGCTGAACTGCTACAAGAGCAGGTCAGAGGCTGGGGATTCTGCAGAGAGTAACTCACCTCCTGACTTCCAAAAGCCTGTTCACCATCTATAATGTACAAGTCAGGAGTGTGATGGAATACTCTCCATTTTTCTGGATGAATACAGCTCCAATAATATTCAAAACGTGACACTATCCAGGACAAAGCTTGATTGGCACCCAGTACACCACTTTAAATATTCACTTCCTCCACCACGGACACACAGTGACAGCAGTATGTCTCATCTACAAGATGCACTGCAGCAACTGCAGCAACTCACTAAGGTTCTTTAGGCAGCACCTTCCAAATGCATGAACGTGACCATCTAGAAGGACAAGGGCAGCAGACACATGAGAATACCATCACCTGCAAGTTCTCTTCCAAGTCATTTGGCGGGGTGCCTCCCAGTCAGGTTAGTCACATGGAATGTGAGAGCTGAATGGTCAAACGGTCACGCCTGTTCGTGCATCTGAGGAGCTTGAAGGCAGATGTGGCCTTTTTTGCAAGAAACGCACTTGAATGTTGGGAACCAGACTAGGCTAAGGAAAGGTTGAGTAGGGCAAATCCTTCTTCCAGGATTAGATATGAAGATGTGGGGTTGGCGGTGCTGATAAACAAACATTTGAGGTTGGGAGATTCAGGAGGTAGATTTGTGATGGTGAGTGGGGAGCTAGAGGGGATGCCAGTGGACTTGATGAATGTCTATGTCCCAAACTGGGACGATGTTGAGTTCATGTGGCGGGTGTAGGGTAGATCGCGGATCTGGACTCGCACTGGTTGATTATGGGGGGGGGGGCGCCTTTAACACAGTCATTGAACCAGGATTAGACCAGTCAAGCCAGCGGTCAGGGAGGGTGTCGGCAGTGGCGAATGAGCTGGAGGGGTTCATGGATGGCATGGGGGGGGGGGGGGGGGGGGGTGGACACGTGGAGGTTTTGGAGGTCGAGGGTGAAGGAATTTTCATACTTCTCCCGTGTGCACAGGGTTTACTTGCAGATCGCGTATTTTGTGGTGGGCCAGCCTCCCCGAACAGGCGCCCGAATGTGGCGACTAGCACTTTTCACAGTAACTTCATTCGAAGCCTACTTGTGACAATAAGCGATTTTCATTTTTCATTTCATTTCACATGACGTTGCTGGCAGGGGTGGTCAAGTCGGTGTATTCGGCGATTGTGGTCTCTGACCATGCGCCACAATGGGTGGACCAATGAGGGTGTGGGGGGCGGGCAGTGCCCGCAGTGGATGTTGGATGTGGGGTTGTTGGAGCGGATGAGGAGGTGTGCGAGTGGGTGAGGGCTGTCATCCGGGGATATGTAGAACTGAACTCTGCCACTCTATGGGAGATGCTTAAGGCAGTGGCTGGGGGGAGTTTATATTGACCCAGGCATATAGGGACAACCTGGAACGAGCAGAGATGGCAAGGCTGGTGGACGAGATCCTGCAGGTGGATATGAGGTATTCGGAGCCCCTGGAGGCGGAATTATTGAAGGAGAGGCAGAAGCTCCAGATGAAGTGTGGGTTGGTGTCCACGTGGAAGGCAGTAGGGCAGTTGCAGAGGGCCAGAGGAGCAGTGTATGAGTATGGGGAGAAGACTAGTAGGATGCTGGTTCATCAACTTGGGAAACAGGAGGTGGCGAGGGAGATCAGAAGGGTGACGTATGAGAGGGTAAGTGTGGTACTAGACCCGATGGGGGTGAATGGGGTTTTGAGGAGTTTTATAGGAGGCTTATGAATCAGAGCCCCCAGGGGGGGAGGGAATGCGGTGGTTCCTAGACGGGTTGGAGTTTCCAATGGTGGAGCAGGACCGGGTGGCGGGGCTGGGGCCCCCACTGGACTGACAGAGGTGATGGAGGGTATGGGGGCGAGGCAGGCAGGAAAGGCCTCAGGCTCGGATGGGTTCAGTGTAGAATTTTATAAAAGATTTTCTGGGTATCTGGAATCTCTGCTGGTAAGAGCATATAATGAGGCAATGAATAAGGGGGAGCTCTCCCCTACATTATCACAGGCGTCCACATCCTTAATATTAAAGAAGGATAAAGAGTCAGATCAGTGTGGGTCCCATCGCCCTAGACTATTGTTAAATGTGGATGCTAAACTACTGGCAAAAATCTTGGCCTCGCGGATTGAGGACTGTGTGCTGGGCATTATAGGGAGAGACCAGACGGGGTATGTACAGGGAAGGCACGTGTCAGCGAATGTCAGGAGATGACTGAATGTGATAATGATTCCCCAGAGGGACATGCTGTGGAGGTGGCAGTAGCATTGGATGTGGAGAAGGCGTTCGATTGGATAGAGTGGGAGTATTTGTGGGAAGTGTTGGGACTATTCAGGTTTGGGCAGGGGTTTGTGGACTGGATTGATGTATAGGGTGCCAGTAGCGAGTTTACAGACAAATCTGGTGAACTTGTCCCACTTGTACCGTGGGACAAGGCAGGGGTTCCCACTTTCCCTGTTGCTCTTTGCCTTGCCAATGGTCCTCAGAGCATCAAGGAGTTGGAGAGGGATGGTATGGGGGATGGGGGGGGAGGGGTGCGGGGTGGAGCACAGGGTCTCACTATATGAGGATGACTTGTTCCTTTATATCTCGGACCTGCTGGGAGGCATCGGGGGAATTACGAATATTTTAAAGGAGTTTGGTCGGTTTTCTGGATATAAGTTAAACATGGGGAAGAGTGAAGTCTTCCGATCGAGGCCAGGGTCCAGGAGAGGAGGTTGTGTGAGCTGCAGTTCAGGGTGGTGTGGGTGAGCTTCAGATATTTGGGAATCCAGGTGGCGTAGGGATGGGAACAACTACATAAATTGAATCTGGCGTGATTGGTGGAACAGAGAGGGGGTGTTTCAAGAGGTGGGATATGCTGCCACTGTCGCTGGCGGGCTGGGTGCAGACAGTGAAAATAACGGTGCCCCCAAAGCTCTTATTTATTTTTCAGAACTTCCCGATCTTCAACCCAAAATCATTTTTTAGGAAGGTTAATGCTTTGAGCTGGGGTTTTGTGTGGGCGGGGAAATCCCCATGGGTTAAGAAGGTGCTGTTGAAATGGAAGAGTGGGGGGAGGGGGGATGTGGGGGGCTGAGGGAGCTGGCCTTGCCAAATATAATGAACTGTTACTGGGCAGCGAATATGGCCATGGTTAGGAATTGGGTAATGAGGGAGGGGTGTTAAAGTCAAGATTTTCCCGCTTCTGTAGTAGAAAGATTCAACACGCTCGTTAAGACAAAATAACAAGGCTTTATTTACGAAGAGACTGCATGCAGTAATGGCTGAATCTTGAAGTCAGAGAACAGTCAGCAAAACTGCTGATTCCTTCTCAAGTTCGCGCTTTCACCGAGAATCAGCTCAATATTTATACATTATCATTATCAAGATTGCGTGACAACAGTTTAGTCAGAAATTCGATCGGAAATAGAAACGGAAGCAATGTCATAAGACAGACATTTTGTCGCATCACTCATACCATTATCTGGTCCTTGGAGGGAACATTGAAAGGTAGGAGGAGACTTATTTCTTCCTGAACTTATCTTGTTTTATTCCTACGGCCCTGGGTTATGACAACTTCGTTTTATCAGGAGTTGCCGAGGTCCAGTATTTTGGAATGGCTTGACCTTCTCTGATCTTATTCAGACTTCAAGTTATGCAGAGTTGGCCTTATCAGTCTGAAATGGTTAGGGCAGCTTTTCTTACATTGTATCAAACATTTTTACCGGTCTTCCCATTGACCAGTTTTCCCATCATGCCATTACTTAATTCGTACCATATCACAGGGGTTGGGTGGGAACGGATGGAGGTGGTCTCTGGCAGAGGCACAAGTTTAGAGGCATTGTTGACAATTTCTCTGCTGTACTCGCCAGACAAGTTCTCCAGTAGCCCGGAGGTGGTGCCGGCCCTATGGGTGTGGGGACAGTGGCGGCAGCATCTGATTTTGGAAGGTGCCTCAGAGTGGGCACCGATTTGTGGTAATCATAGATTTGCACTGGGAGGGGGGTTGTATGCTGGGTTTCGGGAGTGACAACAGGCAGGGATTGAGCGGTTTGGTGACCTGCTTGTCGGGGGGGGGGGGGGGATAGCTATCCGAGTTTTGAGGAACTGGAAGAGGAATATGGGAATGTGTTCCGGTATTTACAGGTACGGGACTATGTGAGGACGAAGGTACCGTCCTTTCCCATTAAAAGGAGTTATGGACTGGGAGGGAGCTCCAATAGGGGAAGTAAAATGGGACTGGGTGGAGGAACCCGGGGGAGGGGAAATAGAGGCTGGTTTGTGGGAGGAGGCTCTGAGGAAGGTGAATGCATCTTCATCATGTGCCAGGTAGTTTAAGGTAGTTCATAGGGCAGTGACCAGAATGACTAAGTCCTTTGAGGGGTTGGAGGACAGGTGTGGGTGGAGCGCAGGGAGGGCTGTGAATCATGTTCACATGTTTTAGGCATGTCTGAAGCTGAAGGGGTTCTGGCAGCGGTTCACGGACATAATACTGAGGTGCTGAATGTGATGGTGGCCCCCCAGTCCAGAATGGCGATATTCAGAGTGTCGGAAGGTCCGGGAGTCCGGGGTGAGTGAGGGTTGACGCGACCATCAGTTCACACGAGACGGTGAGTTGAAATGAACAGTGGTTTTAATCAACTACAACTGTACCTGCCTGCGACTGCTCTGTACTGAGTGCCGCTACAGGCTGAAGATCTATATACCTCCCCCATGAGGGGGTGAAGCCATAGGCGGAGCCCACAAGGGCACCAACATATTACAATGTAATGTAATACAATCGTGAATGGTAGCAATAATACATTCACCACATTCACCACCTGTTAAAAATTGAAGTCCAGTGGGGGTGAAGTGGGCTCACAAATCGAGTCTGTCTGGCGCCTTGATTGTTCGCTGTGATCGCCTGAGCTCTGGTTTCGCTGTGGGCGCGGGTGTTGAAATTGTCGCTGCGGGCACAGGCGTTGACTCCGGGAATGCATCTTCTGGAGCTTCATCCCTGTAGGATGGCGATGGGGGAGGGGATGTTGGGGGAGAGTGTGGGGGGGTGGGGGCTAGGCCATGTAGGGGCGGGGACGTTGTTCGGTGTAGGGTGGGGGGGTGTAGGTGATCGTCGCAGGGGAACCGGCAGGTGCCAGGTCCCGGAGGGAGACTGTATCTTGTCAGCCGTCATGGTGCGCCACGTAGGCATACTGGGGGTTGGCATGAAGGAGCTGGACCCTCTCGACCAGGGGGTCAGACTTATGGCTCTTCACGTGTTTTCGGAGGAGGACAGGCCCCGGTGTCGTCAGCCAGGATGGTAAAGAGACCCCGGAGGTGGATTTCCTGGGGGAAAAAAATAGGCGGTCATGAGGGGTCTCGTTCGTGGCCGTGCAAAGGAGTGATCTAATGGAGTGGAGTGCGTCGGGGAGGACCTCAAGCCAGCGGGAAACTAGGAGTCTCCTAGACCGTAGGGCCAGAAGAACGGCCTTCCATACCGTCTTGTTCTCCGTCTCCACCTGTCCATTTCCCCGGGGGTTGTAACTGGTAGTCCTGCTCAAGGCGATGCACTTACCGAGCAGGTACTGATGCAGTTTGTCACTCATAAACGAGGAGCCCCGGTCACTGTGGACATAAGTGGGGAAACCGAACAGGGTGAAGATGCTGTGCAGGGCCTTAATGACAGTGGCAAAGGGGAAACGGGAGTACTCGTCACGATGTTAAGAAAATACACATTGTGGTCAGTGGAGGGGATGGGGCCTTTGAAATCGATGCTGAGGCGCTCAAAGGGCAGGGATGCCTTCACCAGGTGGGCCCTATCTGGTCGATAGAAGTGCAGCTTACACTCCGCGCAGATTTGGCAGTCCCTGGTCATGGCCCTGACCTTCTCGGTGGAGTAGGGCAGGTTGCGGGCCTTGATGAAGTGGAGAAGCCGGGTGACCCCCGGGTGACAGAGGTCATTGTGGATGTAACCGGAGTCGGTCATCTTGCGCGCTGGCGCATTTGCTGCAGGACAGGGCATCTGGGGGCTCGTTGAGCTTCCCTGGAGGATATACAATATTGTAGTTATAGGTGGAGAGTTCAATCCTCCACCTCATGATTTTATCAATCTTGATCTTGCCCCGCTGTGTTTTGTTGAACATGAAGGCTACCGACCGTTGGTCGGTGACGAGAGTGAATCTCCAACCAGCCAGGTGGTGCCGCCAATGCCACACAGCTTCCACAATGGCTTGAGCTTCTTTTTCGACGGAGGAGGGTCGAATCTCGGAGGCGTTGAGGGTTGGAGAAAAAAAGGCTACGGGCCTGCCTGCCTGGTTAACAGTAGCGGCGAGGGTGACATCTGATGCGTCTCTCTCCACCTGGAAGGGGATGGACTCGTCCACCGCACACATCGCGGCTGTAGTAATATCTGCCTTGATGCGGCTGAAGGCCTGGTGGGCCTCAATCATCAGGGGGAAGCTGGTGGCTTTGATAAGTGGGCGGGCTTTGTCCGCATTGTTGGGGACCTACTGTGCATAATACGAAAAGAGGCGGCGAGGTAGGCCTCAAATCAGTGGAGCCAGTGCGAAAAAATTCCTTTGGCTTCAGCTGCCTGTGGGTCGTGTTCCAGTAGATCAGGTTTGAGGGCTGCTTCCATAGCGATATTGTAGCTGATTAAATTGATGCGATCATCAATTCACATGAGACGGAGAATTGAAGTGAACAGTGGTTTTAATCAGCTAGAACTGTGCCTGCCTGCGACTGCTCTGTACTGAGTGCTGCCTACAGGCTGCAGATCTATATACCTCCCCCGAGGGGGCAGAGCCATAGGCGGAGCCCACAGGGGCCTCAACATAATACAATGTAATGTTATGTAATACAATGGTGAATGGTAGCAGTAATACATTCACCACAGGGGTGGGGGGAAGGGGGGAAGGGGGGCAGGGGATGGGGGAGGGGTGGTTGTGACGTTTTGGTCTTTTCCTCCCTGGTAGCCCGGAGACGGATTTTGCTGGAGTGGACGGACTCGGAGTCGCCGAAGTCGGGCTGTGGGTGAGCGATCTGGCGAAGTTCCTGAGGTTGGAGAAAATTAAGTTTGCCTTAAGAAGGCCAGAGATGGAAGCCGTTCATCGACTTCTTCAAGTAAAATTGAGGTGTCAGCAGGGGGAGAGGGGGGAAATAAAGGGTCAAAATGGGGAGGGCATGTTGGGAACGGCAGGGAGATTGGGGCATTTGGGTAGTTATTTATTTGTTATGAGGTATCTGTTTGTTGTTACTCTTGTGCTGGTTTGTGGTTAATGTTTATACAAATGCCTGAATAAAAATATTTTAAAGAAGGGCTCAGGGCTCCTGCCGAAGCAGGTTAAATTAACAAGCAAGTAGGTGGACACAGATAACTCTTATCTCAATATTACCGGATGGTTAGGTAAGATTGAATAATTTTCACTGATATTTGTCCACATGAATGCACTTGGTATTGGGTAAAATAAATGGCCATGGGTATATTTTTCAACAAGTCAAATGTGATAACTGTTTTTAAAACAGCAAGAAACTGAGCAAAAAGCGGTTATCATTAATTTAACGCATTCTAAATGCTAATAAGAGAAAGTAAACATTTATTTCATAGAATCATAGAATTTACAGTGCAGAAGGAGGCCATTCAGCCCATCGAGTCTGCACCGGCTCTTGGAAAGAGCACCCTACCCAAGGTCAACAACTCCACCCTATTCCATAGCCCAGTAACCCACCCAACACTAAGGGCAATTTTGGACACTAAGGGCAATTTATCATGGCCAATCCACCTAACCTGCACATCTTTGGACTGTAGGAGGAAACCGGAGCACCCGGAGGAAACCCACGCACACACAGGGAGGATGTGCAGACTCCGCACAGACAGTGACCCAAGCCGGAATCAAACCTGGGACCCTGGAGCTGTGAAGCGATTGTGCTATCCACAATGCTACCGTGCTGCCCCCTAAACCATGCTGACTGCTTGTTAAACCCTTGTCATATCTTGCTTTTAACATGAAACATTTCCACCACTTTTCACCAGAGGAGTGATAAACGGATAGGGAATTTGTGCTCAGTTGCAAAGCTGGAGAGCTGGAATTATTGTAAAGACAGAAGAGACCAGATTCATACTATCAGCTGAGTACAGGCAGCAATCTGGCTTCATTGAGTCGGCATTAGACTTTCGTCTCCTATCTTATTATCAGCACTGGCAGATCACAAGTGTCAACTGCAAGATTGGCAAGGGAAAAGGAGAAGAAGAAATGGTTGGCTAAAGCTTGAGAGATCAAATCTGATGGTGCTGGTATAAAAACATATGTCATATAGATCTTAATCTAAATATTAGTACAGCAGCGAAAAATTCCCTTTCATGCCACCAAATCAAGCTGTTTTTAGTGTTTTGACATTGCCAATAGCTCACAGCCTCGCCAATAATACATTCAGCTCTTGACAGCAGCTTTTAATTTTTGATTTTGTTTTTGCTGCAACTTATCCATATGCGAGGCAAACAAGTCCTTGCAATGGTTCTTGAGAAATGGATGACCAGGTGCTGGACAAGGTATTGCTCTTTTGGAACGTATATTAGGAAACTATGTTCCATCTTCCTTACGCTCTTAATCTATGAAATGCATTTATTCTTGACCCTGAATTTATTTTGCATTTGCCGCTATTACTATACAGATGTCTGTGTTGTCTTTCTGGCAGAGGCCCACAGAAACACTATTTACATTCTTCATTTATAACACGTCTTTTATTATTTAAGCATGGTGTAGACATGATGTACCGATAACTGAAGCGTTCCTGACAGATCTAATTAAGTGTTGTGAATTATGTCCCTGTCCTGACTCTCTGGAACCCAATAAGATTATTTATCCCATCTTCATTGAGCGTTGAACGATTCAGATGTACCCACAGGATATTTAATGCAGCTGTGTGCATTCAAATCTAGAACAGTTCGTGGAGCCACGGTGGACCAGAAAGCCAGCCACTGTAAAACCTTATTCTACATGGAGAAGTCAGGCCCAGAAGTGAACTGATTGTCTCAGTTAAAATTGTCATAGATAATTGTTATTTGTTTGTGAATAGTGCTAACAAGAAGATTTAAAACATTTTACACGTAAACTTAAAAAAAAGATAGCTTATTGTCCTGGAGGTGCCTCGCTGATAGTCAAAACTAGAAATTCTGATATGGTTTTTACCATGTACGTTGTATAACTACCAGAAAACACTTAGTGTGCCAAAGGGCCTCTTGTGCTGTATTATCTTACAATTCTGTTCTGAGATCCCAGTGTAGAATTTCCATTTCAGCACATGTGGGCAGCTTATGCCCAAATAGATAAGTGCTTCAGGCAAGTCCAGATCTTGCTCAGGTGCTGAAGAGCTAATTCTTCTCCTCTCTGTGCAGAGCACAATAATAACTATATAATTATAATTCTTGTGAGACTAGGGGCCGTTTCAAAATTAGAATCAGATCTATTAACAGTGAAATCACGCAATACGTCTATATGCGAAGTGTGGTAACAGTTTGGAACTCTCTTCCATAAACAGAAATTGGTGCTAGGTTAATTATTAATATTAAATCTAAGATTGATAGATTTTGTTGGCAAAAGATATTACGATAGTATTTTTCAAACTTTTCTGCCCGGAACCCATTTTTACCAATCAGCTGTCCATTGAGACCCACACCAGCAGATGTTCGTGACTCACGCTGGCCAAGTTTCACGACCCATGACGCCCGAACTTCGCGACCCACTATTTTCACTTACCTTTAATGTGACAGGTGAGCTTGCTTGGTCCTCACAATCTCACTTGCTTTGTTATTCAATATTACATTTCTGATAATGACTTCAGCTGATGATTTAAGATCTTACTGCATCCATTGAAAAAAAGAAGTTTGTCCTGAAGTCGCCAAGCTTAGTCTTCAAATATCATTGAAGTCTTGAGGGTTTTAAACTTTCATTTGCCAGTGCTGCCCTGTATATAACACACATGGGGCGGGATTCTCTGACCCCCCCGCCAGGTGGGAGAATTGGCGGGGGTCGGTGTGAATCCTGCCCCCGCCGTCCTCCCAATTCTCCCTCCCCCCAAAAACCAGCCCGGCGTGAGTCACACCGCCCGCCTCAGAGAATGGCAGGGTCCGGCACAACTCAATGGGTGCCGGGGCTGCCCGAATTCTCTGGCCCGCGATGGGCCAACGTCTCGCCCGCCTGTAGCCGGTTTCGCCGGCGTAAATCAGAGTAGGACCCTTACTGGTGGGACCTGGCGGCGCAGGCGGGCTCCGGGTTTTCTGGGGGTTCGCGGGTGATCTTGCCCCGGGAGGTGCCCCCACAGTGGCCTGGCCCGCGGTCGGGGCCCACTGATCCATGGGCAGGCCTGTGCCATGGGGGCACACTATTCCTTCTGCATCGGCCGTTGTGGTCCTCCGCGATGGCTGATGCGGCAGTGACTCCCTTTGCGCATGTGCAGGGATGATGCCAGCACGTGCTGGCGCTCCCGCGCATGCGCCGCCGCACGCTGGCCTGCGGAGGCCATTCGGCACTGGTTGGCGTGGCACCAAGCCCCTATCCCGCCGGCCGCCGGAGCGCCAACCACTCGGGATGGGCCGATCCCCTGAAGGTGCGGAGGATTCCGCACCTTTGGAGCGGCCCGACGGCGGAGTGGTTCATGCTATTCCATCCCACCGGGATGCCCTGCCCCGCCAGGTATGGGAGAATCCCGCCAATGAACTTTGAATCCTGATTTGCAGTGGCACAATTAATAAACGCATACCTCAAATTAGCAACTTTATATGCTGCTTTGTTCCTGTTTCCAACTTCTTCTTCTCACCAGAGGCCCTAGAATTCACAACAGCACTGCTGTCAGCTGCAAGATGGAGGAGACTCTCTTGCAACCGAAAATACGTGATGTCAGCATACGGGGCGGCTGACCTGCTCTTTGCGTTGGTTCAGGCAAGAAGACTGCATTGAATTTTTTAAAAATATCTTCACCTGGGTCCAGAAGGAGGCAGTCTTTCCCGCTTGGCTCCGGGCTGCTGCAGCCATTTGGCACAACTTATCGTGATCAGAAATGCTGCGGTGCATGGTCCCATGACCCTCCCGACATCCGCCTGCGACCCACTTGTGGATCCTGACTTTGAAAATGACTGTATGTAGGGGTTTCAGACACGGACAGTCATATGGAGTTAAGTTGCAGGTCAGACATGCTGTCATTGAAGGATAGGACAGCTTTGAGGGATCAGATGGTCCACTTCTGTTCTTTTCCTTCTTGTGTTCTCGCTGCCTGAAGGCAGGTCCAACATACAGCACCACAACCTCCAACATAGGTAGCACAAGGAGGCAGGTCGCAAATGTACTCCAGCCAGAATGGGGAAGTCAAACCACATGCTGTTTGCATCAATCTGATTCATGCTGACCTTCCAGCCAACGGAGCCAAGCAGCCCCTTAAAAGGTTCTGAGTTGCTGTGACAATATGCACTTTTGCATACATGTTGCAGCTATGGATGGTGATGGTTGAAAGTCCAATTTCTTTCCTTCACATCGCTGAGCAGGAATTTCTTCCACTCTTATCCGCTGCTATTTATGTATGTTGGAAGGATTTACATGTTTTTTTTTTTAAATAATTTTTATTGAAGAAATTTTTCAAAATACAAACATTTTAACCCCCCCTACATTTAAATTTAAATTATCTCAAAACAAAGTCAAACCCCCCTACTTAACAAAAAGTCCCCCCCCACCCCCTACTCGCGCGTCCCCCCTACCCCCCCCCCCCCCCCCCCCCCCCCCCCCCGCCGGCGAACCGACAGTCAGACCAACTTATCATTTCTGGCAGTGTCCTCGGGCAGGCCTTGCCCGTGCCACCACCGCTACCGTACTTCCTTCGTTGTTGTCCCCCCTCCCCCCCCCTCCCTTCCCCCCCCGCCCTCCCCCCCCCTCCCTCCCACCCTCCCCTCCCCTCCCGGGTTGCTGCTGTCACGACCTCAGTTTCTATCTCTGATCTAAGAGGTCCAGGAAGGGTTGCCATCGCCTGAGAAACCCCTGCACCGACCCTCTCAGGGCGAATTTGATCCTTTCCAATTGGATGAAGTTTGCCATGTCATTTAACCAGGTGTTAACACTTGGAGGCCTTTCGTCCCTCCACTGAATCAAGATCCTCCTCCGAGCCACCAAGGACGCAAAGGCTAATATTCCAGCCTCCCTCGCCTCCTGTACCCCCGGCTCCACCCCAACCCCGAAGATCGCAAGTCCCCATCCTGGCTTGACCCTGGACCCCACCACTCTCGACACCATCCCTGCCACCCCCTTCCAGAACTCCTCCAGTGCCGGACATGCCCAAAACATATGTGCATGATTCGCAGGGCTTCCCGAACATCTAATACACCTGTCTTCACCCCCGAAAAACCGACTCATCCTTGTCCCCGTCATGTGGGCTCTATGCAGTACCTTAAATTGAATGAGACTTAGTCTCGCACATGACGACGACGAGTTGACCCTCTCCAGGGCGTCTGCCCATGTCCCGTCCTCTATCTGTTCCCCCAGCTCTAACTCCCACTTATCTTTCAGCTCCACTACTGGTACCTCCTCCACCTCCTGCATAATCTTATAGATGTCCGAGATCTTCCCCTCCCCGACCCAGACCCCTGATAGCACCCTATCACTCGCCCCCCTGTCGGGAAGCGCGGGGAACCCCTCTACCTGTCGTCTGGCAAATGCCTTCACTTGGAGGTACGTGTTCCCCGGGGGGAGCCCAAATTTCTCCTCCAGCTCTCCCAAGCTCGCAAACCTCCCCTCTATAAACAAGTCCCTCAGTTGTCTAATACCCACCCTCTGCCAGCTCTGGAATCCCCCTCCTGTATTTCCCGGTGCAAATCTGTGGTTCCCTCTTAATGGTGCCCCTATCAGACCTCCCACTTCCCCCCTGTGTCGCCTCCACTGCCCCCAGATCTTGAGGGTGGCCGCCACCACCGGGCTCGTGGTATACCTCGTGGGAGGGAGCGGCCATGGTGCCGTTACCAGTGCCCCTAAGCTTATGTTGCCACAGGACGCCCTCTCCATGCGCTTCCAGGCTGCCCCCTCCCCTTCCATCATCCACTTTCGTACCATTGATGTATTTGCCGCCCAGTAATATCCTGAGAGGTTGGGCAATGCCAGCCCTCCACTATCCCTACTCCGCTCCAAAAAGACCCTTCTAACTCTAGGGGTGCCATGTGCCCACACGTACCCCATGATACTACTCGTTACCTTCTTGAAAAAGGCCCTGGGGAGGAAGATGGGCAGACACTGGAACAAAAACAAGAACCTCGGGAGGACCGTCATTTTAACTGACTGCACCCTCCCTGCCAGCGACAGCGGCACCATGTCCCACCTCTTAAACTCCTCCTCCATCTGTTCCACCAGTCTAGAAAAGTTAAACTTGTGGAGGGTCCCCCAGTTCTTTGCCACCTGCACCCCCAAGTACCTAAAACTTTTAACTGCTCTTTTGAAGGGGAGCCTCCCAATTCCCTCCCCCTGGTCTCCCGGGTGTATTACAAAGACCTCACTTTTCCCCAGATTTAATTTATACCCCGAAAAGTCCCCGAACTCCGCTAGTATCCCCATTACCTCCGGCATTCCCCCCTCCGGGTCTGCCACATACAACAACAAATCATCCGCATAGAGCGAGACCCGATGTTCCTCCCCTCCCCTTGTCAGTCCTCTCCACCCCCCTGAACCCCTCAGTGCCATCGCCAACGGCTCAATCGCTAATGCAAAGAGTAAGGGGGATAGGGGACATCCCTGCCTAGTACCTCGATGGAGCCCAAAATATTCTGACCTCCTCCCGTTTGTTACCACACTCGCCATCGGAGCTGAATAGAGCAGTTTTACCCACTTGATAAATCCCTCCCCAAACCCAAACCTTTCCAACGTCTCCCACAAGTATTCCCACTCCACCCTGTCAAATGCCTTCTCCGCGTCCAGCGCTACCACTATCTCCGCCTCCCCCTCCACTGCTGGCATCATGATCACGTTTAACAATCTCCGGACATTTGTGTTAAGTTGGCGTCCCTTCACGAACCCCGTCTGGTCTTCATGGATTACCCCTGGCACACAGTCCTCTATCCTGGTTGCCAGGACCTTTGCTAACAGCTTGGCGTCAACATTTAGGAGGGAGATGGGCCTGTAGGACCCGCACTGGACCGGGTCCTTGTCCCGCTTCAAAATCAAGGAGATCAGGGCCTGCGACATTGTTGGGGGCAGAACCCCCCCCTCGCGCGCCTCATTAAAGGCTCTCACCAGCACTGGGCCCACCAAGTCCACAAATTTCCTGTAAAACTCCACCGGGAACCCATCCGGCCCCGGCGCCTTCCCCGCCTGCATCTGGCCTATCCCTTTAATTAGCTCCTGCAGCTCTATCGGCGCCCCCAACCCTTCTACCAGCTCCTCCTGTACCTTTGGGAACCTCAATTTGTCGAGAAAGTTCTTCATTCCCCCTCTCCTCTTCGGCGGTTCAGACCTATACAATTCCCTATAGAAGTCCCTAAAGACCCTATTCACCTCTTGCCCCTTCTGCACTACGTCCCCACCCCTCTCTCTCACTCCCCCAATCTCTCTGGCTGCATCTCGCTTATGAAGCTGGTGCGCCAGCATCCTGCTCGCCTTTTCCCCGTACTCATACGCCGCACCCTGCGCCCTTCTCCACTGCGTTTCCGCCTTCCTAGTGGTCAGTAGGTCGAACCTGGCCTGCAAGCTACGCCGCTCCCTTAATAGCCCCTCCTCTGGTGCCGCCGCATACTTCCTATCTACTTCTAGGAGCTCCCCCACCAGCCTCTCCCTTTCCTGCCTCTCCTTCCTCTCTCTATGTGCCCTTATGGAGATCAGCTCCCCTCTAATCACTGCTTTCAAGGCCTCCCAGACCGTCCCCACCTGCACCTCACCTGTGTCATTCGTACCCAGATAGTTCTCAATGCCCGTTCTCACCCTTCTGCACACCTCTTCGTCCGCCAACAGCCCTACATCCAGGCGCCACAACGGGCGTTGATCCCGCGCCTCCCCCATTTCCACGTCCACCCAATGTGGTGCATGGTCCGATATCGCAATGGCCGAGTACTCTGTGTCCTGCACTCTCGGTATCAGCCCCCTGTTCAATACGAAAAAATCTATCCTAGAGTACACTCTGTGGACGTGGGAGAAAAAAGAATACTCCCTCGCCCTAGGCCTACCAAATCTCCATGGTCTACCCCTCCCATCTGCTCCATGAACCCCCTTAACACCTCTGCCGCTGCCGGCCTCCTATTCGTCCTGGAACTCGATCTATCCAGCCCAGGGTCTAACACCGTATTAAAGTCCCCTCCCATGATCAGGCCCCCTGCCTCCAGTCCCGGGATGAGGCCCAGCAGGCGCCTCATAAAACCCGCGTCGTCCCAGTTCGGGGCATACACATTTACCAGTACCACATTCTCTCCCTGCAACCTACCCCTCACCATCACATACCTGCCCTCCTTATCTGCCACCACCTCTGCCGCCACAAACGACACCCTCTTTCCCACCAAAATCGCCACTCCCTGGTTCTTGATATCCAAGCCTGAGTGGAACACCTGTCCCACCCACCCCCTTCTCAGGCGGACCTGATCTGCTACCCTCAAATGAGTCTCCTGCAGCATTGCTACATCAGCCTTCAGTCCCTTCAGGTGTGAGAAAGACCCTTGATCTTTTAACCGGCCCATTCAGCCCCCTTACGTTCCACGTGATCAATCGGATCGCTGAGCGACCCGTCCCTACTCCCTGTACGATTAGCCATGTCTTGTCCCTTGCTCGCCCCTGGGTCATTCCCTCCTTTTCGAACCCGCTTCCCATAGCGATGCCCCCCCCCCCCCCCCCCACCCCCCCCCCCAGCTCTCCCCTTCTCGTCCCTGGTCTTCCAGCAGCAACCCGGTGTCCCCCCCTAACCCCCCCCCCCCTTCCCCCCCCCCCCCCTTCCCCCCCCCCCCCCCCCCCCCCCCCCCCCGCCCCTGGCTAGGACCCCTCCTAGCCGCGATGTACCCAACATCGTACTCCCGAGAGTCAGCTGGTCTCCGCTGACCCGGCTGCTCCTGCCACATTCCGACTCCTCCCGGTTCAAATGGGGGGGAGGGGCCTCCCCCCCCCCGCCATTCCACTCTGACCCCGCTCCAGCGCGGGAAAGGCCGCCATTACTGGCCCCGCCCCACTCTTCTCCCCTCCCCTCTCCTCCGTCCCGCGCGCGGGAAAAACAGAGAAAAGCCCGCGCTTTCTCCCGGCCACACCCCGCCCCGCCATCTTCCACTCCCCCCCATCCCCATCTACGCCCGTGAAAGATCCCCTTAAAACCCCAGAGAAAGACCCGCATGATCAGCCCACTCCCCCCCGTCCCGTCTCCCCAACTTAACGATATAAATACCCAATGGCAAATAAATACATAAATACTTAACTACATACTTAAATAACAAAATAATTAACTAAATAATTAACTAGCTATCAACTAACAGTGTGCTCAACCATCACCCTCCATCAAACAGTATAAATAACCACAGATAACCATAACCAGAGAAGAAAGAAAGAACAAAAAACAAGCACCCGAAGGAAAAGGGTAAAAGGGGTAAATAACTAAGGGAAATTGGAAACGGGAAGAAACACCCCATAAGAAGCCAACGACCCACAATAGAGATTTCAACAGTTCAAATATACAGAAACACCTAACAACTCGAAACCTTCAAGATATTCAGAAAAGTCAAACGTTCGAGAAAAAACACCCCAAACAATCCACGAAACTGTTACCCAGTTCCGACCTGGCCTGAAAAAAAAAGGGCCCCTTGCTCAATCAAGAGTCCCCAGGCGGCTACGACCGCCGGTGCTCCCAGGTTTTAGTTCGTGTCCAACTTTTCCTCTTGTACAAAGGTCCAGGCCTCCTCTGGGGACTCGAAATAATGATGTTGGTCCTTGTAGGTGAAGGGATTTACATGTTGATACTCAACCTCCATATCTCTCCAGTTATTTAGTGGAGATGTTGCCACAAATCATGAAAGAGACTGCTAGAAAATTACATACACTTGTTTTTGTTTGATGGTGGTCAACGTCCATGAAAAAGAAGGATAATATTTCCTTAATTTATTTGAAAGGTTTGGCCTCTTTGTGAATATTCTTTCCTTTGCCATCAAGTTCTGGAGTAGGACTCGAACCAAGAGCTTCTGGCTCAGAAGCAGGAATGATACCCATTGCATGACATGGGCAGCATGGCAGCACAGTGGTTAACACTGTTGCTTCACAGTGCCAGGGTCCCAGGTTTGATTCCTGGCTTGGGTCACTTTCTGTGCGGAGTCTGCACATTCTCCCCGTGTCTGCGGGGTTTCCTCCGAGCGCTCCGGTTTCCTCTCACAAGTCCTGAAAGACATGCTGTTAGGTGTATTGGACATTCTGAATTCTCCCTCTGTAACCGAACAGATGCCAGAGTGTGGCGACTAGGGGATTTTCACAGTAACTTCATTGCAGTTTTAAGGTAAGCCTACTTGTGACACTAATATAGATAATTGTTATTACAAGACCTCTGACTTATATTTCTATGCTTTCTCTGTGCTCCAGCTGGTAATCCCACTTTCTGTGGACACACAGAGATGGGCAATGTAAATGCAGTACCTTCCAAATAAATTAAGGAACCATTTTCCTTATTTCTCATGAACGTTTGTAATTAATTACATATATGTAATTTTGCAGCAGTCCTTTCATCAATTGTGGCAACATCTCCACAAAATAAATGGAGAGATATGGAGAAGACAGAATATTGTGGCTTTTATAGGTAATGCAAAACTTATATACTGATACAAAGGGAGTTGCTGAGCATCTGGCAAGGAAGGTTGTGTAAGTAAAAGTAGCAGGCTGTTGTAAATTGTTAACTATCATGATGGCAAAGAGAATACATGTGTGCCCAACCATTCTGTCTTAATCCACAGTGCTTTGATGTCCAAAGATTATGGGCGGGATTCTCCGAGCCTCCTTGCCGAATCGCGATCGGCGCAGGGGCAGAGAATGGGCGTTGACACCGAAAACCGGCGTGATGCCGCTCCCGCTGGAGAATCGCCGCAAAATCGTACATGCGTGGTTTACACGGCGTGGCTAAAGAGCCATTGACAGAGTCCCCCCCCCGAAAACTGGTCGGGTTCCCGACGACGTGGTTCTAACCATGTTTTGCCTGTCAGGAACGGCTAGTGGCGGCTGCGGAGTCAGTCCACGGCCACCTTGGTGGCAGGCGGGGGGATCCTTCACGGGGGGGGGGGGGGGCCTCAGGGACGGCCAGGCTAGCAACCTGGGACCACCGATCTGAGGGCGATCTCGGGGGGCCTATATTTCCGGGGCCGGTCTGCGGTGTCAGTCCGCCATGTCGAGTGGGGCGGCCGCCGAAGTGCAGGGCCCCATATCGGCAGCCAGAGCTGCGAGGAGTACTCCGGGGCCCTGCTAGCCCCCTTCAGTTAGGACTTTCTTCAAGAAAGTCCAGAATGAAATGTCCACGTTTTAACGCTGGAGTGGGGACATAACCCCATTATTGGAGAATCCCGCCCTATATTTTGTACAATGGAGGTATACCATTTCTGGAATTTTTTCCTCTTTATTACTCTCATATTTTTTGTAGTTCATATTATGCTTGTAGGTGAACTCTTATGTCTTTAATTTTCCCCAACATCTATGTAAAATTCATAGATTGTCAACCTAACAGGAAAAAACCCTGTTCAATTTATTTCAGATTTTGCTATGCATCCTTACGTGATCTCCCTTGACTTTGAAAGGCAACAGGATAACACTATACTACATTTTGACCCGCATTTGCTGTCAAAAAAAATCAAAACACAGCAAGAGAACAAGCAAATAAAAATAACTGCTAAAACGTAGCAGAGTGCCAATGGATACATTTAAAGGACTCACAGCTGCTCAGTGATCGAAGCTCAGATAATTAGTGGGCATATCAATCAACTAGCTGTTGACAATATCACATATAGGTCTATAGATTGCTGTGATATTCTTTACAGTTGCTTGGAAGGACTCTGTACCATAAAGGTTGAGCAAACTGACAATTTTCCTTGTTATTGATAATGTAAGAAGGGTAATTGACTGTTCCTGCGGGTGTTTGTGGACCACACCTCATTTATTCCATCCTTTCTGAGCCTGATGCTCATCTTGCTCCTCCATGCATAGGTTGCTAAAGCTATTTATTTGTTCCTTTATCCTATGCTTTGCTTTCCCGTTCCTGGGGCACGAAGTAATACCTGCTTCTTGTCCATGGTTTAACAGAGAACCTGCAGCTCAATAATCACTCGTCCTCTCTTCCCAGCCCAAGTAATGTAGCAAGCATCATATGATTAAAGTTCAATAAAGTCAAAGATTTTCTGTCTTTTGGTGTCACTAGTCAAAATAGTTCTGTAGAATGGAGCAAAAAGCTTCCACTTTCTACCCACATTGTCCAGAAAAGTAGTGCGGAGGAAAATATTTTCATCATTGCCATCTATTTTTCTTAAAATATATAGCACCCTACGACAAAGAGCTTGGCACTTTTCAGAAAGTAGTAGTTCCAGATTGAGAATGCAATTCAGCAATTAGCTGGGAAAATGAGTTAACAACTTGCCCTGCTATTTAAAATGAAAATAAATTACATTAATGAAAAAGTATCAAATGCCAGATCTTCAAAAACATTCCTACTATGGGGTAGTAATTTCTAAATAAAGGCTTGTATTTCATTTTTATACATCTGTGTTTGTTCGTAATGGGGAAAGCAATAAAGTGAAGTTCATTGAACGGCTGTTAGTGGGACCTGCTGGAGTAAAAATAAAAATGCACTTAGACCTACTTAAACTGCCCATAAAATGCACATCCTTATCAAACCACATAAACCCATCTCCTGACAAAAAAGATCGTAGAAAAACATTTTTTTTCTTTAGTCTTTCTGGCATCTTAAAATGATCAATCCTTGGGTTCTTTGGAGTATCTGTTTGAAATTAAAATTACTTTGTGCCCACTGTTAAGCATCATTCATCAGTAATACTGGGTGTGAAAAATCAGCTTTGTCCAAAATGGCAGAAATCCTTTTAGCATAGAGAGAAAATAAATATGCTGTTTACTTAACAAAAATCAATGGGTTAGGAAGTAATGTGTTGCTTATCACAGTTAAAGTGAAGCCATACCTTAGTTTAAAATAAGGTACGACATGCCTCATTGTAATAATGACAACTTTGCTTGTTGACTTCATTACAAGCTTTTCTTTCTTAGTGTAAGTGTCTGATGCTCTGTGCAGCTTCAGCTGCATCATGCAGCAACACAAATTAAAACATTGTGATAAGATGCCCCTCATTTCCAGTCAATTAAAATGAATGGACAGAAAGTCAGGTGAGGTATACTCCTTAGATTTTTCAGTCCAGGCTGCCTATATGCACGGCCCCATAAGATGACACAGGGTCTTGCAAAGTTTGTCCCATTTTCTACCCTGGCTACTCTGCCTGATTTTCAAATCTACAAGCATTAACATGATATGGGCCAGAATTCAGTGATGATTATATCTTTGATATCCCTTTGGGGTTAATTTGTCCAAGTTTACACTGTTTACATGGTAGTTAAGTGTTTTGCAAGGACAGTAAATTGTTTGCAAGATGCCCACTATTTGACCACATGCTGAGGAACCAGGCAACCATTAAGAGGCTGGAATAAAGTGACAGTTTTAGCAGGCATTGCACATATTAGTCTCAACCATTGATTCTCAAAGAGAGTTCCTGAATCAGGTAGAATTTATATTTAGTGTTTTCTTTGAAAAACAGAGTTTGAATTTTAAATTCCTGATGCATTAGGAGTGAGGTACAGAGGATAGAGTGGAAAACATAAGTGCAACATGTCAGCCAAGCCCAACCCTTGCATGACCATGTCATTTATGGGTTTCTTGACCAATTGAGTGAGTGCGATGGAAACTCACGAGTGTATTTCAATTCCAGTATTTAAAGGGATACTCCAAATATGTATTTTTAAGGATTTTGGAAGCAGAACAGAAGGAATACAAAAAATGGGTTCCTGATCTTCAAAGGGTACACCTCGTTTTAGTCACACCAACCTGGAAGCTGTAAAGGCCCTGCAAGGGTGGGAAGAAAATCTTGTTGGTGAAACAGAGAGACGTGCCTAGAGTTTGCCACGTGCTAGCAGCAGGAACATTGTATTATGCTCATGGGTTCAATGCCAAAAGTGGTTTACTGACCTACGTAATGCAGGAAAGATGGGTAGTGGCACAATAACCTCCATTCTGTCTGTACATCATCCAAATTCCACACTCCGCCCTCTCAAATCTTCTCCAATACATTATTTCTCGCACCAACTTAGCTTGCAGCTAAATGCAGCCTTCTACTCCGCACTTCTTCACATTCCTATCTGTCCATCCACCACTAATAATCATCTTCATCAATATGCAAATATATTCCTCCTACTTATCGTCATCCTCCACAAATTATCCCCATCCATCCATTCAACACGTTTTTATTCTGAGTCATGGAACCCTTCTTTCCTTGAAGGGGAAAACAGCGCAGAACATCAGGGAGAGGCCCAGACATGGCCCTTGAGCCATCTCTCAACTGACAGTTTTAGAGGAGACAGTTGTGGCCATCAATGAAATCTAGGCATGTTTGGCTGTTCAAAACATGCGTGGGATAACACAAGCTAACCCCTAGGGCCAAGCTGATGGTTCATAAATCCTGTGTCCTCAGCACCTGAACTGAACTAGTTCAGGAGGATAGTGTGGGTCAGATGGATGGATGAAGGTCAGAAAGATAAATGCTGAACCAAGAGGAGGAATTCAGGAAAAAGAGATGCAAGTGATGAAGCTGAAAATGGTCATGGAAAGAGTTTAAAATTGCCCTACTGCTGCATGTTTCTTTCTGTTTTCCTCCTAAGTATGCTTGCACTCTTGAATGTAATCCCAGGTTTCGACGGGCAGCACAGTAGCATCGTGGTTAGCACTATGGCTTCTCAGCGCCAGGTTGCCAGGTTCGATTCCCGCTTGGGTAACTGTCTGTGCGGAGTCTGCAAGTTCTACTCGTGTGTGCGCGGGTTTACTCCGGTTTCCTCCCACAGTCCAAAGATGTGCAGGTTAGGTGGATTGGCCATGTTAAATTACCCTTAGGGTTGCAGGGTTACGGGGAGAGGGTGAAGGTATGGGGTTAAGTAGGGTGCTCTTTCCAAGAGCCGGTGCAGACTCGATGGGCTGAATAGCCTCCTTCTGCACTGTAAATTCTATGATCTACGAATGAAATAAAAACAGATTTTGCTGAGCATTCCCACTTTTAACCTCATATTTCCGGGCAGCACTATATCCTGTTTTGGGACATTTACAATGGGACAATGGCAATTGGAGAGTTGTCACAAGCACCTGCTGGAGTCGGTTCCCTCCCTCGAGCCAGATGTCGATCTGAGTGGGGTTGAGCGGGAGCAGCTCCACACACAAGGCTTCATCTGGGATCGGGTGTTGTGCTGGCGGTTCCCTTGGAGACTGATTGTTACACCGTTCAACACCAAATCACAGGTGCGCACATGACCTTGCTCCTCTGTTCAACTTGGAGCTATTGTTGCTGTATGGTTGTGTTATTATCAATCAAACCACAAATAATGATCCCAGCCTCCGAAACCCTTTTGAAGTTTCATAACCCACGTCTAATTACTGCGCACACTGGAACATCGTCATCCAAGGCAAGTACAGTGCTGAATCAGGCCTTTTAACAGGTTTCACGTCAGCACCATCGGTTTAGATGAGAACAGCGACTCTAATTGGCAAAGTTACAGAGCTGGGCAGCTCTTGCTGTTCCCACGCTGCATCGTCCTTACGAGGGCCAGCATGCCATATTCATTTTTATTTATTAATATAAGCACGCAAATGTATGCACATGACTGTTAAAGTGTATCTGCCGCTGACTAGGCTAGCAATCGGCGATTGTTCTACAAATAGTGCATGTTTCATTTATTGCTGGAATTTAAATGAATATTTAGCCGTTTCTTATGAATTCTTCAATACTTGAAGCAACCTTGCAACATTCAAATTATGTTCTGTACATAACTTACAAAATTACGGGACAGCCATTCTATAGATTTACATCTATTTTAGCAACAGTGCGGTGAAGTTCAAGAACCAAAAAAAA
The DNA here is from genome assembly GCF_902713615.1 of Scyliorhinus canicula. Taxonomy (NCBI): domain Eukaryota; kingdom Metazoa; phylum Chordata; class Chondrichthyes; order Carcharhiniformes; family Scyliorhinidae; genus Scyliorhinus; species Scyliorhinus canicula. Next base: position 101,707,019 of record NC_052151.1, read on the forward strand.
TTAATAAAAGTACTTTACTACAAAAAAATCAAATATTGCATTCCACTTGGCTAGGTTCGGTTGGAGGACCTGGGGCTGTTCTCCTTGGAGCAAAGGGGTCACAGTTTGAGGATACCGAGTTGACTGTTTATGACAAAGATGAGAAGAACTTTCTTCACCCAGAGAGTGGTGAGCCTGTGGAATTCACTACCACATAAAGTGAGTCACCTGATGAAGGAGCTATGCTCCAAAAGCTAGTGACTCCAAACACACCTGTTGGACTTTAACCTGGTGTTGTAAGACATCCCATTAGCTGATGGTATTGGGGGGGACACATATTTAAGATTCTGGGGAAGAGATACAGGAAGATTGTGAGGATGAACCTTTTTATACAGCAACTAGTAATGGCCAAAACACACTTCCCAAGAGGGTGATGGAAGCAGAGGTGATCAAAAGTAAATAAACTGCAGGGTTATGCGGAATAGAATGGGGGAATAGGACTGATTGGATTGCTCCACTGAGAACCTGCACAGACCTGATGGGTTGAATGGTCTCCTGTGCCATAAAGTACTCCATTATGAGCTGGATTTTATGTTTCTTGGCAGGGTAATAATAATCTTTAATAATTAACTTAAGGGATGTGGAATAGAAAGTGAGTGCTCTTCTTGCCCCGTCTGTGCCATCTCAACTCAACGACTCAAACTTCAGATGGCCAATTAGCAACCATTCAGCAGGAAGGAGGCCAATTAGCAGTGCAACAGGTTCCATGCCCAATCGGTAGTCACGGCCGGGTGCCATGCGACAGAGGGGGTATGCCGTGAACAGATAGGCGGTTACAGCTACAAACCTACTCTCTCAAATTCTCTTTATTTCTTATGTTTCAGAAAAGTTATTAAATAATGGGGGGAGGGGGTTCGGTCATCCTGATTTACAGCTGTAAACATCAGCCACTTGACTCCTTGACCTTATTGTTTAGATTTAGTTGAGGCATAGAGGGATCATGTAATATGTTGAGTAACCTGGCTGATTAAGCTTTACTGTTGACTGTTGCAATATCCGAACTTCAAGATTCATTTATATCTCTAATTCTACACATATAGTTCATGACATTGCAGTGATAGCAATGTGTTTAATTTACAATAGATATGCTTAAACAGTTCAATCCTTTGAAACCCAATAGTATCTGGTTAAATTTAACATTTTCTTAATAAGAAATATGAAAGCTGATTAATGTGACTATTTTCATGTTAGAATCAAAATAATAAATTACCATTGCTCAGAAAAATCAAATAATACACATATCTTTCAAGAAACATTTTGGATTTCACTCTTGAATAATTATAATTCATCCATTAGCTCTGAATTATTGAGGCAAAATTGGGCTTGAGTATTCTGAAGCCACTTAGATTCCAAAGTGCCATCTGTGAAACCTGATCAAACCTCTGATAGAAAGTGTGCTGGATATCGGATTGATAACGGGATTAGTGGGTGTCCATTTAACATCCACCAGCTATACGCAGCGCAGTGATTCATACGCAGTGCTCATGATGTGAATCAGTGTAAAATACTTAATTGATACCAGAGCTGCTATTTTGGAGTTCCATGCTCCAGTTTACTCTTAACCTCCCACAGCTGACATGTGTTCAACAACATGAAGGGCCATTCACCAACATTATTTAAAGAGATTAACAAATGATTGCAGGTTAGTTGGGGATTATTTCTTCTGGCAGAAACTGCAATGTTATGGGCATGATCTAACAAAAAAGTTTCTAGTGTCATTTCTGCAGGTTTGGCTGCGAGTTTCTCCCTGGCTTTCTCAGCAAGTTCCCCAGTGCTATCTAATCAAACTTAGTCAGTTTTATGGGCCCTGAGCAGTTCCTCTCTGGGCTAGCCCACACTTTTCATCACGGAATTATTTTCATCACTGGGGAGCTGAACTTGGTGGCCAGACCGGCTCCTCTGAAATTGGGCCACTATTGTGAAAGAGTGCCCCACTCTCGAATTGATCTTGAGGGTCCCCACACCCCCTAGCCATGGGCAATGTCAGGCCTTCCCACAGACCCTTTTGCCCCTCCGCCCCCCCCCCCCTCCAATTTAGGACCACCAATCTTCAGCCTTTCGGAGGACCCTTTATACCGACCCTTCACCCCCTTAGCCATCACACCTCTGTCATCCCTTCTTTCATGGGCCTTCCTCAGGCCCTGGCACTTGGCAGTGCCACCTTGGCACTTGGACACCATGACACTGCCATATTGGGAGTGCCTCTGCTAGCCTGGCAATTCCAAGGTGCCTGGGTGCCAGAGGGAGAGCAGGGTGCCACCCTGCCCTGTCCCTAACCACCCAAAGACCTTGGAGACCACCTCCCAACCCCCCACTGCAGATGGATATAGATAGTTTAAGGGTCTGCGTTATGTACTGGGATGAATAGAGGATTGGTTAACTGATCGAAAGCAAAGATTGGGGACAAATGGATTTTTTTTTTGGTTTGTGCTCAGTGGGTAGTGGTGTGTCTCAGGGAGTTTACAATTTACATTGATGATTTGGAGTTGGGGACCAAGTGTAACGTGTCAAAGTTTGCAGATGACATTAAGGCGAGTGGCAGAGCCAAGTGTGCAGAGGAAAGTCTGCACTGAAAGGATGGCACTGCCAAGGGCCAGGGCCTGAGGAGGGCCCATGGAAGAAGGGATGATGGAGGTGTGATGGCTGAGAGGGTGAAGGGTCGGTATAAAGAATCCTCCGAAAGGTTGAAGGTTGGTCGTCCTGAATTGGAGGATGGGTGGGGGAGGGGCAAAAGGGTCTGTGGGAAGTCCTGACATTGCTCATAGATAGTTTAAGTGAGTGGGCAAGGGTCTGGCAGATGGAGTACAATGTTGGTAAATGTGAGGTCATCCATTTTGGTAGAAATAACAGCAAAATGGATTATTATTGAAATGTTAAAAAATACAGCATGCTGCTGTACAGAGGGACCTGCATGACCTTGTACTTAAATTGCAAAACGTTGGTTTGCAGATGCAGCAGGTAATTAAGAAGGCAAATGGAATTTTGTCCTTCATTGCTTGAGGACTGGAGTTTAAAAACATGGAGGTTATGTTGCAGCTTTATTGAGTACTGGTGAGGCCACACCTGGAGTATTGTGTACAGTTTTGATCTCCTTACAGGAGGAAGGGTGCACTAGCACTGGAGGGGCTGCAGAGGAAATTCACTAGGTTGATTCCAGAGTTAAGAATATTGGTTTATCAGGAGAGACTGAGTAGACTGTGGGACTATACTCATTGGGATTTAGAAGAATGAGGGGGATCTGACAGAAACATATAAAATTATGAAGGGAATAGATAGGATAGAAGCAGGGAGGTTGTTTCCACAGGAGGGTGAAACAAGAATGGTGGGGGTTGGGGGGGGGGGGGGGGGGCATAGCCTCAAAATAAGGGGGAGCTGATTTAGGACTGAATTGAGGAAAGCAAATTACTGCAGATGCTGGAATCTGAAACGAAAGGGAAAATGCTGGAAAATCTCAGCAAGTCTGGCAGCATCTATAGGGAGAGAAAAGAGCTTGAGGAGGAACCTCTTCACCCAAAGGGTTATAAATATGTGGAATTCCCTGCCCAGTGAAGCAATGGTGCTATCTCATTCAATGTTTTTAAGGCAAAGATAGATAGATTTTTGAACAGTAAAGGAATTACGGGTTATGGTGAGTGGACAGGTAAGTGGAGCTAAGTCCACAAAATGCTCAGCCATGATTTTATTGAATGGCGGAGCAGGCTTGGGGGCCAGATGGCCTACTCCTGGTCCTAGTTCTTATGTTCGTATGTCCCATTGATGGTGCATCCCCACCACGGGTTTTGCAGCAACTTGGGGTGGATTTAATTGGAAATCCCACTGCGGGACCAGAAGATTCCACCACTGAGAAACACACAACTGGGAAGGTCAGAGAATCTCGCCCTTTGTTTCACTTTTATTTACTCATTGGTGTGATTCTGGCATTGCTGTCTAGGCCAGCATTTAGTGTTCATCCCTAATTGCCTTGAAGTAGGTGGTGACAAACTTGAGCCATTGCAGTCCATGTGATGTAAGAACACCCACAATGCTATTAAGAAGGGAGTTCTGGGATTTTTACCCAGCAACAGTGAAGAAATGGTAATATAGTTCCATGTCAGTATGATGTGTGGCTTGGGGGAACTTGAAGGTAGTGCTGGTCCCATGCAAGTGATCCCCTTTTCCTTCTCGATGACAAGAGTTCACAGATTCGGAAGGTACTGTCTGGAGCCTTGGTGAGTTGCAGGTTAGAGATGGAGAGCCATGGAGGACTCCACAAATACGGCATCGTGGTTGGTTTCGCAGTTCTTTTGATGGAGCTGACCATCCATTCCACATTAGATAAGTTGAAATCCAAGTTCAATACTGTGCCTTGTCCAAATTGGTGCTGGACTCCTCTATGTTCCTTCATATTGCATGCAGGCTTTCTGGCAGGGTTTCCAGTAGATCAGACATTTCACCGTGACTCATCTGAATCCATTGCAGAACTACTTATGTGACCTCTCCATGCAGCATGCTAGCACTTGTGCTCTTGTCCCCCACCTTCCCTAGTTGCAGCACAATTGAGTTATGGGTATCTGTCCTCACTGTTCTCATTGTGCATCTGGAGCATCTACTGCCCACCCCGTCCCACCCACCAACAATATCTCTTCTCCTTTTCACTTCCACCTTGAGTGCAGTGTCTGAGAAGCTGCTGACTGTATTCTCCTGTGGTCAGCCATTCGTCACATTTTCCAAAATCAGGTTCACTTGTGTAATGACTCTCAGCCTGCTCGAGACGTAATCCATCTCCTGCTTAAGGAGTAAAAACTAAGTCGCTCTGGCAGCATCTATGGAGAGAAATTGAGTCTGTATGACTTCTTCAGAGCTACAGGCTATTTTGCTTTTATCCTCTTTAAGTGATGCAGGCTAGATTTAGGTTGTGCAAATTAGTAACAATATCAAACACTGCATACCACCAGTGAATGGCAGGGAGGTCTAGCTGCACACACAGATCATTAGCAGGCAGTACAAGTGTTTACTTACAGCATGCATTCCACTCAACTTGTGCAGGTTAGTCATGTGCCCTGTGTCCATTTTCAGGGGCTCACCGATTTTAGCCCAGTGCCTTTACATACCTAGAAGTTCAATAATGTAGACAGCATGACAAGTACTTGTACCTGTGGACTATCGGGATGAATGACTATTATCAACTGGCTTCACAAAGGTATTATGACAGAATGGGTTGCATCCCCATCTCTGATCCAGAAGCTTTGGGTTTGAGTCCCATTCCTGGACTGATAGTCAAGGAGATGATAATCTATTATATTGATTATGGGGCTGGTTTAGCTCACAAGGCTAAATCGCTGGCTTTTAAAGCAGACCAAGCAGGCCAGCAGCACGGTTCGATTCCCGTACCAGCCTCCCCGGACAGGCGCCGGAATGTGGCGACTAGGGGCTTTTCACAGCAACTTCATTGAAGCCTACTCGTGACAATAAGCGATTTTCATTTTTTTTCATTTCATTTCATTTCATCAATCTGTAAATCCTTCCAATGCACATCAATGGCAGGGGTTAAGAGATTCTTCATCAGCCATGAGGTTTAAACGTTGGAGCCTCTTGTATAACTATTTGTAGCTCCAGATTGCAACATGCATGTAAAAGTTACCACAACAACTTAGACTCCCTGAGTGAACTATAAAACACCACCGATCACTGTGACAAGTGGCACAATGAACCTATTAAAAAATCCACTTGAGGGAGTAGATGGTTAAAACATTGAGTTGTTACTGAGTTTCAATCACTTTGGGAATGAAGGCATATGGTCTCTCCTTTGGCGATATTAAATGAGTTTAGAATTCTCAACATTATTCCCAGTCAACATTGGGTTAGTTCAAACTGCGCATAATTTGGCACTGAATGGATAATCTTATTCGTGAGACCATGAGACCATAAGACAGAGGAGCAGAATTAGGCCACTCGGCCCATCAAGTCTGCTCCACTATTCAATCATGGCTGATAATTTTCTCATCCCCATTCTCCTGCCTTCGCCCCATAACCCCTGACCCCCTTATTAATCAAGAACTTATCTATCTCTGCCTTAAAGACACTCAGTGATTTGGCCTCCCCAGCCTTCTGCAGCAAACAGTTCCACCGATTCATTACCATTTGGCTGAAGAAATTCCTCCTCATCCCTGTTTTAAAGGGTCATCCCTTTAGTCTGAGATTGTGTCCTCTGGTTCTAGATTTTTCTACAAGTGCTAACATCCTCTCCACGTCCACTCTATCCAGGCCTCCTGTAAGTTTCAATAAGATCCCCCTCATTCTTCTAAACTCCAACGAGTACAGACCCAGAGTCCTCAACCGTTCCTCATACGACAAGCTCTTCATTCCAGGGATCATTCTTGTGAACCTCCTCTGGACACTTTCCAAGGCCAGCACGTCATTCCTTAGATACGGAGCCTAAAACTGCTCACAATGCTCCAAATGGGGCCTGACCAGAGCCTTATACAGCTTCAAAAGTTGCTGTTGAAAACTCACCACTATTTTTAGAACTCCCCCATACCAAAAAGAGCCGACATTCTAAATGTTGAACAGGGATTCTCACTCCCTAACTCCGATGCAGGCTTCGGTGGGTGCTATTCAGGTCAAACTATATTTTCAAGTTATTCCCCCGGTACAACCTATACCTTCACCGAAGGTTTCATCTACTTACCACTTAGTAGCATCGATACTGGGTTCCACATTGCTAAGTAAGTAAAGTAGACTTGGGAATAACCACTGGTTAAATTAAGTTATTTTATTATTATATTTTTTTCTTTTAAAAGCTGCAATCACTTTCTTTACAGAAAGGTAAAAAGATCTTGCTTCTGGATCCTTTTGGTTGGTTGAAGGGACCTTCAGGCCCAACTTGACAATCAATCTTCTTTAAAGTCTGGTCTTCTTTAGATGTATTCGCTGGTGAGCTCGGTTGCTGTGTCTTGTCGATCCCATGTACTGAGCTATGAGAGCTGGCTCTGCTGGCTATCTCTGAGCTGACTCTGAGCTGACTCTGCCTCCTCTTTAAATTCTAGTCTTCCTTAGATGTATTAGCTGTTTTAGCTCGGCTGCTATGTCTTATCTTTCCCATGACCGAGCTGGCTGTAAGCTGCCTCTGCTTGCTTCTCTTGTTCCTTCTCTGCTTCTCCCTGAGTTCTGGTAGTTCCTGCTTTGGTCTCTGGGTTTATATTCTCTTTCTAACAGTTATTAAGTTTTTATGACTTTATTGTAAAGTTTTTCCTTGGATTGTAAAAGGTATCTTTGATCTAAACATTCTAATACTACTAAGTATTCATTTTGACATGACCTCACCTCTAAGGTCTCTGATTACATTGTTTCCTTTGTGATGTTCAAAGTTCCTTTGTGATATTCAAAAATGCTTTGGTTTCAAGAGGTGTTAGCTTTGGTTTGGTTTCTGTCATTTCTGTAGTTTTATTTTCCAATTGTGTCCCCAGCTCATAACTTTGACTTTGATTTTGACTTTAAATTATGTTTCTCGAAGACTGATAGTCTCCAGTTTTCTTTCATTTGCTTGGTGTTAGCAGAAATTCATACCTAGAATTGTCACCAAATTCAACTGAACCTCATCCTTTCCTTTCCAGCTGCTTACAAAGAGAGTTAATTTCAATGAAGTTGTGAAACATTGCTTTTAGCGTAATGCTAAAATTCCACTTGGTTATAACTTGAAAGGTTTACATTTATCACTTAGCTCAACTGAAACTCTCATCCATGCTTTTCCAGATGCTTACTAAGATAGTTAATTTCAATGAAGGTGTGAACCATTGTTTTTCGCTTCATACAAAAATCCTGTTTGGGAGAAGGAATCTTCATTGTATAATCCTGCTCTTTGCAGCTGCTGTTAACCCTTCGTGGGATCTTTCCCTGTATCCTCTCATGTTTCTCTCAGACCAGATATTGCCAGACTTCCATGTTTCAAATGACAGATCTTTCCATAATTTCAATAACAAAGTACATCCCTGCTCTTGTATTCTAGCCCTCTTGACATGAATGCTAACATTGCATTTGACTTCCTAACTGCCGACTGAACCTTCACGAAAACTTTAGGAGAAGCATGAACCAGGACTCCCAAGTCACTTTGTACTTCTTATTTCCTCAGCTTTTCCCCATTTGGAAAATAGTTTATTCATCCATTCCTCCTTCCAAAGTGCATAACCTCACACTTTTCCACATTGTATTCCATCTGCCACTTCATTGCACACTCTCCTAGCCTGTCCAAGTCCTTCTGCAGTCTCCTAGCTTCCTCAATACTACATGTCCCTCTACATATCTTTGTATCATCTGCAAACTTAGCAACAGTGCCTTCAGTTTCTTCTTCCAGATCATTAATGTATATTGTAAAAGGTTGTGGTCCCAGCATCGATCCCTGAGGCACACCACTAGTCACCGGCTGCCATCCTGAGAAAGACCCCTTTATCCCCACTCTCTGCCAGTCAGCCAATCCTCTATCCATGCCAGGATCTTACCCTTAATCTTATCTTACCACGGCTCTTAACTTTTTTATCAGTCTCCTATGCGGCACCTTGTCAAAGGCCTTCTGGAAATCTAAATAAATCACGTCCACTGGTTCTCCTTTGTCTAACTTCCTTGTTACTTCCTCAAAGAACGCTAACAGAGATGTCAGATATGACCTCCCCTTGACAAAGCCGTGCTGACTCAGTCCTATTTTGTCATGCACTTCCAAGTACTCCGCAATCCCATCTTTAATAGTGGACTCTAAAATCTTACAAATGAGCGAAGTCAGGCTAGCCAGCCTATAATTTCCTAACTTCTGCCTCCCTCTCTTCTTAAACAGCAGTGTTACATTAGTCACTTTCCAGTCCTCTGGGACCCTCCCTGCCTCCAGTGATTCTTGAAAGATCACCACCAATGCCTCCATAATTTCCTCAACTATCTCTTTTAGAACCCTGGGATGTAGTCCATCCGGCTCAGGTGATTTATCCACCTTCAGACCTTTCAGTCTCCCCAGAACCTTTTCCTTAGTGATGCCACTACACTCACCTCTGCGCTCTGATTCTCCTGGGGCTCTGGTGTATTCCACCGTGAAGACTGATGCAAAGTAACTATTTAGTTCCTCTGCCATTTCTTTGTTTCCTAGTGTTATTTCTCCAGCCTCATTTTACAGTGGTCCAATGTCTATTTTCGCCTTTCTCTTACCTTTTCTATTTTGAAAAAAACTCTTCCTATCTTCTTTTATATTACTAGCTAGCTTGCACTCATATTTCATCTTCTCACCCCTTATTGCTTTTTTAGTTGCCCTCTGCTCACTTTTAAAGGTTTCCAAATCCTTTGGCTTCCCACTAATCCTTGCCATTTATGCTGTTCTTGACTTCTCTCGTCAGCCATGGATGCCTCGGCCTCCCCTTAGCATGTTTCGTCCTCCTTGGGATGAATTTCTATTGTGCCTCCCGAATAACCCTCAAAAATTCCTGCCATTGCTGTTCCACTGTCTTCCCGGATAGGCTCCTTTTCCAATCAACTCTGGCCAGCTCCTCCCTCATGTCTTTGTAGTTACCCTTATTTAATTATAATACTGTTACATCTGATTCCAGCTTCTCCCCCTCAAACTGCAAAGTGAATTCTATCATAATGTGGTTACTGCTCCCTAAGGGTTCCTTCACCTTAAGTTCCCGAATCAAGTCTGCCTCATTACACATCATCAAATCCAGAATTGCCTGTTCCCTAGTTGGCTCTGTCACAAACTGCTCCAAAAAAAACCATGTCTTAGACATTCTACAAATTCCTTTTGCATTCAATTTTCGGGAACTATGAGCTTGGTTAGTGAGTGAGAAAGGTGTTTTTTAGCACCTGTTCTTTGGGTGATGTGAATGCCTTAAGAGCTCCAGAATACCACGCATACCTGTGTGGACATCATGTTGGTACAGGAATTAGCAAGCGTGTGGTACGAATGTCTGTTGAATGTATTCAGAGCAGTCAAATCATGAACTTAGTCAGTGTACAAAGCTGAGTTGACAAAAAGCGGTGGCATTTTGGACTTCAACTTTGCACAGCCTAAAATGTGTCAGTAGAAGGAATAAACCCCACAAGTGTTGCTTAAAGAGATCATCAACTACTTACAGGTTAGTTGTTGATTTCTTCTGGCAACTGTAATGATTCTGCAAGTATTTGTTATGTTCTATAGTCGCTTCAAGTTGCAGTCAGTGGTGTGGTCTTTTTTATTCCATATAGAATTTACAGTGTGGAAGGAGGCCATTTGGCCATCGAGTCCACACCAGCCCCTGGAAAGAGCACTCCACTCAAGCCCACACCTCCACCCCATCCCTGTAATCCAGCAACCCCAATCAACTATTTTGGACATTAAGGATGATTTAGAATGGCCAATCCACCCAACCTGCACATTTTTAGACTGTGGGAGGAAACCGGAGCACCCGGAGGAAACCCACGCAGTCACGGGGAAAACGTGCAGATTCCGCACACAGTAACCAAGCTGGGAATTGAACCTGGGAGTCTGGAGCTGTGAAGCAACAGTGCTAACCACTGTTCTACCAGGCCGCCCCAAGGCTTCTGAACAAATCTGTTACACCCAGACATGAGTGCAGTTGTAGGGATTCTGGAGTACAGCATGACTTGGAGAATGATCAGAGGGCGTGCAGAACAGATTGAGCAGCTGAAAGAGAGGGAAGGAGGAGGGAAAAGAACTGTCAGTAGAATGCCTTAACCGCCCGTAGTGTTAAGTGAGTAATTCTCCGACCTGAACCTCAGTGAGGAACAATGGGCTGAATTTTCCGTTTCAATGGTTTAGTGCCGGCAGCAACGGAGAATTTGCAAACATCTTACGACGCCAAAATCAGCGCCAACCCCTCACCATTTCCCGGCTCCTGTGACAAAGACGGCTGGAGAATAGCAAGGTCCCTGGCCGCACATGCCTATGGCGACGACCTGCAGCAGTAACGCCGTACAACATGGCGACGACTGTGCATGGACTTGACCTGCCATCCACGACCCCACAGCCCACCCCCCACCAGTGCCCCCAGCACTCGCGGAAGCTCACCCAGTCAATGGCACGGGTTCTCGCCCAGTGTGGCGGCGCTGGAGCCAGTCCACAACCGCCTCGCTGGGTTCCCGACCCCTGAGACCACACATGTCCCGCGCAGTTGAGAACTCGGCCCATCGGGGGCAGAGCATTGTGGAAGGGCCTGCCGATGATACTCCAATGCCTTTGCAACGGCCCCTATCACAATGTCGCCATTTCGCAGATCGGCGTCAAACCAGCCCCGATTTGGGCGTTGGAGTGCATTCTCCGCCCGATCGCCGATTACAATATCGTCGTTGGGCATGGAGAATCCTGCCCAATATGTCAAGCTCTGCACTTCAGTAAGGACACTCTTACTGAAACTTGCTGCCTTCTGCAGCCACAATTACAACCTCGGATCTGGGCAAGGAAAACATTGCTAATGGCCATGACGATGACTATGGTGAATTTATTTGTGTCTGATTCTTTCCAGCTGGAACTGGATACATTTGCAAGATTTCACAATTTGTCATTTATTGTTGCATCAGGGAGTCATTGAGACTTTCAAGAGAATTAACTTCATTTACATCTCACTTGCCAGAGATAAGCAAGTGCCTGGCTTTGTGAATACAGGTATTACAGCCTTTCCCATGGTGTAGGGTACCATTGACTGGAACATAGGACATAAGAACTTGGACTTGGGTGCAGGAGTAGGCTATTTGCCCCTTTGAATCTGCTCCACCATTCAATAAGATCATGGCTAACTGATCTGGTTGTAGTTTCAGTTCCACTTTCCTGTCTGCTCCCTCATAACATTTGATTCCCTTATATATCAACATTCCCTTGTCTACACACACATTGCTTTGCAGATGCCACAGGCTCAACTCTGCCTTACGCCAGATATGAACATGAATCCACTCTCTTAACATTCTGCTGGTTTGTGATCATAGGCAATGAATCATTCAGTTTAATGCTCAGTATCCTGGAAGCAGTCGTGATAACTTCATTAATCTACTGTAGCTACATTTGAAGCACATGGTGAAGCAAAGGGTGGATATAGGAAGCCAAGGACCGTCCACTGACAACATGGTTAATGACCAATGCGCAACCCATATACGTGTGGAAAACATGCATACAAGGCAACTCGGGCTACTACACAAAATGCGATTGAGCAGACTACATAGAACATAGAACATAGAACAGTACAGCACAGAACAGGCCCTTTGGCCCTCGATGTTGTGCCGAGCAATGGCACATACTTGGGTGCTACTTGGGTGCTTAAACAACATCTCTGCTGCTTAGACCTCTCCAGACAGCCTTTTGTTACTCAACAGAGTGTCAGGACTCTTCATGGTCTGCTGTATACTGCACAGCCTCAATGTCATGAGAGGCGAGTCTTTCCCTCAACTGTATATCAAACAGCTGTGGATAGTAGGAGGAGAAAGAGGAAGGGAGGAGGCAACCTAGACAGTCCCTTTCATGCAAGGGGGCTGGAGTATAAAGATTTTTTTTTTTTTTTTTTTTTTTATAAATTTAGATTACCCAATTATTTTTTCCAATTAAGGGGCAATTTAGCGTGGCCAATCCACCTACTCTGCACATTTTTGGGTTGTGGGGGTGAAACCCACGCAGACACGGGGAGAATGTGCAAACTCCACACGGACAGTGACCCAGAGCCGGGATCGAACCTGGGACCTCAGCGCCGTGAGGCGGTTGTGCTAACCACTAGGCCACCGTGCTGCCCCTGGAGTATAAAGATGGGGACGTCTTGCTACAACTGTACAGGGTATTGGTGAGACTACACTTCCTTATTTAAGGAGGGATATATTTGTGTTTCAGGCAGTGCAGAGAAGGTTCACTGGGCTGATTCCTCGGATGAAAGGATTGTCTTGACTTATGAGGAAAGGCTGAGTAGATTGCACCCATACCCATCGGAGTTAATGAGAAGTGATTGTTTGAATCTTAAAAGATCCTGAGCGGGCTTGACAGAGTAGATGCTAGAGAATGTTCGCCCCCGTGGGAGAATCTAGAAATAAGGCGCTCAGTTTCAAAACAAGAGATTTTCCAATTAAGGCGGAGAGATTAGAAGGGATTTCTTCTCTCAGAAGTTTGTTAATTTTTGGAACTTTTTATCCTAGAGAGCAGTGAAGGCAGAATCATTGAATATTTTTACAGCTGAGCGAGACAGATTTTTAGTCTGCAAGGGAGTTATGTGTTTTTGGTGGGGTTGGAGCAGACAGGAAAGTGGAGTTCAAGCCACAATCCAATCAGCCATGATCTTATTGGATGGCAAAGCTGTTCTGAGAGTCCAAATGTTCTACTATTTCTTATGTTTTTATGGCTGGACTATTCATGAATTTATTCAACTGTAAAACAGTTGCCATAATCCCAGTTCCCAACATATTACTTTTGAGCTGTCAAAGATCATAACAGCGCCAGTTTGGACACAATGCAAGAATAGAGGCCACCAGCCAGCTTGAATAGAGAGATTTGAGTAGGAGTCAACATGTAGTTAGCTCCTAGTCTGTGCTATACTTTGTGCGTGTATATATAGTTATGGTTTACCAACAAATACTGCTGTTTGTGGTAGTGTGACTAGAGGTACTACGGTACCTGGGAGTGTGAGCTGCTATTGGTGGAGAAGGCTCGCTGCCCATTGGCCCAAGTGTTGCTTTCCCATTGGGCAAGATGAAGGTAGCTCCGCCCACGAGGCAGAGTATAAGAACCCGTGTTTCACAGCAGCCATCGTTCTTTCTGTACTCAAGCTGCTGGGCACACTTCTTGTAGATTAAAGCCTTCGATTCGGACTACTCCTACACAATGCAAGAATAGAGGCCACCACCCAGGTTGAATAGAGAGATTCGAGTAGGAGTCAACATGTAGTTAGCTCCTAGTCTGTGCTATACTTTGTGCGTGTGTATATAGTTATGGTTTACCAACAAATACTGCTGTTCAACCTGACAAGCCTCTGAACCTCTGTGTGAAACCTGAACAAACCCTTACAACAAAGATCATTCAAGTTGCAATCGATAGACGTGGGGTAATTAGGCTCTTGATTTCCACACCCATTTTCAGGGGCTTTCCAATTTATCCTCCAGGCGTTTATTCTTCAGTAGTTTTTCCTGAGTGCCCAGTTTAGAATTGGGTATGTTTGAGAGCAGAGCGTGATTATCTGGCTCTGGCTGTGCTATGCGTGACCTTAGTGCTAAAAGTGAGAAATTATACTCGTGGAATCATATGGATGAGATCAAATATATATCAAAATTAAAAAAAGGAATTTTAAAATTGTCTTTTCTGTTTGCTAATTTATTCACCCTGTTTGGTTTCCACAGGCCCACATAAAAGTAAGCCCAACAAAATGTGGTGTTGCAGCAACTAAGGGATCGGATGAACACAAAAAACAGTCAATAGAATGTATTTTAAATGCAATATTACCTCCAAGGTAAGAAGATTTGAGGGTACTTCAAACGGTAGCCGCGCCTTACTACATTGCGGAGGCCGCTCGCGGACCCGGCCCGTGAAATAGTGCCCACCCTTAGGCTGGCTCGCGTGCCCTGGACCCCCCCCCCCCCCCCCCCCCCACCCCCTCCCTCCCCCCACCCCACCCCCCACAGTGTCCCCAGTTCTTAATAAAGTCCCCTCCTAGCTTGCGGATTGGCCCTCCCCCAACTGTGGCGGCGCTGGACTGAGGCCGCACGCCGAGTTTGCGATGGTTGAGACCACATGCAACCGACGCGGTCGGGAACACGGCCGGTCGAGGCAGAGCATCGGGGTGGGCCGTACTCCTTTGGAGGGGATGGAGCATCGCGAAAGCGGCGCCGATTTAGTCAGGAACTGTGATTGTCCGGCCGATTGCCGAACGCGATTTCAGCCCCTTATCTCTGCATAATAATTTACAAATTATGAATATGCTGTACTTTTTGATCATCATAACGTTTATGTATTCTGTCCTACATTCCAATGATGCATTCCTTCTCCCGAGTTTCTGTCTTTTATTAAACCTAGCTCCTGCTGTCCAATTGCCTGGCCAGCATCCTTTAAAAAAATAGGTTCCAGTATCACATTTCAGTAAAACAAACTCACATCTCCCCAAGTAGATTCTGCTTATTTGTCTTGACAATAGAAGAATGAGAGGTGATCTCTTTGAAACATTTTAAACCCTCAAAAGGCTTGACAGGGTAAAGGCTGAGAGGATGTTATTGTGACCACCACAAGGAAAGAGTCCACACTGAGTTGCAGGGTTAAACAGTAGGTTCATTGCGATGTACAGCAGAGCCCTAACCAGGGCTCATCCGAGTGAGAACCGGCTGGCTTTATACCAAAGTCCTTGGTCACTCTGCCCCCTTCAGCGGGAGAGTGTGTATTCTCCTAGGCCTTCTGGTAAAACCAGATCCCAGATGCCATAGGCTTCAGCAGGACCCAGGGTATGACATCCCTCTCCTGCGCCCCCCCCCCCTCCCCCAAGTGTAAAGGACTGCCCATCAGCCATTGAAAAGAGGGAGGAGGAGAGACTGAGGGAGAAGAGGACCGACGAACCCTCTTCGGCGCAGGCGGAACATCAGAAGTCCAGGATGGGGCCCCAGCGGGGTGCAACTGGAACATTATGGTAGGTCAGGTGGTCCCTGTGTGACTGGCCCCCCACTGGACACCCCAGGAGGCTCGGACTCCATCTTGGAATCTGGAGAGGCCATCACCGACAGGCAGTCCAGGGGGTGGGTGCATGGCGGTCCTACAGGCCTACTGGTCCCTGGCAGACCAGTCTGTCGAAGCACAGCCCTGGAGAGCCAATGGCACTGAAGGCAAAATTCCAAACAAAGACCTCGAACAATGGAATAAAACAATGTGTCTGAGAATAAGGAGCAGGGCTGGGTGTCTAATATTAGCACAATACTGGGGAGGAGCTATATATACTATATCTATGGAAGCCGGGAGTCAATGCTAACATCAAACATTTACTGCAGCAATGCCCCATCTGTCAGGAACATAAGTGACTCCCCAACACCGCACCTCTCCATCCCAGGGAGTGGGTGGGCCACCAATAGGACCAGACGTTGCTGACCCATTCATGGGTTTGATGTTTCCTTTGGTGGACGCCCATTCCAAATGGTGAGAGGTCCATCAGATGACGACCTGTGCTAATCCTGGGCACAGCACACCTTCTCCCCGATATCCGGGAGTAACAACTCTAAGTCAGTGAGGAGCCGTGCGTCTATGAGTAACCCCACTGATACCACTCTTGTCACTGGATGTGGCATGGTCCTGCACGTAAACAAGAATCTGGCCAAGTGGATGTCCAAGGATCCTGACGTCTGCTTGTGGAGGCCCTGCTTGAAGGTTTGAACGGTCCTTTCAGCCAACCCGTTAGATGCTGGGTGACATGGGGCTGTCCTCACGTGCTGGATGGTCCTGAAAAATATCAAAATGTCTACCCTCGTGAGTGACGGCCCGTTGTGCGATATTAGGACCTTAGGGTTGCCATGTATGGAGAAAGAAAGACGTATCCTCTCCACTGTCTGATTAGAGGTTATGGTCGTCATCTGATGGACCTCTCACCATTTGGAATGGGCGTCCACCAAAGGAAACATCAAACCCATGAATGGGTCAGCAACGTCTGGTCCTATTGGTGGCCCAGCCACTCCCTGGGATGGAGAGGTGTGGTGTTAGGGTGTCACTTATGTTCCTGACAGATGGGGCATTGCTGCAGTAAATGTTTGATGTCAGCATTGACTCCCGGCTTCCATATATATAGTATATATAGCTCCTCCCCAGTATTGTCACCTTGGTCACCCCTGGGTGCCCCTTGTTCAGGTTCCAAAGAACGAGTACCTGGCCTTTAGCCGGAATCACAACCCCGTCTTCAATATTAAGCTTGGACATCCTGGTAGAAGGGCAGCATGGTGGCACAGTGGTTAGCACTGCTGCCTACGGCACCAAGGACCCAGCTTCGATCCTGGCCCCAGGCCACTGTCCGTGTGGAGTTTGCACATTCTCCCCGTGTCTGCATGGGTTTCACCCCCACAACCCAAAGATGTGCAGGGTAGGTGGATTGGCCACACTAAATTGCTCCTTAATTGGTAGAAAATAATTGGGTACTCTAAATTTAAAAAAGAAAGGACATCCTGGTATAAAAAGCCCACAGCTCCCTGGGCAACTGTTGATGTCGACCACCCATGCTGAAGACGTACCACACTTGGGCAAGAATGGAATCCGTCTGGGTCCAGTCGCAGATAGGAGATGCGGTGACTGGTAGGGAATTCATAAAATTCAACATCAACATGGCCACTACCTTGTCTGCTGAGGTGCAGGTGAGGCTCTAACCGGTAGGGGCAGTTGATATGAAGGTATCGAGGCATGTGGAGATAGGGCAGGGAAGCAGAGTACAAGCCCAGTCATGATCTTACTGATTATAAAAGCAGGCTCGAGAGGCGATGTGACATATTCCTTCTCCTATTGGACTTATGTTCTTCTGTCATTCAATTGCCAACTATCTTACATTGTCTTTTACACATGCCCTGCTTGAAACCTCTTTGACTCCCAATAAAAGGGGTTAGTCTCTTGCTTAACATCAGTAAAACCAAAACCCACCACCAGCCCTAATCCAGACAAGCACCTATTTCCAGCCACTGTACACAATTTATATAAATTACTTGGAAGAAGAGGTAGTTGATAGATGCAGTTTTGAGGTTGCCATTAGATCAGCCAGCATTGTATTAAATGGAAGAGCAGGTCTGAGGAGCTGACTGGTCTACCCTGCTTCTTGTTTGTGTGTATGTATTATTGACGGGGAGACTTTAGAAATCATCGAACATTTCTAATATCACAACAGCAACCTTTCTGTAAAGGTCACCATCAAAGTGAAGATCCAGGGGCGGCATATGGTGCAGTGGTTAGCACTGGGACTGCGGCGCTGAGGGCCCGGGTTCGAATCCCTGGCCTGGGTCACTGTCCGTGTGGAGTTTGCACATTCTCCCCATGTCTGCGTGGGTTTCACCCCCACAACACAAAGGTGTGCAGGTCAGGTGGATTGGCCACACTAAATTTCCCCTTAATTGGGGAAAAGAAAAATAATTGGGTACTCTAAAGTTATATTTTTAAAAAACCTGAAGATTCAGCATAGAATCAACTGTGCCAGTGCAGCCATCTCCAAATTGTGTAACCAGGTCTTTGACAGCAGAGATTTCCATCAGAGGACAAGGGTCATTTAGACCACAAGCGTTAACTATCTTTCTCTCTCCACAGACATTGCCAGACCTGTTGAGTTTATTCAGCATTTTCTGTTTTTATTTTAGATTTCCAGCATCTGCAGCACTTTGCTTTTATATCTCAGACCCTGTAGAGTTACTGACGGTTTGGGCAAACGCCTGCAGAAATCTCAGTGAGAGTCGACTGGAACAGTCATGAGTTTTTGGGCCAATGTCTCTTCTGTTTTTGTTATTCTTTCTATTTTCCTCTTTTTCATTTTTTTTCTATTTGTTTTCCATGCACATTTTCTGCGATTGCCTTATACTGAATGGGACTAATTTAATGAGGAGGGGTGCGGCCTGACATTCGCCACCAAAACTGGCGACACCCCCATGGATGATCTCTGGGAGTCCTGAGGAAACTAAACCCCTATTTGACAGCGGGAACCCTGAAGACGGGGTCCTCAGCTCCACGGGGACTTTTAATTGCATTCAGATGGCAGCTGCCCGGGAACGGTGGCTGCTGCTGGTAATGCATTTGGGTCTTCACTAGGGTTCACTGTGGAGTGGCGGCAGGATGGTTCACAGGCAGGGTGTTGGTGGAAAGGGCAGGGGTTTGGCTGTCGTTGAACACCCCAATTCCCAATGTGCCTTTGAACGAGGAGCACACCCCGCCCCATTACAAGTCTTCCTGTCTCAGACTTGTTCTGGCAGGGGGAGGTCATGCGGTGGATGGGCTCCCTCTCCACCACCAGCCCCCCCCTTGATTAAACTGCCTTGGAACCCACCTCTGGGGGTGGGTGAGTTAGTAAATTCCACCCAATGTGTCTCTTTCTGTGCCCAAATATTTTCAATTGTTGTCACCAAGTTAAATGTCTCCATTAATGACCTTCTTCTATAGTAATCTTTATTGAGATGAAGTTGGGGTGGGGTGCAGATTTATACCTCTGGCAATATGATTTTGAGTTTCAGTCCCGCCCCTTCCACGGTATCAAGGCTATTATTCCATTAATGGGTAGCAGGGCTGTTTCTATAGGTACCGACTGACAGACATGAATGCTTTCTACCCATGAAAAAAAACAGGATTTCATTACTTAACAATTATCAAACCTGCCACTATTTTATTGACTGGAAAGACCAGGTGAATATTTGTTCAACAGCATTTTAGTTTTGGTTAATGGCTCCTTGAGGCAGCCACAAGCAAGAGTTAATAGGCATTATAATGAGGCCGATGAAGCCACCAGGATCAAACTGGAGGATATTTGGCTGAAGAAAGGATTCGATGGCCGGGAATTCCTTCGATGGCCGGGAATTTCTGCACCTGATTGAGGCGGGTGTGTTCGGTGGCGTGATTGAACCATCTTGCAAGGAGGCACGAGTCACATTTCCCAGTGCTATTTCCTACTGTCGAACATCGGGCGGGAAATTAATTTCAATAAATTTACATCTCATTATTGCGAACACATGCCAAAATTGTCTTCCCACGTCAAATTAAAATCCCACATTAGTATGACTTCACTACAGCGTGATTTACAACGGCCTTTAAAAGCCGTGCATCTGGCGACTTGAACTTTCAGGGGAAGTCGGAGGTGAGTGCACACAACTTAACACTGCCCTCCAGACCGTCCCGTTCTCCCTTTTCTCCTGCCCGTTTCCCCGGGGGTTATAGCTGGTCGTCCTGCTGGAGGCAATACCCCTGCTGAGCAGGAACTGAAGCAGCTCATCGCTCATGAATGAGGATCCCCTGTCACTGTGGATTTAGGCGGGGAAGCCAAACAGAGCGAAGATTATGTTGAGGCCTTTGAATACGGTGGCAGATGTCATGTCAGGGCATGGGATGGCGAAGGGGAATCTGGTGTACTCATCGACCACACTGAGGAAGTACGTGTTATGGTCGGTGGAGGGGAGGGGCCCTTTGAAATCCACGCTGAGGCATTCAAAGGGGCGGGAGGCCTTCACCAGGCGTGCACAGTCTGGCTGGTAGGAGTGTGGTTTACACTCTACACAGACCTGGCAGTCTCTGGTGATTGCCCGTACTTCCTCGACGGAGTAGGGCAGATTTTGGGCCTTTATGAAGTGGTACAACCATGTGACTCCCGGGTGACAAAGGTTGTCGTGCAGGGTCCAGATTAGGTCTACTTGTACCTTGGGATAGGGCATCTGGGGGCTCGTTGAGCTTACCAGGGTGATACAAAATCTCGTAGTTTGGAGAGCTCGATCCGCCACCTCAAGATTTTATCGTTTTTAATCTTTCCCCATTGTGTGTTGTTAAACTACCAACTGTTGGTCAGTGAGAAGAGTGAATCTCGTGCTGGCCAGGTAATGCCTCCAATGCCGCACAGCTTCAACGATGGCCTGGGCCTCTTTTTCGATGGAGGAATGCCGAATTTCGGAGGTATGAAGGATGCGGGAAAAGAATACCACGGGCTGCCTGCCTGGTTGAGTGGGGCGGCTAGAGCGACGTCTGATGCGTCGCTCTCCACTTGAAAGGGCAACATCTCGTCGACTACATGCATTGCAGCCTTGGCAATGTCGGCTCTAATACAGTTGAAGGCCTGTTGAGCCTCGTCGTCAGGGGAAAAAGGCTGGAGTGGATGAGTGGGAGGGCCTTGTCCGCATAGTGTGGGACCCACTGGGCGTAGAAGGAAAAGAACCCCAGGCAGCGCTTGAGGGCCTTGGGGCAGTGGGGAAGGGGGAGCTACATGAGGGGGCGCATGTGATCGGGATCGGGCCCCAGAACACCGTTCTGGTCACATAGCCAAGGATGGCTGAGTAGTTTGTGCTAAATACACACTTCTCCTTGTTATAGGTGAGGTTTAGGAGAGAGGCGGGGTGGAGAAATTTGGCAAGGTTGGCATCGTGGTCCTGCTGATCGTGGCCGCAGATGGTGACATTATCTAGGTACGGGAAAGTGGCCCGCAGCCCGTATCGGTCGACCATTCGGTCCATCTCCCTTTGAAAGACCGAGACCCCGTTGGTGACGCCGAAGGGAACCCTGAGAAAGTGGTAGAGGCAGCCATCTGCTTCGAAGGCAGTGTATGGGCGGTCTGCCTTACGGATGGGGAGCTGGTGGTAGGCTGATTTTAGGTCCACAGTTGAGAAGACCCAGTACTGTGCAATCTGATTGACCATACCCGATATGCATGGGAGGGGGTACGGGTCGAGTTGTGTGTACCTGTTGATGGTCTGGCTGTAGTCCATGACCATCCTGTGTTTCGCCCCAGTTTTCACCACTACCATTTGGGCTCTCCAGGGGCTGTTGCTGGCCTCGATAATGCCTTCCCGAAGCAGTCGCTGGTCCTCGGACCTGATGAAGGTCCAGTCCTGGGCGTTGTACCATTTGCTCCTGGTGGCGACAGGTTTGCAATCCGGAGTTAAGTTTGCGAATAGGGAAGATGGGTCGACCTTTAGGGTCATGAGGCTGCACACAGTAAGGGGTGGTAGGGGCCGGCCGAATTTCAGTGTTAGGCTCTGGAGGTTACACTGGAAGTCCAGGCCGAGCAGCAGGGCAGCGCAGATTGGGGAGGACGTAGAGGCGGAAGCCACTGAATTCTACGCCCTGGACCGTGAGTGTGACTATACAGTACCCCTGATTGCCACGGAGTGGGACCTGGAGGCCAGGAGATTCTCTGATTGGCGGGATGTACCGTGAGGGAGTAGCGCCTTACCATATCTGGATGGATGAAGCTTTTGGTGCTCCCCGAGTCCAGCAGACAAGAGGTCTCGTACCCATCGATCTTCACACTTGTCGAGGCGGTGGCTAGATTGTGCGGGCGAGCCTGGTCAATCGTGAATACGACGCGGCTGGGCGTCGCTGGTGTCGAACGATGGGGTGCCCGGGAGGCACGGGTCCTGGAATGATGGTGGCGCCCATGTGCCGTGGGGGAGACAAAATGGCGACGCCTGCTGATCTTGGGGTGGACAAGATGGCGGCGCCCACGGGCCGTTCGTGTTGGGAGGTGACAAAGATGGCGGTGCCCATGGGCCGCATGTGGTCCAAGAAGGGGAAGATGATGGCGCCCACTGTCCGTACATGAGGGGGGTCGGGGTGATAGGGGCGACTGCGCGGGCCTGGTACACCACAGCGAAGTGCCCATTTTTGCCGCAGGCCTTGCAAAGAGCGCTGCAGGCCGGGCAGCATTGGCGGGGATGTTTCTGTTACCTGCAGAAGTAACATCGGGGGCCCCGGGGTTGGCTGGCTGGCGCGTGGCACAGGCGTAGGGTTGGCTGAGTGGGGTCCCCGGTGGGGTGGCCGACTGTGGAGTCCATGATGCGTAGGTGGGGTGGGCCGCGGGGCTGAGGGTGTAGGCCTGGATATTGCGCGAGACAACCGTCATTGATAGCGGCAGCTTTTTGGTTTCTGCGAGGTCGAGCGTGGCCTCCTCTAAAAGTCGCTGGCGTATGAGGTCTGACCCTATCCCCGTAACAAAAGCATCCCGCATGAGGAGGTTCGAATATTCCGTGGCCGTGACGGCCTGACAGTCACAGTCTCTGACCAGGGGAATTAAAGCACACCAGAAATCAGAAGTCAAGACCTTCAGTTTGGACATTCCACTGTCGATCTGGAAGCTCTCCCTCTGGTTATGAGCGAGTTTGTCCTGCATGATGACAGGTGGAGAGAATGTGAGCAGGATGTCTGCCACGCCAGATGAGAAGGATGCCTGGCCTTATGTGGGTGGTGAGCGGTGTTGTGGACAGGATGAAGACATAGCCCGCAGGTGACAATATATGCAGGAAAGTTAGTGGTGGCGTCCTTTGAATTGTCAATAAGTGAGACCCTTGTGGATGTTTGATGGGTTTGTGAGTGTGTGAATAGAGAGTGATGAGAAGAGTGACTTACCCTGGCAGGATGGAGGAGATCATTCATCCTTCTCCTGCACTGGGTGACTGTCCTCTTATGTAGGCATGCACCCTCCCTGTCACTGATACCCAAGCTGGAATAGTTACTTGGATGAGGTTCTTCACCCAGAATGGGGTTAGAGGACTTTGTGGCAGGCCTCCACTGTGTCCAGCAGGCACTTGAGAATTGTCACTGAATTTGGGGGCAGAACGTTTATTCCTTTTGGAGGTCATGACTTTCCAGCAGCTTTCGATCCCTGAGAGACTACTTGATGTATGCAGGGGACCCTTTAAATATGGCACCCAGATTACAGAAGGCCCGAGGTCAGGGCAGGGTAAATAAATCATCAGCTGCCCAGCAAGCAATTCAACATGAAACCCGTGCCTCTCAAATTTGTTAACAAAGTGACACATGATAATGCTAAGTTTCATGCCCGCATTCAGATTTAAAAAAAATGTTTTTATTGTGTTTTGAATTTTTTGTGGTATACAAAACAAGGATAGGTTTGGCAAACACTAGGAAACAGAGGAAAAAGTAAAATATTTATACATCGGCCGGTTTCAACTATTTCAACTAACTACATATACAACATTGCTCTTTGTCTTGAATTATTTACAGTGGTGGTTGTGGTTTCCTGTTTTTCGTTCCCACGTTTTTTGGTTCTGGTTGTTGCCCCTGCCTCCCTTGCTCCTTCTCTTTCCCTGCTTCTCCCCCCCCCCCCCCCCCCCCTCTT
Source organism: Scyliorhinus canicula (assembly GCF_902713615.1). Lineage (NCBI taxonomy): Eukaryota > Metazoa > Chordata > Chondrichthyes > Carcharhiniformes > Scyliorhinidae > Scyliorhinus > Scyliorhinus canicula. The sequence goes on from NC_052151.1 coordinate 101,730,793, forward strand.
GCTTCTCATGCTTCTTTTGTTGGGTGTGGTTGGTTCCATGTTTCCCATGCTACCCCCTCCTGTTCTATGGCTTCTTCGTTGTTTTCTCCATTTAGAGAAATTCCGTAAGGTCGGAGAGCCAGTCTGCAGCTATGGGTGGTGCTGCTGACCGCCAGCTGAGCAGGATTCTCTGGCGAGCGATTAGGGAGGCAAAACAAGGGCATCGGCCCTCTTCCCCATGAAGAGATCTGGCTGTTCTGATACCCCGAAGACCACCACTTTCGGGCATGGCTCCACCCTTATCCCCACCACCTTAGACATTGCCTCAAAGAAGGCTGTCCAGAACCCAGTGAGTCTGGGGCAAGACCAGAACATGTGGGTGTGGTTGGCCGGGTCTCCTTAGCACCGTTCGCGTTTGTCCTCCATCTCCAGGAAGAACCTGCTCATTCGGGATCTGGTTAAGTGGGCTCTGTGTACCACATTTAGTGGCATTAGGCTTAGCCTTGTGGAGGTGGAGTTGGGCCTGTGCAGTGCTTCACTCCAGAGTTCCCACCCTATTTCAAACCCCACGTCCTCCTCCCACTTCTCCCTCATCTCGTCCAGTTGGGTATTCTCTACCTGTATTGTGCCTTTCAGTGACCTGTGGACCTGTACACCTAGATCTCTCTGACTGTCAATACTCGAGGGTTCAACCATTCACTGTATATTCCCTACCTGTATTAGACCTTCCAAACTGCATTACCTCACATTTGTCCAGATTAAACTCCCATCTGCCAACTCTCCGGCCAAGTCTCCAAACGATCTAAATCCTGCTGTATCCTCTGACAGTCCTCATCGCTATCTGCAAGTCCACGAACCTTTGTGTCGTCCGCAAAATTAATAATCAGACCAGATACATTTTCCTCCAAATCATTTATATATACTATGAACAGCAAAGGTCCCAGCACTGATCTCTGTGGAATACCACTAGTCATAGCCTTTTGATCAGAAAAGCACCCTTCCATTGCTACTCTCTGCCTTCTATGACCTAGTCAGTTCTGTATCCATCTTGCCAGCTCACCTCTGATCCAGTGGGATTTCACCGTTTGTACCAGTCTGCCATGTTCGAGGTTAGCTGTCTACCCTTGACAAAGCCTGTCTGGTGTTCTGCTGCCACCACTCGTACGCAGTTCTCTAGCATTTTGACTAGGATCTTGGCCAGCATTTACGTGTCTGCGTTTAGCAGCAAGATGGGTCTGTACGAACCCCATTCTGTTGGGTCTTTGTCTTTCTTATGTATCAGCGTGATTGAGGCGTGTGCTAGCGTAGGCAGCAGAGTGCCCCTCCCCAGTGAGTCTGTGAACATCTCCCGTAGGTGCGGGGCCAGAGTTGTCACAAATCATTTGTAGAAGATCGTTGGGAAACCGGCCGGTCCCGGAGCCTTTCCCACATCATGGAGCTAATATTCTCCATGACTTCTCCCAGTTCTGCCAATGCTTCCAATCCCCATTTCTCCTAACTTCCCCCATGACTGGCATGTCCAGTCTATCGAGGAACTACTTCATTCTCAAGACCCCTGCTGGGGGCTTGGAGGTGTACAGCTCCCGGTAAAAGGTCTCAAATGCCTTGTTGATCTTTTCCGGCTCCACTACTAATTTGCCTTTGCTGTCCCGAATCTGCACTATTTCCCTCATGGCTGTCTGCTTTCTCAGCTGGTGAGCCAGCAGGCGGCTGGCCTTGTCTCCATGCTCATACATGGTCCCCTGTACCTGGCGGAGTTGGTGCCCTGTTTTCCTCACGAATATTACAATGGTGTAGTATTCTGCTCTTACTGGCCCTGGAAGTACCGATTTCCCCACTACAAAGAAGTAAATCTGTGAATAGACACTATGGGCGGGATTCTCCCACTGCGTCCACCTGGCGAATAGAGAATCCCGCACAAGGTCAATGTAGTTCTTGTTTGTACGTGGCATACCCGTGGCATTCTTGCGACAGGCAGGGCGGGTGAATCGCCATGGGTACACCGCCTCCATCTGTCCCAAGAATGTGTTGAGTTCCTTTGCCATATTTGGAGGTCTTTCCCATTTTGGGATTTGACTTGTCCATCCGTGGGTCCTGTACACAGTTAAGTCGCCCCATGAGCAGTTGGTGTTTCTCTATGTTGGGGATTTCCAGCATAGTCTTCTTTACAAATGCCATGCCGTCCCAATTGGGAGTGTACATGTTCACCAGGACTGCCGGTGCCCCATCTAGGACACCGCTGACCATGATGTACTGTCCTCCGGGTCTGTAACAGTCCTTGTCGCTATGAACATCGTCCTCTTATTTAACAGTATGGCTACCCCACTGGCCCTCGTCCCGTAGCAGGAAAGGTAGGTATGTCCCACCCAGCCCTTCCTCACTCGGTCCTTCTCTCTCAGGTGTGTCTCTTGGAGGAAGACTGTGTCAGTTTTCATACCTTTCAGGTGGGCGACGATTCTGGATCTCTTCACTGGGCTGATTAGCCCCCTGATGTTCCAGGTGACTATCTTGATGGGAGACTTTATTCCCCCTGCTTCTGTGGGATCAACCCTACTTGCCTGGTGGTTGCGCCCTTGCACTCCAGGGATTCCCTTTGTTAGGGGGCCGTCCGAAATGGCCGCAGTCGCTGTTCTCCCTATGAGGTTGAGTCCATGGGCTCTGTCGTGAATCACAATCTAGTCATTCACACTGTGTTATATTGTATGTGTTGTGTTCTTGTAAGCTCGGTATACGAGCAGGTGCGCGGCTCTGCCCATAGGGGGAGATGAGGAGTTTGTACTGGGCTCCACCCTTGGCTCCGCCCATGGTTCCGCCCATGGCTCCTCCCACTAACCGGAAGTATAAAGCTTTGCAGTCGTAAGCCTGCCTGCCAGTTCATCTCGTCGCAGGCAGGCTCTGTTGTAAGACTATTAAAACCACTGTTCACTTCCAACCACGTGTCTTGTAAATTGATGGTCACATCAATTTAATAGTCTTAGTAAACTTGAAGAAAACGACTATAGAATCAGCCCTCAAACCTGACCTGAACTCGACCCGCAGGCTGCAGAAGCGAAATAAATTTTTCAACACTGGCTCCAATGTTTCAAGGCCTACCTGGCTGAATCAAGCACATCAGAAACTATAGAGGAGCAGAAACTCAGTCTACTGCACGCAAGGGTGAGCCACCGTATATCTACTCAACTTAACAGTACTACCTCGTATACGGGGGCCCTAGCCATGCTAGATCGAATGTACGTGAGGCCCATCAACGAGGTCTACGCGCGCCACATTTTTACGAACAGCCGCCAGCGCCCCGCGGACTCGTTGGGTGAATTCCTGCAGGAATTAAAGACTTTAGCTCGGGACTGTAATTACCAAGCTGTATCAGCCGAACAGCATATGGAGCTCGCCGTCAGAGATGTGTATGTGGCAGGGCTCAGGTCAAACTATGTCTCGGATCGTGTTTTCCGGGTCCTTAAGGGGGAGGGGGAGCAGCCCCAAGTCGTAGTCCACATTGGCACTAACGACATAGGTAGGAAAGGGACAAGGATGTCAGGCAGGCCTTTAGGGAGCTAGGATGGAAGCTCAGAGCGAGAACAAACAGAGTTGTTATCTCTGGGTTGTTGCCCGTGCCACGTGATAGTGAGATGAGGAATAGGGAGAGAGAGCAATTAAACACGTGGCTACAGGGATGGTGCAGGCGGGAGGGATTCAGATTTCTGGATAACTGGGGCTCTTTCTGGGGAAGGTGGGACCTCTATAGACAGGATGGTCTACATCTGAACCTGAGGGGCACCAATATCCTGGGGGGGAGATTTGTTAGTGCTCTTTGGGGGGGTTTAAACTAATTCAGCAGGGGCATGGGAACCTGGATTGTAGTTTTAGCGTACGGGAGATTGAGAGTATAGAGGTCAGGAGCACAGATTTGACTTCGCAGGAGGGTGCCAGTGTTCAGGTAGGTGGTTTGAAGTGTGTCTACTTCAATGCCAGGAGTATACGAAATAAGGTAGGGGAACTGGCAGCATGGGTTGGTACCTGGGACTTCGATGTTGTGGCCATTTCAGAGACATGGATAGAGCAGAGACAGGAATGGTTGTTGCAGGTTCCGGGGTTTAGGTGTTTTAGTAAGTTCAGAGAAGGGGGCAAAAGAGGGGGAGGTGTGGCGCTGCTAGTCAAGGACAGTATTACGGTGGCGGAAAGGATGCTAGATGGGGACTCTTCTTCTGAGGTAGTATGGGCTGAGGTTAGAAACAGGAAAGGAGAGGTCACCCTGTTGGGAGTTTTCTATAGGCCACCTAATAGTTCTAGGGATGTAGAGGAAAGGATGGCGAAGATGATTCTGGAAAAGAGCGAAAGTAACAGGGTAGTTGTTATGGGAGACTTTAACTTTCCAAATATTGACTGGAAAAGATATAGTTCGAGTACATTAGATGGGTCATTCTTTGTACAATGTGTGCAGGAGGGTTTCCTGACACAATATGTTGACAGGCCAACAAGAGGCGAGGCCACATTGGATTTGGTTTTGGGTAATGAACCAGGCCAGGTGTTAGATCTGGAGGTAGGTGAGCACTTTGGAAACAGTGACCACAATTCGGTGACCTTTACGTTAGTGATGGAAAGGGATAAGTATACCCCGCAGGGCAAGAGTTATAGCTGGGGGAAGGGCAATTATGATGCCATTAGACATGACTTAGGATGTGTTGGTTGGAGAAGTAGGCTGCAAGGGTTGGGCACACTGGATATGTGGAGCTTGTTCAAGGAACAGCTATTGCATGTTCTTGATAAGTACGTACCAGTCAGGCAGGGAGGAAGGGGTCGAGCGAGGGAACCGTGGTTTACCAAAGAAGTGGAATCTCTTGTTAAGAGGAAGAAGGAGGCCTATGTGAAGATGAGGCGTGAAGTTTCAGTTGGGGCGCTTGATATTTACAAGGAAGCGAGGAAGGATCTAAAGAGAGAGCTGAGACGAGCAAGGAGGGGACATGAGAAGTCTTTGGCAGGTAGGATCAAGGAAAACCCAAAAGCTTTCTATAGGTATGTCAGGAATAAAAGAATAACTAGGGTAAGAGTAGGGCCAGTCAAGGACAGTGGTGGGAAGTTGTGTGTGGAGGCTGAGGAGATAAGCGAGATACTAAACGAATACTTTTCGTCAGTATTCACTCAAGAAAAAGATAATATTGTGGAGGAGAATGCTGAGACCCAGGCTATTAGAATAGATGGCATTGAGGTGCGTAGGGAAGAAGTGTTGGCAATTCTGGACAAGGTGAAAATAGATAAGTCCCCGGGGCCGGATGGGATTTATCCTAGGATTCTCTGGGAAGCCAGGGAAGAGATTGCTGAGCCTTTGGCTTTGATTTTTAGGTCATCATTGGCTACAGGAATAGTGCCAGAGGACTGGAGGATAGCAAATGTGGTCCCTTTGTTCAAGAAGGGGAGTAGAGATAACCCCGGTAACTATAGGCCGGTGAGCCTAACGTCTGTGGTGGGTAAAGTCTTGGAGAGGATTATAAAAGATACGATTTATAATCATCTAGATAGGAATAATATGATTAGGGACAGTCAGCATGGTTTTGTGAAGGGTAGGTCATGCTTCACAAACCTTATCGAGTTCTTTGAGAAGGTGACTGAACAGGTAGACGAGGGTAGAGCAGTTGATGTGGTGTATATGGATTTCAGTAAAGCGTTTGATAAGGTTCCCCACGGTCGTCTATTGCAGAAAATACGGAGGCTGGGGATTGAGGGTGATTTAGAGATGTGGATCAGAAATTGGCTAGTTGAAAGAAGACAGAGAGTGGTAGTTGATGGGAAATGTTCAGAATGGAGTTCAGTTACGAGTGGCGTACCACAAGGATCTGTTCTGGGGCCGTTGCTGTTTGTCATTTTTATAAATGACCTAGAGGAGGGCGCAGAAGGATGGGTGAGTAAATTTGCAGACGACACTAAAGTCGGTGGAGTTGTAGACAGTGCGGAAGGATGTTGCAGGTTACAGAGGGACATAGATAAGCTGCAGAGCTGGGCTGAGAGGTGGCAAATGGAGTTTAATGTGGAGAAGTGTGAGGTGATTCACTTTGGAAAGAATAACAGAAATGCGGAATATTTGGCTAATGGTAAAATTCTTGGTAGTGTGGATGAGCAGAGGGATCTCGGTGTCCATGTACATAGATCCCTGAAAGTTGCCACCCAGGTTGATAGGGTTGTGAAGAAGGCCTATGGTGTGTTGGCCTTTATTGGTAGAGGGATTGAGTTCCGGAGCCATGAGGTCATGTTGCAGTTGTACAAAACTCTAGTACGGCCGCATTTGGAGTATTGCGTACAGTTCTGGTCGCCTCATTATAGGAAGGACGTGGAAGCTTTGGAACGGGTGCAGAGGAGATTTACCAGGATGTTGCCTGGTATGGAGGGAAAATCTTATGAGGAAAGGCTGATGGACTTGAGGTTGTTTTCGTTAGAGAGAAGAAGGTTAAGAGGTGACTTAATAGAGGCATACAAAATGATCAGAGGGTTAGATAGGGTGGACAGCGAGAGCCTTCTCCCGCGGATGGAGGTGGCTAGCACGAGGGGACATAGCCTTAAATTGAGGGGTAATAGATATAGGACAGAGGTCAGAGGTGGGTTTTTTACGCAAAGAGTGGTGAGGCCGTGGAATGCCCTACCTGCAACAGTAGTGAACATGCTAACATTGAGGGCATTTAAAAATTTATTGGATAAGCATATGGATGATAAGGGCATAGTGTAGGTTAGATGGCCTTTAGATTTTTTCCATGTCGGTGCAACATCGAGGGCCGAAGGGCCTGTACTGCGCTGTATCGTTCTATGTTCTATGTTCTATGTGCGCCAGCGGTTGCTTGAAAAAGGGGCCCAGAATGTGGGGGACACTGTAGAATTGGCGACTACCATGGAGGTCTCGTTCCGCAGCCTCACCTCGTTCCCCGCGGACCAAGCGACCCCATCCTGGGCCCCCGACCAGCGACTGCCCCAGGCCTGCGCCGCACGGCCACCCACCCACTACGCAGCCCCAGTGTGCCATTTCTGTGGGCAGCCCCAGCACCCACGCCAGCACTGCCCGGCCCGCAATGCGACCTGCAGCAGCTGCGGTCGCAAAGGACACTATTCCCGGGTCAGCCTGGCGAAGAAATCTCCCTCTCCAAACTCTCCCGCAGCCCAGACCACTTGTTTTCAAAACTCACAGGCCCGCAGGCCCTGAAATGCCTGTACCCCGACTCCGCCCCCACCGACACGTGCGACTCATGGGGGCCGCAATCTTGGCAACCCCCCTCCACGCGGCCAGCCACGTGTGACTCATGGGGGCCACCATCTTGAGCGCCATCTTCCTCGCCGCCCGCCACGTGCGATCCACGGGCGTGGCCATCTTGGGATCCATCCTCTTCAAACTATGAAACTCACCTCGAAGACTACGAACTCAGAGGGCAGTCATCACGGGGCCACTCCAGCACAGCTGATCGAGCTGCCGACTATCCGCAACTCAGCGGGGTCACATTGGACCAGTCGCGTCCGAAACACCTCCGCAACTCAATGATGACCGTTAAAATCAACGGGTACAGGACACCGTGCCGCTTTGACTCCGGGAGCACCGAGAGCTTCGTACACCCAGATCTGGTAAGACGCTGTTCGCTCCCTATTTTCCCTGCACGGCAAACTATCTCCCTCGCTTCGGGCTCACACTCCATTCACCTCCAAGGGCGCACCGCCGCGACCCTAATGATCCAGGGGACTAGCTACGCTAACTTCCAGCTATACGTGCTCCCCGAACTCAGCGCCCTACTCTTACTGGGACTCGACTTCCAGTGCAACCTCAAAAGCCTCACACTCGGCTTCGGCGGGGCCTTGCCCCCACTCACTATCTGCAGTCTAGCGACACTAAAAATCGACCCACCTCCACTCTTTGCCAATCTCACGCCGGACTGCAGACCCGTAGCCACTCGCAGCAGGCGGTACAGCCTGCAGGACAGGGTGTTTTTCAGAACCGAGGTCCACAGGCTTCTACATGAGGGGATCATAGAGGCCAGTAATAGCCCCTGGAGAGCTCAGGTGGTGGTCGTCAAGACCGGGGAAAAATTCCGAATGGTAGTGGACTATAGCCAAACCATTAATCGGTTCACGCTCCTTGATGCGTACCCCCTCCCCAGGAATGCAGACATGGTGAATCAGATCGGCCATTATAAAGTCTTCTCCACGGTGGATCTGAAGTCTGCATACCACAAACTCCCAATCTGCCTGGAAGACCGCCACTACACGGCGTTCGAGGCCGACAGCCGCCTCTTCCACTTCCTCCGGGTTCCCTTTGGCGTCACGAATGGGGTCTTGGTGTTCCAACGAGCAATGGACCGAATGGTGGACCAGTACGGGCTGTGGGCCACGTTTCCGTACTTGGATAACGTCACCATCTGCGGCCATGATCAGCAGGAACACGACGCTAACCTCCATCAATTTCTCCAGACGGCCCAGAAACTCAACCTCACGTATTACATGGAGAAATGCGTTTTCTGCACGACCAGGCTAGCCATCCTCGGCTATGTCGTGGAAAACAAAGTCCTGGGTCCCGACCCGGACCGCATGCTCTTGCAACTCCCTCTCCCTCATTATCCCAGGGCCTTCAAAACGTGCCTGGGGTTTTTCTCATATTATGCCTAGTGGGTCCCTCAGTATGCGGACAAAGCCCGCCCACTATTTAAGGCCACACTCTTTCCTCTATCAGATGACGCTCGCCAGGCCTTCACCTGCATCAAGGTGGACATGCGGGCGGTGGATGAATCCGTCCCTTTTCAGGTAGAGAGCGATGCCTCAGAGGTCGCTCTCGCAGCCACACTAAATCAGGCAGGGAGACCAGTCGCCTTTTTCTCCCGAACCCTCTCCGCTTCGGAACTTCGACACTCCTCGGTCGAAAAGGAAGCACAAGCTATCGTGGAAGCTATACGTCACTGGAGGCACTACCTCGCAGGTAGGAGGTTCACCCTCATCACCGACCAAAGATTCGTTGCCTTTATGTTTGACAACTCACAAAGGGGCAAAATTAAAAACGATAAGATCCTACGGTGGAGGATCGAACTCTCCACCTACAAGTATGATATCATGTACCGACCGGGGAAGCTCAACGAGCCCCCAGATGGCACGTGCGCCAGCGCGCAAGACGACTGCCTGAAAGCTATCCACAATGACCTCTGCCACCCGGGGGTCACCCGGCTCGCCCACTACGTCAAGGCCTGAAATCTGCCTTTCTCCACCGAGGAGGTAAAAGCAATCACCAGGGATTGCCCGATCTGTGCAGAGTGCAAACCGCACTTCTATAGACCAGACAGGGCCCACCTGGTAAAGGCCTCCCGGCCCTTTGAACGCCTGAGCATCAATTTCAAAGGGCCACTCACCTCGACCAATCGGAATGTGTACTTTCTAAACATAATAGACGAATTCTCCCGCTTCCCCTTTGCTATCCCGTGCCCCGATATGACCTCCCACACAGTCATTAGGGCCCTGCATAGCATCTTCACCCTGTTTGGTTTCCCCAGCTATGTACACAGCGACAGGTGTTCGTCCTTTATGAGCGACGAGCTGCGTCAGTACCTGCTCGACAAGGGCATCGCCTCGAGCAGGACTACCAGCTACAGCCCCAGGGGGAACGGGCAGGTGGAGACGGAGAACGCGACGGTCTAGAAGACCGTCCTACTGACCCTCCGGTCCAGGAATCTCCCGACCTCCCATTGGTAGGAGGTCCTCCCCGACGCGCTCCATGCTATTAGGTCCCTCCTATGCACAGCCACCAACCAGACCCCTCACGAGCGGCTATTTGTTTTTTCCAGGGGCACTACTACGGGGGTGTCGCTCCCAGCTTGGTTGAAGAAACCGGGCCCGGTTCTCCTCCGGAAGCACGTCCGGACCCACAAAACTGACCCACTCGTAGAGAGAGTGCTTCTACTCCACTCGAACCCTCAATATGCGTTCATCGAATACCCTGACGGCCGTCAGGACACTGTTTCCCTCCAGGACCTGGCGCCTGCAGGTTCCAGCTCCGACACTACTACTGCCGAGGTACCCCTCACACTACACCCCACCCAACCCCTGGTACCCCCACGCCTGCAGGTTCACGGCCCGTGCTCCGCGCCCCCGCACCTATGGTTTTCCGGCGCTCCCCGTCACCAGTCGAACCAGTCGGATACGAAGCTTGGACCGAATCACCCCCGGAGTCCGCCATGGTCCCCTCACCGACCGCCACCACCCAGCCACCAGAAGAGGCTGCAACCTCGGTGCTTCGCAGATCTCTGAGGATGACTCGACCGCCGGATCGACTCAATTTGTAGGCCCATCACCCCCGCTGGACTTGATTTTTTTTACAGGAGGTGAATCGCCACGGGTACACCGCCTCCATCTGTCCCAAGAATGTGTTGAGTTCCTTTGCCATATTTGGAGGTCTTTCCCATTTTGGGATTTGACTTGTCCATCCGTGGGTCCTGTACACAGTTAAGTCCCCCCATGAGCAGTTGGTGTTTCTCTATGTTGGGGATTTCCAGCATAGTCTTCTTTACAAATGCCATGCCGTCCCAATTGGGAGTGTACATGTTCACCAGGACTGCCGGTGCCCCATCTAGGACACCGCTGACCATGATGTACTGTCCTCCGGGTCTGTAACAGTCCTTGTCGCTATGAACATCGTCCTCTTATTTAACAGTATGGCTACCCCACTGGCCCTCGTCCCGTAGCAGGAAAGGTAGGTATGTCCCACCCAGCCCTTCCTCACTCGGTCCTTCTCTCTCAGGTGTGTCTCTTGGAGGAAGACTGTGTCAGTTTTCATACCTTTCAGGTGGGCGACGATGCTGGATCTCTTCACTGGGCTGATTAGCCCCCTGATGTTCCAGGTGACTATCCTGATGGGAGACTTTATTCCCCCTGCTTCTGTGGGATCAACCCTACTTGCCTGGTGGTTGCGCCCTTGCACTCCAGGGATTCCCTTTGTTAGGGGGCCGTCCGAAATGGCCGCAGTCGCTGTTCTCCCTATGAGGTTGAGTCCATGGGCTCTGTGGTGAATCACAATCTAGTCATTCACACTGTGTTATATTACATAGAACAGTACAGCACAGAACAGGCCCTTCGGCCCTCGATGTTGTGCCGAGCAATGATCACCCTACTCAAACCCTATACCCGTAACCCAACAACACCCCCCCTTAACCTTACTTATTAGGACACTACGGGCAATTTAGCATAGCCAATCCACCTAAGCCGCACATCTTTTGATTGTGGGAGGAAACTGGAGCACCCGGAGGAAACCCACGCACACACGGGGAGGACGTGCAGACTCCGCGCAGACAGTGACCCAGCCGGGAACCGAACCTGGGACCCTGGAGCTGTGAAGCATTTATGCTAACCACCATGCTAACCACCGTGCTGCCCTACAATACACATATTGTATGTGTTGTGTTCTTGTAAGCTCGGTATACGAGCAGGTGCGCAGCTCTGCCCATAGGGGGAGATGAGGAGGTTGCACTGGGCTCCACCCGTGGCTCCGCCCATGGTTCCGCCCATGGCTCCTCCCACTAACCGGAAGTATAAAGCTTTGCAGTCGTGAGCCTGCCTGCCAGTTCATCTCGTCGCAGGCAGGCTCTGTTGTAAGACTATTAAAACCACTGTTCACTTCCAACCACGTGTCTTGTGAATTGATGGTCACATCAGGCTCCAAGGTTTCCCTTTGTCCAGGGGCATCCAACATGGCCACCAGCTGTGTTTTCCATGATGGGTGAGCCCCTGCAGTCCACGGTTTCCCTTTGTTCAGGGACCATCCCAAGTGGTTGCCTACAGCGCCATTTTATTCCAAGTCACCACGTGTGGCCTGTTGTAGCCAGCCTGATGCCTCCTTTTTTTTAACCTATCTCTCCCTTGTGGTTTCCTATCCCCCCCATCATCTTTGCCCCCCTACCCTCTAGCTACGCATCCTCTTTCCTGTTTCTTCCCGTAGTTGTCCCCCTATGCCCAATGTCTGGCCCCACCCCTTTCCAGGCCTTGCTCCCTTGCGGGCAATGCGCCACAGTCTCTCTCCCCTGCACACTCCCCAGTGCTAGCTACCTCGCTAGTGTGGTGACCCCCCCTCCCAGGGCTAGTTGTTCGTCCTCCCATCGCCTGATACCTGGGCTCCCTGTCCGCCATTCCCCTCACCGCCTTTGCTTTGCTGTGTTCGTTCATACCACCCTCTCCTTCCACTCTCGTCCCCAGCGGAGACCAGGAGTGGAAAAACCAGGACAAGTAAATGACTGAACTGGCCGACTCACGAGATGGCGAAACCCGGGCTTCGCCAGAGCGAGAGGGACTGACCTGCCACACGAGAAGCCCCCCACACCAGGGGGTGGTGGGGAGGATGTTTCTTTCAAGAGAATTGAGAGAACATTGAACATAGAACTGTACACACAGTGCAGGCCCTTCGACCCACGATGTTGTGCCTAACTAGTCTGAAACGAGAAGAAAACAAAATCAGACATACAAGCTGCGGTGAAGGGTACAGTTGCCGTAGCTATGGTGACCAAGCATGTGGCTCTGGACAAAGCGGAAAAGAGACTGGAAGCTCAGGAAGAAACAATCAAGGAGCTGGAAAGGGCTGCAACAGACCAGTGCGACTGGATCATCGCCCTGGAAAAGGAGGTGGCCAGGCAGGTCATCATGCAAGGGAGCCTGAAGGGAAAAGTCAAGGACCAGGAGAACTGGTTGAGGCAGCAATACCTATGAATTGTGGGCGTACAGGATGGGATTGAAGGTAGGAACCCCACAGACTATATGGCCCAAGTACTGGGCAATCTGGTGGGAAGGGGTAGCATCCCCAACTCACGAGAAATTGACAGAGCTCACCAGTCACTTCACCCAAAGCCCAAAACCGGGGAAAAGCCACGAGCGGTAGATAGCAAGAGGCATCGGTAGCCGGACCGGGAATGAATTCTGAGCTGGGCCAGACAAACAGAAAACTGGTACTGGGAAGGCCACCGGATTCGGATTCATCACGATATTGAAGCCAATCTGGTCAAGCGCCATGCCGAATTTAATAGGGCTTTACAGAAATGGCATAGGATTTTGGATGCTGTACTCAGCAAGCTCTGGCTCACGTTCCAATACATATAAAGAAATTAACAATATAACACTTAAATTAATACAAAACTGTTTCAAAAGCAATAGTGTGCTGAATCTTTCAATCGTCTATTTGAACATAATCTCCAAGGCGCGAAACGGGCATGGGGACGACCAATTCGGGCCAGCACAGCGCTGGAGCGGTTCACGCCGCTCCAGCCTCCCTTCCCAGTGCCAAATGGGTGCCACGCCAACCTGCACATGCATGGGGGACTTTTTACGCGCGCCGGCCCCGACTCAATATGGCGTCAGTGTTCAGGGGGCGGCCGCGCAGGAATGTAGGCCCGGGGGGGCGAAGAGGCCGGCCCGCCGATCGGTGTGCCCCGATCGCGGGCCAGACCCTATCAGAGGCCCCCCCGGGAATGGAGGCCTCCCTCCACAGGCCGTTCCCCAACCTTTCGTGCAGAGTTCCTGTCGGCAGCGACCAGGGGTGAATGGCACCGGCGGGACTCTGTCATACCCGTGCGGCCGCTCGGCCCATCCGGGCCCCGCCGATTCCAGCGGCCCGCGTCAAACGCGCCGGTGCAAATGGCGCCAGTTCTCCGCACCTCAGAGAATTGCGCGCCAGCGTCGTGGCACGGTTGCGGCGATTCTCCGGGCACGCGCGGGACTCGGAGAATCTCCCCATGATGAGGTGGATTGGGATAACTTCAGCCAGCCAATATACCTGCTGGGAAAACATTATAATGACTGTGAGATGGAAACGTTATATTTAATATTTCTTCCTCTTTCCAGACAATGGACAGAAGATGAGAATCTGTGGGTTCAATATATATCTACCTTTCCAGCCACACGAACAGATGTGATAAATTTGCAGGACCAATTAGATCGGAAACTGCAACAAAGGCAAGCCCGGATGACTGGCGTTTGTCCTGTACGGCGGGAATTATATGCACAATGCCTTGGTAAGAGATGCCTCTATTCAACAATACAGAAATGAACTCTTAAGTTCTTTCATGATCTACAGATTTATGATTTACTTGCTTAATCTTTGGTCCAGGCAATATTCAAAGATCACGATCAAACTTTCCTATTTAGCATTAAAACATTTAATATTTAATATAATATTTAATCTCTCCTATATGTACACCTTTGTATTTTTTTGTATTTTTCAGTATACATACACGAATACGAAAACACTAAGTATCAATGACGGCGAAATCATACATGAGTAAGCCTAAAGGCTCTTTTGGTGATAATGCTGCGTGAATCATGCTCACATGCAACAGCCATGTCACTGATATCTGACATATTGATTTATGATATCACATATTTATGAATATGTTGAAAAAAATAAGTTAACGATCAAAGTGTGCCTCTTAATAACCAAGTTGACCTATTAATTATGATGATTGGGAGATGGCTCAATGTTGGAGAAAATGGTAGTTACAGAAAATCCGAGAAAGCCAACATTTTGCTGAATGTAACGCCAGTTTAATCAAGGAAGACTTTCTAAAGAGGTAGATCATTATATTTTGATTATGATAAATTTCCATGGATGGCAGGACCTTTGGAAAAGCAAGGTATGCAACTCTTGTTTTAAAATACTTTCGTACTGTCAAGAAAGTTGCCAAAGTTAGATATCTGGACCAGAGAGCTACTGGAGGAGGCCTATTCTTTGGCCTGCTGATACCTGTCGAGGGCAGAGTCTTTCCCATGGACTGTTGAAGACTTTAAATCCATGAAGCTTGTATATTTATCCAAGGACATGTTTAAATAGGACAGCTTATAAGTTTGTTTTAACAAAAGATCATAAAGTGGTATTCAACTTAAGATGCCATGTGGCCACCAGAAACTTCATTCAGCCAACTGTTGTGCTTGAGCAACCATTTGGACATTTGGGAGGGGCTTTCCAATGCAGAAAGTGTCTAGATTTGCAGTAGCCTGCTGTATGACTTTGAGGTCCAGCCCTTCCCACCACTTGACATGGCAAAGTGTAGCAGGAGGAGGGAAAGTTGGTGGGAGATTGGAAGACAGAATGAAGAGGAGAAAGAGCAGCACTGACCACTGGAACCTATAGCTTCCACGGTTCTTAGTGAATAATTCAATGAAGAACGCTTCACCTGAACCAACCCTCCCATTCCCCAATCCACCCAGAGTTCTGTGATCTTTATATCATCATCATTGCCACTATCATCTCCTTGTCTTCCTTGAACCCCAGCCATATCAAACACCAAATCGGCCCGCAGACGCCACTGACACTGCCCCCAGCTGCCACGAGGTCTCCACGGGCGCCGCCATCTTGGGCCCTGGACGCCACGTGCGGGTCATGAGCGCCGCCATCTTGGGGCCCCGGCTCCACGTGCGGGTCCTGGGCGCCGCCATCTTGGGACCCCGATTCCACGTGCGGGCCCTGGGCGGTGCCATCTTGGGCCAACACGGAAGGCCCTGCCAGCGATTACTCTGCCACCGAGGATGACCTGGAACTCTCGCCACGACTTGCTTCCATCACTCTCGACCAGTCGCGACCATGCTCGCTCGCCAAGACTACGACAACGATCCAGCTCAACGGACACAGGACGACATGCCTACTGGACTCTGGGAGCACGGAAAGTTTCGTCCACCCCGTCACGGTAAGATGCTGCGTGCTCCCCATCCACCCAGTTAAGCATAAAATCGAATTGGCCTCGGGTTCGCACTCCGTCCAAATCACCGGGTGCTGCATAGCGGACCTCACGGTCCAGGGGAGGGTTTTCAAAAACTTCAAACTCTTCATTCTCCCCCGTCTATGCACTCCAACACTCTTGGGCCTGGATTTCCAGTGCAACCTGCAGAGCTTGACCTTCCAATTCGGCGGCCCTATTCCCCCCCTTACTGTCTGCAGCTTTGCGTCCCTCAAATTGGACCCCCCTTTGTTTGCTAATCTCACCCCAGATTGTAAACCTGTCGTCACTCGGAGCAGACGATACAGTGCCCAGGACCGGACCTTCATTGGGTCTGAGGTCCAGAGGCTCCTTAAGGAAGGAGCAATCGAGGCCAGCAACAGTCCATGGCGAGCCCAAGTGTTGGTAGTTCGGACTAGGGAGATAAACCGGATGGTCATTGATTACAGTCAGACCATCAACAGGTTTACGCAGCTGGACGGGTACCCTCTCCCCCGTATTTCCGACCTGGTTAATAGGATCGCGAAATACAAAGTCTTTTCCATGGTGGACCTTAAGTCCGCCTACCACCAGCTCCCCATCTGCGCGAGTGACCACAAGTACACCGCGTTTGAGGCAGATGGGCGCCTCTACCACTTCCTCAGGGTTCCATTCGGTGTCACAAATGGGGTCTCGGTCTTCCAACGGGAGATGGACCGAATGGTCGACAAGCATGGGTTACGGGCTACCTTCCCGTACCTCGATAACGTCACCAGCTGCGGCCACGACCAGCAGGACCATGACATCAACCTTCAAAAATTCCTCCGAACCGCGAAACTCCTTAATTTAACCTACAATAAGGATAAGTGCGTGTTTAGCACCGACCGTCTAGCCATCCTCGGCTACGTAGTGCGTAACGGAGTGATAGGCCCCGATCCCGAACGCATGCGCCCCCTGATGGAACTCCCTCTCCCCAACTCCCTCAAATCCCTCAAACGCTGCCTGGGCTTCTTCTCCTATTACGCCCAGTGGGTCCCCAGTTACGCCGACAAAGCCCGCCCCCTCATCCAGTCCACCTCTTTTCCCCTGTCGATGGAGGCCCGCCAGGCCTTTAGCCGCATCAAAGCGGATATCGCAAAGACCACGATGCGTGCTATCGACGCGTCCCTCCCATTCCAGGTCGAGAGCGACGCGTCTGACGTAGCTCTGGCGGCCATCCTAAACTAAGCGGGCAGACCTGTGGCCTTCTTCTCACAAACCCTCCACGCTTCCGAAATCCGCCACTCCTCGGTGGAAAAGGAGGCACAGGCCATAGTCAAAGCTGTGCGATATTGGAGGCACTATCTGGCCGGCAGGAGGTTTACCCTCCTCACAGACCAACGGTCAGTAGCTTTCATGTTCGATAATGCACAGAGGAGCAAGATCAAGAACGACAAGATCTTGTGGTGGCGGATCGAGTTGTCCACGTACAACTACGATATCTTGTGTCATCCTGGGAAGCTCAACGAGCCTTCCGATGCCCTATCCCGCGGTACCTGCACCAGCACGCAGATTGACCGCCTCCGCTCCATCCAAACGGACCTCTGCCATCCAGGGGTCACCCGTTTTTACCATTTTATTAAGACCCGCAACCTGCCCTACTCCGTTGAGGAAGTCAGGACCGTCACCAGGGACTGCCACGTCTGCGCCGAGTGCAAACCGCACTTCTACCACCCCAAACGAGCGCATCTGATCAAGGCATCCCGCACCTTTGAACGTCTCAGTATAGACTTCAAGGGTCCCCTCCCCTCCAACAACCGTAACACATATTTCCTGAGTGTTATCGACGAGTCCTCCCGCTT
Source organism: Scyliorhinus canicula (assembly GCF_902713615.1). Classification (NCBI taxonomy): domain Eukaryota; kingdom Metazoa; phylum Chordata; class Chondrichthyes; order Carcharhiniformes; family Scyliorhinidae; genus Scyliorhinus; species Scyliorhinus canicula. The sequence continues at coordinate 101,748,287 of NC_052151.1, forward strand.
CCCTTTCGCCATTCCCTGTCCCGACATGACCATAACAACCGTCATAAAGGCCCTCCTATCCATCTTCTCCCTGTTTGGTTACCCCGCGTACATCCACAGCGACCGGGGGTCCTCCTTTATGAGCGACGAACTGCGTCAATTCCTGCTCAGCAGGGGCATAGCCTCTAGCAGGACGACCAGTTATAACCCCCGGGGCAACGGTCAGGTCGAGCGGGAGAATGGCACCATTTGAAAGACCATCCTGCTGGCCCTACGGTCCAGAGATCTCCCTATCCCCGTTGGCAAGAGGTCATCCACTACGCCCTTCACTCAATCCGGTCTCTCCTCTGTACTACCACTAATCAAACACCTCATGAACGTCTATTTGTTTTCCCTAGGAAGTCATCCTCAGGATCCCCTCTCCCGACCTGGCTGGCCACTCCCGGGCCCATCTTGCTCCTGAAGCATGTGCGGGTGCACAAGTCCGACCCGTTGGTTGAGCGAGTCCAGTTACTCCACGCCAACCCACAGTATGCGTACGTGGAGTATCCCGACGGTCGGCAGGATACGGTCTCGCTCCGGGACCTGGCACCCGCCGGCGTGCGGCCCTCTCCTCTTCCATCAACAGCCCTCCCCCAACCCCAATTCCCCCCAGCGCCCCCCAGCGCCCCCACGACCCAGCGCATATACCCCCTCTTCCCCGATTACAGCGTCTCCACCACCGGCCCGGGGTACGGAGACACATCTACGACCGACGCTCCCGGAGGCAAGGACGACCATCGGCCCGACGTCACCGGCTCCACTGCGACGGTCCTCCAGAACACCACGGCCACCCGACAGTCTGATCGTGACCATCTGATGCAACCATGGGACTTTATTGGACTCTATTGTAATTTTTTTGTAGTATGTAGTATTGTTTATTTTTGCCACGAGCCAGTGGGCAGCCCATATCTTCGATTATCTCTACTCATATCACCAGTCCTCGGACCCCCCCTCTCTCTTCCCCTCACACACCCCCCCTCGCCTTCTTTCTCCACAGGGGGTGAATGTGGTGATATGAGTGGGAGCACTGCCATTGGTGCAGAGCATTGGTTTCCCATTGGCTCTGGCTGGTCATGTGCCTCTCGTCTGATTGGCTGGGACTAGTCATGTGACTGCTCACCAATTGGTCGAGAGGCAGGTAGACCCCGCCTCCGAGGCGGGGTATAAGTACCCAGGTTTCCCGGCGGTTGGCCTTTCTCTGTAGTCGACCACCGGGCTAACAACTAGCTGATTACCGGCTAGGTAGTGCCTCCAGTGCTGCACAGCTTCCACTGTGGCTTGTGCTTCCTTCGCGACCAAGGAGTTTCGGATCTTGGAAGCGTGGAGGGCTCTCGAGAAGAATGCTACTGGCCTGCCCGCCTGGTTGAGTGTGGTGGCCAATGCGACGTCTGATGCATCGCTCTCTACCTGGAAGGGTACGGACTCGTCCACCGCGTGCATTGTGGTGTTAATGATATCGGCCTTGATGCGGCTGAAGGCCGAGCCGGCCTCAGCCGTCAGGGGAAATGTAATGGTTTTATTAAGTGGGTGGGCTTTGTCCACATAGCTGGGGACCTCCTGGGCGTAGAAGGAGAACAGCCCCAGGCATCGTTTGAGGGCCTTGAGGCTGTGGGGAGGGAGGAATTCCGTGAGAGGGCGCATACCATCGGGGTTGGGCCCTAGGACTCCATTCTCCACGACGTAGCCGAGAATGGCCAGTCGTGTATTGTGGAAAAGGCACTTCTCTTTGTTGTATGTGAGGTTGAGGGATTGGGCGGCCTGGGGGAACCTCTGAAGGTTGGCGTCGTGGTCCTGCTGATCATGGCCGCAGATGGTAACATTGTCCAAGTACGGGTATGTAGCCCGCAAACCGTACTGGTCTACCATTCGGTCCATCGTTCTCTGAAAGACCGAGACCCCGTTAGTGATGCCGAAGGGGACCCTGAGGAAGTGGAAGAGTCAGCCGGCTGCCTCAAAAGCAGTGTAGTGGCGTTCTTCCGGGTGGATTGGGAGCTGGTGGGAGGCCGACTTCAGATAGACTGTTGAGAACACATGGTACTGTGCGATCGGTTTTTTAAATATAAATTTAGAGTACCCAATTCATTTTTTCCAATTAAGGGGCAATTTAGCGTGGCCAATCCACCTAGCCTGCACATCTTTTGGGTTGTGGGGGTGACCATGGGAAGAATGTGCAAACTCCACACAGACAGTGATCCAGAGCCAGGATTGAACCTGGGACCTTGGCGCCGTGAGACTGCAGGGCTAACCCACTGCGCCACCTTGCTGCCCCTGTGCGACCTGGTTGACCATCTCCGCGATGCAGGGGAGGGGGTACGTATCCAGTTGCGTAAACGGGTTAATAGTCTGGCTGTAATCTACAACCATCCGGTTCTTTTCCCCGAACCAGACGACCACCACTTGCGCTCTCCAGGGGCTGTTGCTGGCCTTGATGATCCCTTCACTCAACTGTCGCTGGACCTCCGACTTGATGAAAGCCATATCTTGGGAACTGTACCGCCTGCTCCTGGTGGCGATGGGCTTACAGTCGGGAGTGAGGTTGGCAAAGAGCAAAGGGGGGAGAACTTGAGGATCGCGAGGCTGCATACCGTGAGGGGGGGTAAGGGTCCACCAAACTGTAGGGTCAGGCTTCGGTGACTGCATTGGAAGTCTAATCCAAGCAGTAGGGGGGGTGCAGAGGTGAGGGAGGACGTGCAACTTAAAACGGCCGTAATCGGCGCCCTGCATCGCGAGGCTAGCGATGCTGTACCCCCGGATCTGGACCGAATGGGATCCGGAGGCAAGTGAGATGGTTTGGGATGCGGGAACAGCATCTTACCGTGTCCAGGTGAACAACACTCTCCGTGCTCCCGGAGTCGAAGAGGCAGGGGGTCTCATGCCTATTGACCTGGACGACCATCATTGAGTTTTTCAAATGCTTCGGCTGTGACTGGTCGAGGGTAACTGCGCCCAGCTGCGGATAGCCAGTGTGGACGGCGTTGTTGGGGTCACAAAATGGTGGCCCCCATGAGTTGCACATGTCAGGCTGGGTCGAAGATGGCGACCAAGATAGCCGCCTCACGAGTCACACGTGTCGGGCAGTGTTGGAGCCGGCGGACAAGATGGCCGCTCTCATGAGTCGGACGATGCTGATGATGCGTCTGAAGGGGGCGGTCCGGCCGGCACGCAGTCACCTTGCGGGTCTGCGGGCCTGTGAGTCCACGGGTCGGGCCTTGTGAGTATTCAATTTCTGGGCTTTAGGTAAGCCCAGACAGACTCTGGCAAGGTGTTCCTTTTTCCCCACAGTCACTGCACGTCGTAGTGGGGGCTGGGCAGCGCTGCCGGGTGTGTTGATCCTGACCGCAGAAGTAGCACTGCGGTTTCCCGGGTGGACTGGCAGCCGTGGGGCACAGGCCCGCGACGAAGTCAGGTCCAACTGGGGTCGCGACGATGGCGGCCACGAGGGGTTTGCCGGGTCCGCTGGGTTCTGGTAGGCCTCCTCTAACAAGGTAGCTAGCTTTCCCGTGTCCTGCAGGTCAGTGGTCCCGTTTTCCAGCAAGCAGTGCCTGATGTAGTTCGATCGGACCCCAGCCACGTAGGTGTCCCAAATCTGTAGGTTCATGTGTTCCTCCGCCGTCACATCCCGGTAGCTGCAGTTCATCGTGAGTAGGGTCAGTTTTTCCAGGTACTCATCTAGCGATTCCCCAGCGCGTTGACGGTGAGTCGTGAGGCGATGTCAGGTGTACACCTCGTTTAAAGACTTCACGTAATGCGCCTTGAGGGTTGCAACCGCCACCTTGTACGTGGCCGCTTTCTCGATCATCACAGAAATTTGATGGCTCACTCGAGCATGGAGGAGTCGCAGCTTGATGGTTTCAGTGGGAGGCGTTGTGAAAGAGTCGAGGTAGGCCTCGAAGCAGCGAAGCCAATGTTCGAAGATCTCCTTGGCTTCTGATGCACGCGCGTCGAGTTCGAGCTTATCTGGCTTTCGAGTGGCTTCCATGATGGTGTCTATGGATATTAAATTGTTATACCGTCAATTCACCTTGAGTCCGTGAGAACGAGTGAACATTAGGCTTTAATATCCATGAACTCGCCTGCCAGAGTCGGCTGTACAAACGAGTGCCACCCACAGGTGGCTGGAATATATACAGCCCCGGTGAGGGCAGAACCAGAGGCGGAGCCCTCCGAGGTTCCAGTACAGTACCTGGAAGTAGCCCGTATCATCACTTCCAGGTCATGGGTCACATCATATACAGACAATACAGACAGCTCATGCATTCGGTGAAGTACATTCACCACAGAACCGTTGTTAACCGTCTTGTGAATTGTTTAAAAATGTGGGCTGGATTCTCCGTTCTGGAGACTAAGTGCTGACTCCAGCGTAGTAGGTGTGGACTTTACAACAGTAAACCCGGCATCAACCCCTCACCGAGGCATTTCTGCAGCTTTTCACGATAGTCTGTGAGAACGAGCTTAGAGCGTGTAGTTAGTTGGTACAGAGTCACAGATGTTTACAGCATGGAAACAGGCCCTTCGGTCCAGCTTGTCCATACGGCCCTGTATTTTGTTAACTGTAGGTTTTGGGATAAGGTATTTTGGACAGGCAGTGTTTGTTTGTGGATGGTATCTGTGGGTTCTCCTTTGTCGAATCATCTGACTTGTCTTGGTTGTCATCATGGCTGAATTTCTTTACTTCACCTTTTCAGTGAACCTTGTTTGGTATCTCTCTGGGAAAGACCGACTCTGAAATAAGGAGTGATGGGAGACCTCCAATTCATTTGGTTACCTGGAATGTTTGGGGGTCTGAATGGTCCAGTAAAATGGTTGAGGGCACTTTCCCATCTTAAGAGCCTAAACTCCAATGTTGTTTCCTTGCAGGACATCCGCTTGCGTGTCAAGGTCTGGACCAGCATACGGAGGGTTTGGGTTGGGCAGGCTTTTTTACTCCAGTTTTGATAGCAGAGCCAGGGGGATGGCAATTTTAATTAATAATTGAGTTCAGTTCTCCTCCTTTCAGATTATGGGCAACCCCAGTGGTTGGTGTATTATTGTGTGTGGCTCTTGGTTGAACACGCCGATAGTCATGGTTAACGTTTATGCCCTAACTGGGATGTCACCAAGGAAAAGGATTTTGTGGAAGATGATTCTTGAGCAGGGTGTGTGGATAGTCTGGGTCATGTTGACGTGAAAAAGGAGGAGGTATTGGGTGTTTTAAAATACATTAAGCTAGATAAGTCTCCTGGGCCAGATGGGATTTACCCCAGAATACAGAGGGAAGCCAGGGAGAAATTGCTGAGGCCTTGACTGACATCTTTGTATCCTCATTGGCTACAGGTGAGATCCCAGAGGACTGGGGAATAGCTAATGTGGTACCACTGTTTAAGAATGGTAGCAGGGATAATCCAGGAAACTGTGGGCCAATGAGCCTCTTGTTGGTAGTAAGTAAATTATTGGAGAGCATTCTCAGGGTTTATACCCATTTGGAAACAAATGGGCACATTAGCGATTGACAAGCATGGTTTTGTGAAGGAAAGGACGTGCCTCACTAATGTGATTGTGTTTTTTGTGGAGGTGACAAAGATGATTGATCAGGGGAGGTTGGTGGATGTTGTTTATATGGACTCAGTTAAGCCTTTGACAAGGTGCCTCATGGCAGACTGGTACAAAAGGTGAAATCACACGGGATCAGAATTGAGGTGGCAAGATGGATACAGAACCGGTTCAGTCACAGAAGGCAGAGGGTAGCAGTAGAAGGGTGTTTTTCTGAATGGAAGGTTTTCCACAGGGAATTGTGCTGGGGCCTCTTGTTGTTTGTAATATACATAAACAATTGGGAGAAAATGTAGCTGGTCTAATTAGTAAGTTCGCAGATGACACCATGGTTCATAGAGTGGCAGACAGTGTTGAGGATTGTCAGAGAATACAGTTTTGGACATAGATAGGTTGGAGACCTGGGCAGAGAAATGGCAAACAGTTTAATCTAGACAAATGTGAGATAATGCATTTTGGTAGGTCTAACATAGAGGGGAAATATACAGTAAATGGCAAAACTCTTAGGAAGTTAGAAAGTCAGAGAGATCTGGACATACAGGTCCACAGATCTTTGACAGCGGCAACATGGGTGGACAAGGTAGTCAAGAAAGTATACGGAATGCTTGCCTTCATTTGATGGGGCATTGAGTCTAAAAACTGGCAAGTCATGCTACAGTTGCATAGAACCTTGCTAAGGCTGCACTTGGAATATTGTGCACAATTCTGTTCACCACATTACCAGAAGGATGTGGGGGCTTTGAAGAGGGTGCAGAGGAGGTTTACCAGGATGTTGCCTGGTCTGGAGGGTGTTAGCTATGCGGAGAGGATAAGTAGACTTGGACTGTTTTCATGAGAACCACGGAGGTTGAAGGGCGACCTGATAGAGGATTATGAGGGGTATGGATAGAGTTGATGGGCAGGCATTCTTTCCCAGGGTGGAGGAGTCAGTCTCTAGGGGGCTTAGGGTTAAGGTCCGTGGGACAAAGCGCGAGGCAGGTTTTTTACACAAAGGGTGAGTGCCTGGTTCGCATTGCCAGGGGAGGTTGTGGAAGCAGATACATTAACGGAGTTCAAAAGGTATCTCAACAAATACATGGTTAGGATGGGTATAGAGGGAAATGGCACTAAGATGTGCTGAGACTTTGGCTAAGGGTGGTATCATGACCAGTTCAAATTTGGAGGGCCAAAGGGCCTGTTCCTGTGCTGTATTGTTCTTGACGTGAATGTTTTCAAATCTCTCTTAAACTGTGTCTTCAACGTTGACACGAGCAAGCTGGTCTTAGGAGGCAACCTGAACTGCGTTTTGGACCCTAATTTCAATTGTTCCAAACCTAAATCCCTTGTCCATCTGGGATGGCCAGGGCTTTGCCCTCTTTTATGGCACAGATGGGAGGGAGGTGGGTCCCTGCTGTTTTTTGCACCCAAACAGGATTTTTACTTTTTTCTCACATGTCCATCATCCATATTCCTACATTGATTTTTAAAGTTTTTGATAGGGCTCTCCTCTCTCTGACCACGCTCCATATTTTGTCGATCTACTGTTAAGAGTCCGGCCCTGTCCAATGCCCACTCTGAAGACTAGACACTACTCTGCTGGTAGGCAATAATGTTTATGTGTGTCTTTCTACCTCCATCGAGGATCCCTCGGATGCGCAATATCTATTTGAGATTCTCGGGAGATTTGGATTGGCTATAAATTTGCCTCTCGGATTCATTTGTTGTATAATATCCCTCCTACCAACATTCGCACAAACACTCTACACTTAGATTGCATCCTCTTAAATAGGGCACTAGACAGGGCTGATCTCTTTCCCACTTTTGTTTGCCTTGGCGATAGACCAAGACAGCCTTGGCAGTATAGCGTTGAGTGCCTCTAGTCAATGGAGGGGTAGAGCTCAGTTGAGCTCATTACCTTTCCGCGTTTCTAAGACTAGTTTCCGTTATTTGGGGATCCGGGTGGCCCATTATTGGGTCTCACTTCAGAAATTAAGCTACTCAAGTCTGATTTAGTGTGTTAGAGTGGATCTACAAAGATGGAACAATCGCCTTCTGTCTCTAGCAGGTACAATCCAAACAATTAAAATGAATGAATGAGAAAAGGAAACGTAACACAAGCTGCTGATAATCAGCTGTGGTGGAAAGAGTCCCTTAATTGACCAGATAAGTGACTCAATTGACCTCTGTGCAAGAGGGCCATCTGCCACCTTGCTCAATGCTGGTAAGGTGGTGGCCGGAATTTTCTGTCTTTCCCCACAGCATGATTTCCGGTGTTGGAGGCGGCTTGCCAATGGCTGTCGTCTTGATCTTCTGGTCGTGCTAAAGACTGGCAAATTGCATGGCTCACCTGATCGAACCCAAGTCCTCAGCGCCGTGAGGAGCAGTGCTAACCACTGTGCCACCATGCTGCCCTAATGTATTGGAATTTAATACTTGCGTTGTTTTGCACTGGATTCCATTCTATTATTTCCAAATCAGACTAACAATGCAAATAATGACTTCTGACTACCTGGAAGGTTTGTTTTTCAATCAAACAGATGTCAGAGTTCCAAAGATTGACCCAATCAGAGTGTAGTTTTAATAAGGATGATATTTAACTTGTTTTTACATGATACATAAAGAAGGGCGTCTATGGATTGAGTTAATTTGCTACTGTGTAGGAAAGGTTAAATAAATCAAACTTTCAAGTTTTGTAAAGATTGTAAAGATTACAAAAGAGTTTTTGTAAGGCTTTTTCACATATGTTAATATGGTAGTGGTTAATTCTGGAAACTGTGATTATTTTAGTACAGTGTTTGATTTGAATTATTTTACAGATGAGCTCATTAGACAGGTCACCATCAACTGCCCAGAACGTGGATTGTTGCTTCTTAGAATTCGTAATGAAATTGTCATGACTCTCGAGACTCATGAGAACTTGTATGAAAGCAGTGTTGCATTTGGCTTGAGGAAAGCTCTGCAAGGAGATCTAGAAAAGATTCACCTGCGAAATCAAGTGAGTTATTACTAGTGTTAGAGTTCTTCCTTTTGAGGCAGCACGGTGGCGCAGTGGTTAGCACTACTGCCTCACGGCGCCAAGGTCACAGGTTCGATCCCGCCTCTGGGTCACTGTCCGTGTGGAGTTTGCACATTTTCAGGTGTCTGTGTGGGTTTTGCACCCACAACCCAAAAGATGTGTAGGGTAAAAGCAAATTACTGTGGATGCTGGAATCTGAAACGAAAGAGGAAATGCTGGAAAATCTCAGCAGACCTGACAGCATCTGCAGGGAGAGAAAAGAGCTAATGTTTCAAGTCCGATGACTCTTTGCCAAAGTTGAGGCTGCAGATGTGCAGGGTAAGTGGATTGGCCATACTAAATTGCCCCTTAATTGAAAAAAATGAATTGGGTACTCTAATTTATAAAGAAAAATTTTAAAAATAGTTCCCATTTTCCCATTTCTTTTTGATCAATTTTATTATTTTTGGCCCAGTGACCCATAATCAGAATGTGCTTTTGAAGCAGTGGGCTGAAGCTGAGGCAGTTTGCTAGTCAGGACAGTGTATTCCAGGATTTGTTTTTTTTTGAAGAAGAGAATACAGATTCGTCAGCACCGAGGGAATCTTAACATCGGAATATAGAAAAGAGGAGCAGGAGGCCATTCAGCCCTATGAGCCTGCTCCGCCATTCATTATGATCATGGCTGATCTACCAACTCAGTAGCCTGATCCCGTTTTCCCCCATATCCTTTGATCCCCTTTGCCCAAGTGCTATATCTAACTGTTTCTTAAAAACATACAATGTTTTGGCCTCAACTACTTTCTGTGGTAGTGAATTCCACAGGCTGACCACTCTCTGGGTGAAGAAATTTCTCCTCATCTCTGTCCTAAACAGTCTATCCCATATTCTCAGACTGTGACCTCTGGTTCTGGATGAACCCACCACCGGGAACATCCTTCTTGCATCTTTCCTGTCTGGTCGCCTCCTATTCGAAGTTTTTGGTTTCTATGAAACCCCCCTGATTCTTCTGAACTCCAGTGAATACAATCCTAACCAACCCAATATCTCCTCATACGTCAGTCCTGCCATCCCAGGAATCGATCTGGTAAACCTTCGCTGCACTCACTCTAGAGTAAGAATATGCTTCCTCCGATAAGGAGACCAAAATTGCACACAATATTCCAGGTGTGGGCATCCCTGCTCCTGTACTCAAAACCTTTCGCTATGACAGCCAACATACCATTTGCCAACTTTACTACCAGCTGCACCTGCATGCTTACCTTCAGTGACCGGTGTACGAGGACACCCAGGTCTCGTTGCAATTTCCCCTCTCCTAATTTATATCCATTCAGATAATAATATGCTTTCCCCTTTCTACTACCAAAATGGAAACCCTCACATTAAACTATTCATTTGCCCACTCACCCAACTTGTTCAAATCACACTGAAGGATCTCTGGTTCCTCCTCACAGCTCACTCTCTCATTCAGCTTTGTGTCATCTGCAAATTTGCAGACATTACATTCAGTACCCTTATCTAAATCATTAATATATATATAGTGAATAGCTGGGATCCCAACATCGATATCTGCAGTACCCCATTAGTCACTGCTTGCTATTTGGAAAAAAAGACCTGTTTAGTCCCACTCTTTATTTCCTGCCTGTCTGCCAATCAGTTTTCTATTCATCTCAATACACTACCCCAAATCCCATGCACTTTAAAATTACACACATCTCTTATGTGTGACTTTGTTGAAAGCTTTCTGAAAGTCCCAGTAAACCACATCCACCGGCTCCCCAGCGTCAGGTTACATCCTCAAAGTATTCCAGTAGATTTGTCAAGCATGATTTCCCATTCATAAATACATACTGACTCTTTCCGATCCTGCCACTGTTTTCCCAAATGCTCTGCTATAGAATCTTTGATAATGGATTCTAGCATTTTCCCCTCAACCAGTGTCAGGCTTACTAGTCTATAATTCCATTTCCTCTCTACCTCCCTTTTTATTTATTTATTTTTTATTTTTTAAAGACATTTTATTAGGGAATTTATAGTTTTTATAATAATAAAAATAACCACAATATGAACATAGTATATAAGATATTTCCATCCCTGACATGTTCCAAAACGTCAGCCTCTCCCGCCCCATGGACTCCCGGCTCTTCCGACACTTCAAAGATCGCCACCTCTGGACTTGGCACCACCCTTGTTTTAAGTACCGTGGACATGACATCAGCGAAACCTTGCCAAAATCCTCTAAGTTTCGGGCATGCCCAAAACATTTGCTGGTCCTCCCGCGCGCCTCGCACACCTGTCCTCTATCCCAAAGAACTTGCTCATCCGGGCCACCATCATGTGTGCCCAGTGAACTACCTTAAATTGTATCAGGCTGAGCCTGCCACATGATGAGGATGTGTTAACCCTGCCGAAGGCATCTGCCCACAGACCCGCCTCTATCTCTCCCCCTAGCTCATCTTCCCACTTGCCCTTTAGCCCCTCTATCTGAGTTTCCTCCAACTCCTTAAGCTCTTTGTAGATATCCGATACCTTCTCCTTTCCCACCCCTGTACTGGAAACTATCCTGCCTGTATCCCGAGTGGCAGCAGGAGTGAAAAGGTAGGAACCTGCCTTCTCAAACAATCCCGTACCTGCAGATACCTAAACCCATTCCCTGCTGGCAGTTCAAATTTCTCCTCCAAATCCTTCAAACAGGGGAAGCTCCCATCTATAAATAAATCTCCCATCCTCTTGATCCCTGCTCTCTGTCATCTCTGAACCCTCCATCCAGCCTTCCCGGTGCGAACCGATGATTATTGTAAATCAGGACCCAGACCGATGCGCCCTCCATTCTCCTATATTTCCTCCATTGCCCTCAGACTCTCAGGGCCGCCACCTCCATCGGGCTTGTGGAGTACCGGGCTGGCGAGAACAGCAGAGGTGCCGTTATCAATGCCCCCAAACTTGTGTTCTTACACGATGCCACCTCTACACATTACCACACCGACCGACCCCCCCTCCCACTACCCACTTCTAATCATGGTTTTATTTGCCGGCCAGTAGTAGTTACAAACGTTCGGCGCTGCCAGCCCACCCTCCCACTGGCTACACTCCAACAATACTTTCTTCACTTGCAGGTTTTACTCGCCCATACAAAGCCCGAAATCACCCTAATTACCCGTTTAAAAAAGGACCTCGGGATAAAGATAGGGAGGCACTGAAAAATGAATAGAAATCTGGGTGGACCGTAATTTTCACGGTCTGTACCCTCCCTGCCAGTGACAGTGGGAGCATGTCCCATCTCCTAAAGTCTTCCTTCATTTGCTCTACAAGCTGGGACTAATTTAGCTTGTGCAATGTCTCCCATTCCTGTGCCACCTGGATTCCCAGATAGCAAAAGCTCCTTCCTACCATTCTAAACGGCAGCTCTCCCAGTCGTCTCTGCTGCCCCCTCAACTGGATCGCGAACATCTCACTTTTCCCCATATTCAATTTATACCCGAAAACCGACCAAATTCCTCTCAATTCCTCCCAAGGCGTTAGTGAATGGGATAAGTAGAGATTATATCCCAGTTCCATTTTAAAAAGTACAGTTGGAGCGTGATTTACTATCGGGCACAGTAGTTGTCAGTGCGGTTAAGAAGTTACGAGTAGATAAAGAAGACTTAGTTATGGGGAAATCATCTGGCAGGATGGAAGGTTGTAGCTTCTCCCATGATTACAGAAAGTCCGAGGGAAGATAAAGTGACATAACAGTTACAGGAACAGTTTCCAGATATTTTTCTGTCATGTGTGTTAACCAGGGCATGTCTAAACTAAAGTCCACCACCAGAAATGGGTAGAATAGTTAAAACTGTCATTCACGATGAGGAAGATTTAGGGCAGCACGGTAGCATAGTGGTTAGCATAAATGCTTCACAGCTCCAGGGTCCCAGGTTCGGTTCCCGGCTGGGTCACTGTCTGTGCGGAGTCTGCACGTCCTCCCCGTGTGTGCGTGGGTTTCCTCCGGGTGCTCCGGTTTCCTCCCACAGTCCAAAGATGTGCGGGTTAGGTGGATTGGCCATGCTAAATTGCCCGTAGTGTCCTAAAAAGTAAGGTTGGGGGGTGTTGTTGGGTTACGGGTATAGGGTGGATACGTGGGTTTGAGTAGGGTGATCATTGCTCGGCACAACATCGAGGGCCGAAGGGCCTGTTCTGTGCTGTACTGTTCTATGTTAAGTGTTTGATAGGACTTCATTCATTGAGGCTCAGGAGGTGAACCCAGAGTTACATAGATTCGCAATCAGCTGTCACAGAAGTTGAGGCTGAAGGGGTTCAGACTGCTATTATGTTAAGAACGGGGTTCTGATGAGGAAATGTAGACATCCTCTTAGACCTGCGGACGAGGAATGGACAGTTGTTCATCAGATAGTGGTACTGCCCAAATATTGTACATTGTGAGAAGCACATGAGATAACAATAGTGGGAAATTGGAAAACCGTGGCAACCGGTCCACAGCAGGCACCATTTCCCTGGCCCTACACTCATCCCTAGAGCATCACGGCAACAAGGACACCTACATCAGACTCCTATTTATTGACTACAGCTCCGCCTTCAACACCATAACCCCAGCCATGCACATGTCAAATATCCAAAACTGAGGACTTGGCTCCCCACTCTGCAACTGGATCCTCGATTTTCTGACTAACAGACCACAATCAGTAAGAATGAACACCAACACCTCCTCCACAATAGTCCTCAATACTGGGGCTCCGCAAGTCTGTATACTTAGCCCCCTACTCTACTCCCTGTACACACACGACTGCGTGGCAAAACTTAGTTCCAACTCCATCTACAAGGTTGTTGACGATACGACCATTGTGGGCCGGATCTCGAGTAATGACGAGTCAGAAAACAGGAGGGAGATAGAGAACCTGGTGGAGTGGTGCAGCGACAAAATCTCTCCCTCAATGCCAGCAAAACTAAAGAGCTCGTCATTGACTTCAGGAAGCAAAGTACTGTACACATCCCTGTCAGCATCAACGGGGCCGAGGTGGAGATGGTTAGCAATTTCAAATTCCTAGGGGTGCACATCTCCAAAAGTCTGTCCTGGTCTACCCACGTCGTGCTACCACCAAGAAAGCACAACAGCGCCTATACTTCCTCAGGAAACTAAGGGATTTCGGCATGTCCACATTAACCCTTACCAACTTTTACACATGCACTCATAGAAAGCATCCTATCTGGCTGCATCACAGCCTGGTATGGCAACTGCTCGGCCCAGGACCGCAAGAAACTTCAGAGAGTCGTGAACACTGCCCAGTCCATCACACGAACCTGCCTCCCATCCATTGACTCCATATACACCTCCCGCTGCCTGGGGAAAGCGGACAGCATAATCAAAGACCCTTCCCAACCGGCTTACTCACTCTTCCAACTTCTTCCATCGGGCAGGAGATACAGAAATCTGAGTACACGCATGAACAGGCTCAAAAACAGCTTCTTCCCCGCTGTTACCAGATTCCTAATTGACCCTCTTATGGACTGACCGCATTAACACTACACCCTGCATGCTTCATCCGATGCCAGTACTTATGTACTGGCATCGTATACATTGTATACCTTGTGTTGCCCTATTATGTATTTTCTTTTATTTACTTTACTTCCCATGTACTTAATGATCTGTTGAGCTGGTTGCAGAAAAATACTTTTCACTGTATCTCGGTACATGTGACAATAAACAAATCCAATCCAATCCAATTCAGGCATCAGTCAACAGTCATTTCTCCTGGCCAGCACTGTATAAGGACGTAGTGCAATTCTGTAGAATCTGTCATACCTGTCAGACAATAGGTAGACCATAACATGTGATCAGACCAGCACCTTTGATGCCACACCAGTGTTTGATAAATCATTTAGTTGGGTATTTGTTGATTGTGTAGGCTTATTTCGTAAAATGAGGGCAGGGAATCAGTGCATTCTTAGGGTCATGGATATGACCACCCATTTTCCCGAAGTTATACCTTTAAGAAAACTTACAACTAAGATAGGAATGGAAACGATGATGCAGTTCTTTACATAGTATTTCTAAGGGTAGACCATAGTATCTGACTGGGGTTCTAACTTTATGTCTAAAATTTTCCCGGGCATAATTTGTAGTTTAGGTATCAAGCAACTAATGCGACCGCCTATCACCCATAACCTCAAGGAGCTTTGGAGAGATAGCATCAGACTCTCAAAACCATGATTCAGGCCTGTTGCTGTGAATATCTAAGCGATTGTGACAAGGGATTGGATTTTTGACTTTTTGTCATCAGGGATCCATGAATTAATCTACTTGGTTTAGCCCATTTGAATTGCTTCATGGCATGGGTCCATTAAAGTTGATGAAAAATAAGTTTCTAAAACAAAAGGACAAATTCTCCATGATAGATTATGTGTCCACGTTCCTGGAAAGACTCCTAGGAGCTTCTCAATTAGCCCAAGAGCATTTAAAGGTTTCGGGAGCAAGAATGAAAATGTGGACAGACAAACATGGCAGGTCCAGAACATTGCAAGCTGGAGATGAAGGATTGGTATCGTTGCCTATGCAGGGTGAACCTCTGAAAGCAAAATTCAGCGGTCCCTTTAAGTTAGTTATGAGAGTGAGTTGGGTGACTTATCTATTCGATTCTCCAGACCAGAGGAAAAATGACCGATTGCACCACATAAATATATTGAACAAATATCATCGTGGAGAGGAAAATAGGAAGGAACAAGTATGTCAGATGGTAGAAGTCATGGAAGAGGACAGAGATGGGACGAGTGAGATAGGAGAAGAGATCGACAGTTCACAAAGTGACCCTCCTGTGGTGTGACTAAAAAATACGGTAATACTAGAACAGTATACTGAGTTTGCCTAATTAAAAGAGCAACAAAAAGACCTTATAAGGATGGTGAAAAAGTATAAGCAGATTTGTAGGGACACACCAGGGTGCACTATATTAACTGATCATGATGTAGACGGAAGTGGCCCCAACCCAATAAAACAACATCCATCTCGACTGAACCCACAGAAACTAGCTCAGAGAGGGCAGAAATCCAATCCGTATTGGGCCTATTGCGGGAACGAGCAAACATGGTGTGGTACGCAGAATGCCAAACACATTTGAGAAACTGAAGGTCATACTGGTAAAAAAACCAATGTTGGGGGCCCCAGATTTTTCCAAACCCTTTAAAATGGCCACAGATGCCATGACCTGATGGTGGGGCAATGCTAATACTGGAATAGAGAGTCCGATGGGATGCTTGAAAAAAAAAACGAAGTCCATGCCAAAGAAAGTACTCCACCATTGAGAAGGAAGCCTTAGCATTATGCTAGCCCTTCAACATTTTGAAGTATATGTCCGACATGACATTAAACAAAGCTTAGTCTATACGGACCATAATCAGCTTGCGTTTCTAGAATCATTTTAAACTTGGAAGGCAAGATTCTTCCGTTGGAGTTTATTGTTGCAACCCTTTCATGTTAAAATTGTATATATTTCTGGAAAGGACAGTATTATTGTGAATGTGTTGTCATGGGTTTAAATGGTGATAAGTGGCAGATATAAGAATTGGAGGACTTGGATAGTAGGAAAAAAGGATGAACGGATGTATTTTTTGTGTTCTGTGTCACATACCTTGGTATGAAACGTTCCTGCCATGATGTTTCGTCCCTCTAAAGGGGGAAGTATGCTAGTCCTTCCTTTTGATTTCACTTGTTCTCATTTCTTTTGTTTTATTTAATTATTTTTGGTCCGTGGACTTATAATTGGAATGCGCCTTAAGCTGAGATAGTCTGCTAATCAGGATATTGTGTTTCAGGATTTGTTTTTGGAGAGGAGAATACAGACTCATCAGAGCCAAGGGAATCTTAGGAACCAGCTTTGGAGCAAGTTGGTTCAATTGACTGGCTATCAATCTGTGGGTTACCCAGGGACAGTACTCTGGCTGAGAACAGTTGATGATTGGTTCTTGCATGATGCTTCTTCAATAACAGGGCAGAAGTGATCAGATCTTGAAAGAAAAGGATCTCTCTCTCCCTCTTTCTCTGCTGAAGTAAAGGACTGCTTTATTTTTCTAAAACCAGAGAGTATCTGTTGCATCTTTACTATATAGTACCAGCCTCCCCGGACAGGCGCCGGAATGTGGCGACTAGGGGCTTTTCACAGTAACTTCATTGAAGCCTACTCATGACAATAAGCGATTTTCATTTTTCATTTCATTCATATAGTTGAGATAATCTTGAATTTACAAAGAATGCAGGCTACTTTGCCAGAGAAAGCCTCTCAAGCTTGGAAGGAGGAAGCATCGAAGTGAAAGCTTGTATTCTGTAAAGACTTTGGGCGGGATTCTCCGTTAGCCGACGCTGAAATCGTGGCATGCGATCAGGCGGAGAATAGCTTTCGACACCAAAGTCACGGCAGGCGCCGGTTTGACACAAAATTGCGATGCTCTGTCACCTCAAACGGGGTCATTGCGATGCATGCTGCGCATACTTTAAACAATGTTTGCATATCATTAGTGGGCCCACCCACAATTCTCCGCCTCTGATGGGCCGAGTTCCCGACTGCGCGGTCCTCATGTGCTGTCAGAAATCGTGAACCTGGCGTGGTGGATGCTGAGAGAGAGAGAGAGAGGGCGCCCGGACAGTGTCCAACACCGCCATACTTTGCCGACAGTCATGCAGCTGGCCGGGGCCTTCTGCCAGGGCCGGGGGGGGGGGGGGGAAGTAGTGGGGACGGTGGCCAGGAGAGGTGGGCTGTGGGGTTGGTATGGACGGGTATGCAAAGCCATTACTGCAGCAGGCAAGGCAGCCAAGCGGTGTGCATGACGCAGACATCCCGCTTTAAACCTGATTTCCTGGGTCGTATAGGTGACACCCCCCCCCCCCCCCCCCCCCCCGGGCACCCCCCTGGGTTCCCTCTGGCCCCAGCCAACCCATCAGCTGCATGGGCACTCCAGCACAACCTGCCCCATCTTTTCGATTTCTGTAAGTGTGTGTGTGTATGGGGAGTATATGTTTATGCGCGGCTGCAGCTTGTCAGCCTTGCAAGTGTCCATCATGGACCCAGCGAATCTCACCCCATTTTCCATGGGATTCGATGGTGTTTCGCGTTGCACTGGTGCTAGCCCCTCAATGGTAGTGGAATTGGTGCAGGTGCTTTAATTCCTTTTACTTTATAATTTTTTCCCCTTTCTACCACCCTTTCCCTCTACTTTACCTGTCTATGTCTATGTATGTGTGTGTATCTAGAGTGAGGAGAGTTGGAAAGAGTATTTTGTAGTCAGTAAAATTTTTGTCAATTTAATTATATTACTGTTAAATTATGAAAGGTTATTTGTGTGTTCAATTTACAAACCTGGTGACTGCAGTTTATTGGGCTCAGCCAAAGTCCTCAGATATTTTAAAATAACATCTAATTTCACTTGTGTTGTGACTCCGGGTCAAGTGGGGCTGGAATTGACTGTGCAGTAGCCCCAGCGTGTTGTGACACTGCAAAAACTATGGGCGGTTTTTAATCTGGGCGATGGGGTTCTTGCCCACAGGCTGGACAGCTGGTGAGAGCCATCATGTCACATTTAGGGAAGGCCTCTGAGGCACTTAGGCCATCTCTGGGGGAAGATATTCCACCTCCCTAGGGCTGCTGGCCATCAAAAGCCAGCAGCTGACCATTGCAGGCTGGGAACAGCAGTAGCTGTGGCAAATTCACCCACCAGAGGTCTGGACCCCAACTTTCGCAAAGTCAGAAGGGCTCCACGCCTTACAAAAACCTGATTCCGGAAATCCCACCCTTGAACCCAGCCCCACCCTTTGTAAAATTAAAAAAAATTTTTTTTTGAGTATCCAATTATTTGTTTTCCAATTAAGGGGCAATTTAGCGTGGCCATTTAACCTACCCTGCGCATCTTTGGGTTGTGGGAGTGAAACTCATGTAGACATGGGGAGAAAGTGCAAACTCCAGACAGACAGTGACCCAGGGCCTGGATCGAACCAGGGTCCTCAGCGCTGTAGGCAGCAGTGCTGACCACTGTGCCCCACCATTTTCACTATGGAACACTCCTCAGTTATTTTTGAATTTGCTGCTGAATGCCCAATAGAAATTCTTACTGAAGCATTTCCAGGTTTGGGGAGATGCCACTAAAACGTTCAGTGCAAGCTAAATATCGGTGCAAACTTGATGGGCCAAATGGCCTTCTTCTGCACAGTAGGGGATCTATCGAACACTGCTTTGAAAATTGTCAAGAGATACATGCCTCAGAATTAAATGTTTTAAATTTAACCCTTGTCAGCCTGGTTTCCTAGCCAATTGGGAAACCAAGTAGCTAAAGAGACTTGAGGACTGCTGAATCCTGGAGGGAACGGTCTTTCCAAATACCTACAAGATCCAGTTTACCCGTTCTACCCATCACCTACCTACACCTACCTCCAAATACACCAATTTTCTATACCACCGACTCTTCTGATCTCTCCCCACCCCCCCCGCCGACTGATATTTCCAATCTCCTCACCGAGGCCCCTGATCTTCCCCCCGTGTGTAGCCCTTCAAATCTCCTGCATCACCGACCCTTTTGATCTGCTCCCAAAAACACAGACCCCTCCCACCCTCTTCTCTACTCTCTATTGGTGGCCTTGTGTCAAAAGCTGATCTGCCTGTAGTGAGACAGTGTCTCAATCTGCCACATTCCCCCCCCCCCCCCCCCCCCCCCCCCATCAAGCTAATCTGCATGTACAGCTTGGATTGTCAGATGTGTTGTAATTTTGAAAATAATAGATTTGGTCATGTGTGTGATGAATGTAAGAATTTCAGATACACTGTATATAAGTTGTTGGTGCCGTAAGGGTTAAACGTGTGGGTTCTGATGACTGTATAATTTTTTTTGAAGTCTTCGTTTAAAAGACAGACACTGGTTACAAAGGGGAAATGAAATACATTGTAAAAGTAAGATCATAATTCTTTCCAGCCATGGATATTCTTTACCTGAAGTTGGGCTAAAGGAATTTTTTTTTTAAGATAAGGAAGGTTGCCAGAGGAGTAGATAATTAGACACATTGGGCTGGATTCTCCGCTGTCTGGATTCTCCATTGCATTAACAGCTCGGGGATTTCCCGACGGCGTGGGTCTGCCCACAATGGGAAACCCCATTGGCTGGCTCGCGAGACCGAGAATTCTGAGGCCGCGCTGGTGCGGCGGGATGGAGAATCCCATCCGTGATGTTTAGCTGAGTAAGATAATATAGTTAATGGGAGGAGCCAGGGGCTGAAGCAGTCATGAGCAGTATTGAGTTTTCAGTTTTAGATTGGGATGTGGACAGACCAGCAGCTTCTTTGAAAACCATGAGTTTTGATCTGTCTGTGAACAGAAGCAGTTTCTCTCAAAACAGTGAGTTAAAGATTAGTCTGTGAACCGGACAGGAGCAGTCTCTCAAGGGCTGACAGGTTAAAAAGTAGTTTGAGACAGGCAAGAATCTGCAAGCTGGTTATCTCTTTCTTAAAGCAGGGTTTGCAAGACATTTCTATTAACCAAGTATTCTTGAGTGGGCTAAATGTATTTAAAAGTGGGTTTTGACCTGAGATGTATGTTGTTTGAGTGGAGATAAAGATGGCAGTTAGGAGTTTTGTTTCACTCTGTAGTTCAGCATTGTTTAACTGGTAATTGTCGGATTGCCACTCTGCTCCTTTTTTACACACCTTGCACATTTTTCAACTGGATCTCTGACGCGGACCTACTAAGAAGTGTGCAGCGCAGTTGTTCCTGGAGTCCCTTCAGTATAGCGTATCAGTGTCTGGAAGCAAAAGTATGTATCCTTTTAATGGCACTAGCTGCCGTAATCCAGTAAATTTAAATGCGCTAGTCACTTTGACAGAGAGATGGTATGTGTGTAAAATGAGGGATTAGGGTGGGCTGTGGGGTTTTGGGTATTTGGTGGTCTTGTCAGCAGCATAGGGAAGTGGGTAACTGGGTGGCCGGAGAGTATGTAGTCTACGGTTGAGGGCATGTTTGGGGTGTCGTTAGGGGAGGAGCGTCCAGTTGGGGTCGGGGGTCAGAAGTGTAGTTACACAGGCGTCATAACTGGTTATTTCCTGGGTAGCTATCCTGCTAAGAGGGTCAGAATCAAACAATGTTTCTGTCTTTAAATTGGAGGTTTGGAGAGTTCCCTACTGGGTGCTTGCCCAATGGAAGTTGAAACTTCCCAGGCAACTTCTGTGCAGCCATCTTCTGAACGGACGATCTAGGTCAATTTGGAGTTGAGTGTGCAGGGTAGCAGAGAAAGATGAAATGAAATGAAAATGAAAATCGCTTATTGTCACAAGTAGGCTTCAATGAAGTTACTGTGAAAAGCCCCTAGTCGCCACATTCCGGCGCCTGTTTGGGGAGGCTGGTACGGGAATTGAACCGTGTTGCTGGCCTGCCTTGGTCTGCTTTAAAAGCCAGCTATTTAGCCCAGTGTGCTGAACCAGATATTGGGAGTCTTGATGCTACGTAGTATCATTGTGATAGCTGAAAGCTAACTAGGACTTGTTGTTGAAGCAGTATAAATGTGATCTTACTTTACAAATCACCTACAAAAGAACTGGAAAATCTTTTAATTATCTTTTCCAATAGATTAGTGCACTTGAACATGAAATAAGCGAACTTCAAAGTGAACTCAGTGAAATTAAAGCTAAATACGAAGCTGCTGAGAAACGAGCTGCTGAGAGGAAAATGTTGGATGACAAGAGACATTCAGAGGAATCGCTCGTCTTTAAAAAGACAAATCAACAACTGAAGGTAAAGTCACAAATCCAAAATGCAATATTGCTTTAAGAGTCCCTGAACTATTCTGTACTTTTACATTGACATGAAAGCATTTATAACATTTTACGACCATGAACACTTCATGTTCACTGTTTTCCCTTCTTTCCAATAAGGTCTGCTGTGTCAATTGGGTTAAATTTGCAGCTTTCTTCATAGCATTTCCACTAATTGCGGGAAGCCAATAAACTCTTTAATGTTGTGAGATCCACTTGAATTGTGCAATATTAAAATGCCCATTAATAGTTTTATATCGCATGATAAATTCCTAACAAGTAGTTATTTAGAATTAATGTCTGCCCTATATCAGACTCCGCCAATTATAGCATTCATATTCTTTTGGCGTTGACCCTGACTGTCTCTGTACATTATTGAAGAGGAATTGCGATTCCACTTTTCAGATATGTGTCCAAGGCTCAAATTTCCTCTCACGAGCAGAGTATGTATATAATCTACGTACTTGGGAAAAATGCCATATATTTTATTGAATCATCCTCATCCATGTTAATACATTTTTATTTCTGCATTTTTTCCTAGCTCAATATCCCTTCCTGACCAACACCTTCTTCTGATTGAAGCTTTCTATGCATTTCCCTGACCTTTTGCTCCAACCGTAGGGAAACGTATTCAGCCGCATTGGTCCTACCCATTAGAATAGCATCTGAAATAGTTCTTCCTCTCTTTCCTCCTTTAAAATTCCTCTCCAAACCCCCTTTTGAGTTAGCTTTTGACCACTGCCAAGTCACTAACTTCCTGGCTTGGCATTCAGTTTCCTTACCCCTACTTATAAAGCAAGTGGTTTAAGAAGGCCCCTTCTCAAGGGCAACTAGAAATGGGCAATGTAAAATCTAGAGAATTTATTTTATTTTATAAATTGAGAATTTAGACAAAATATTAATGAGAATACATCAAGGAAAATAATATAGTAGACAGGAGAGAATAGCAAAAATGAGGTGAGCAAATAGAATGACTCAAACACATTTGAAAACACATCCTCAGTAATTGTAATTGCTAATCTCTAAAGCAAGGTTTATAATATATTAAAAAATAAGTGATATCATGGGCGAAATTCTCCGACCCCCAGCAGGGCCGGAGAATCGCCTGGGGCCGCCGCAAATCCGGCCCCCGCCGTAGAGATTCTCCGCCACCCGGGAAGTGGCGGTGGCGGGAATCTCGCCACTCCAATCGGCGAGGCCCCTGCGGTGATTCTCCGGCCTGGATGGGCCGAAGTCCCGCCGCTGGGAGGCCTCTCCCGCCGCTGAGGTTTGAACCACCTCTGTAACGGCGGGATCAGCGGTGCGAGCGGGCCCCCAGGGTCCTGGGGGGGCGATCGGACCCTGGGGGGTGCCCCCACGGTGGCCAGGCCAGCGATCGGGGCCCCCCGCACAGACTCCGGGCCAGTGCCCTGGGTGCACTATTTCTCTTCCGCTGACGTCACCACCGGCGCATGCGCCGACTGCCGAAAGCCTTTCGGCCAGCCCCGCTGCCGGGGGCGCCGGTTTTTTGCGCCAGACCTCTGGTGCCAACCGTTCCGGCGCGGGGCTGGCCCCCAAAAGTGGGGAGAATTCCCCACCTTTGGGGAGGCCCGACTCCTGAGTGGTTGGCGCCACTCTCCTACGCCGGGACCCTCCGTCACGCCGGATAGGGGAGAATCCAGCCCCATATTTGTGCAAGACAGCAACATATTCATGATATTTCCCTTGTGCCAGCAGCTAGGTTTAATATGGCTTCAAAGATGAACAACTTCTGACTAACAGCTGTTACTAAAAGAAATAGGCCCACTTAAAAGCAAATTGTTGAACAGTCATTAAATATTAAGCTGGATTTGACACACTCCTACCAGCAGGTTTAAAGTCAGGGGCACATAAGGTCCAACGGGTGGCCTTCCCGCCAACTACCTGCTTGTCCTCAGGCTGTCTGAAATTTTACAGGGGCTGGAGAGGCAGTGGGCCTAATGAGGCTATTAGGGGCGAACTCTCCCCATAAGGAGTCTTTTCTTAAAGCAATCAATGCTGCTCCAAGTGTTTAGGTGCACTGGGGCAGCTGTCACAATCATCTTTTTAAAAAATAAATTTAGAGTACCCAATTAATTTTTTCCATTTAAGGGGCTATTTAGCATGGCCAATCCACCAACCCTGCACATCGTTGGGTTGTGGGGGTGAAAACCATGCAACTGCGGGGAGAATGTGCAAACTCCACACAGACAGTGACCCAGAGCCGGGATCGAAACTGGGACCTTGGTGCCGTGAGGCCGCAGCGCTAACCCACTGCGCCATTGTGCTGCCCCAACTGTCGCAATCATCGATGGGCTTCATTTTTTTAGCTGGGGGGGAGGGGGGGCAGAGGGGGGGGGGGGGGGGGGGTGGAGAGGCTGGAAATGGGGACCATGGCATACCATGAACTCCAACTCATTGTTTCAGCACATGCAAAGGTTTAACATGAATATGAAATATTGGTCAACCCTCTGTAATAAGTCCAAGAAGGCAGCAGTCCCTTCACCAGAGTTCCTTTTATTAACAAAACCAACAGCAGAAGAACCAGGGGCGCGATTCTCCGCACTCACGACGGGTCGGAATTGTGGCCGGGATTCTCTGCCCCGCTGCACCACATTTCTGCCCCGACTGGCCAGCGGAATTCTCTGTTACGCCGGCCGGTCAATGGGGTTTCCCATTGTGGGGCAGACCCCACGCCGTCAGGAAATCCCCGGGCGCCGACATAATGGAGAATTACGCCGTTGGAGAATCCCGGCCACAGTATTGCTCCCCAGGGTTTAGTGCTGGAGAACTGCTGTATTTGACATACATAAATGACTTGCATTTGGGGATACAAGGCACAATCTTGAAATTTGCAGATGACTTGGGGATGTAGTAATGAGTGAGTAAGATAGTAATAAACTTCAAGAGGGCATGGACAGCTGGTGAGATGGGAGGGCACATACCAAGTGAAATTCAAAACAGTAAGGTGTAACGTGATGTATATTTAAATTTTTGAAGTTGCACAATAACAATCCTTTTTTTTCTTTTACATAGCTACAACTCGAAGGTGTTATTACTTTCAGAAAATGAATTACATCCTGCTTTCAATCCTTACATGTGAGGGTAGCATTACATTTAATGCACCTTTCATCAGCTGTTCTGTGGTAATGCCTTACATTGCAAGGAAAAGGAAAATCCCATATGCACCAATGCAGTTTAAATCTACTAATCAAGAGTCTTGAAGTCAATTTTTATAAATTAATGTTTACCAGAAATCTTTCACAATAAAATATAAACATTACAAATATTGGTTCATTATCTTATAATAAAATGGTGACGATCAACTGCTTTAAAAAAGATTGTGGGGGCGATTCTCCGCTCTGCGGACCAAGTGCCCACGCCATCTGGTGAAACTTCACTGGACACCCTCAATAGCAAGGATGTCCTTCCTCAAACTAGGAGACCAAAACTGAACGCAAATAATAATATTTATATTTGTCACAAGTAGGCTTACATTAACACTGCAATGAAGTTACTGTGAAAATACCCTAGACGCAGCGCAACCACCTACCTTCCACAAGGGCTGACGTCTCCCATCGGAACCCAGGGTCATCCAGCAGCAGCCGCCGACCGAGGAAGCGAGGGAAATGCGGCGGTCTGCAGGTTAGACTGAAGCAACGCGGTTTCAAGACCCCTCTCTCCAGCATACTCCTGGCAAACGTCCAAGCAATTGAAAACAAGCTGGAGGAACTTAACGCCAGACTTACCTCTTAGAGGGAAGTAAGAGACTGCTGTGTGCTCTGTTTCACAGAGACATGGCTCACCCCCACCTCACCGGACTGTGCCATACAACCTAAAGGCTTCTCTATTCACCGGGCGGACCGCACGGCATCTTCAGGCAAAGCGAAGGGTGGAGGGGTTTGCCTACTCATCAACTCCTCCTAGTGCTTGGATGTGGTGACCCTGGCGTCCTACTGCTCCCCAGACCTGGAATACTTGACCGTAAAGTGCCGCCCATACTATCTTCCACGTGAGTTCACTTCAGCCATTATCACAGCGGTCTACATCCCACCCCAGGCAGAAGTGAGGAAGGCGCTGGATGAACTGTACACAGTCATAAACAACTACGAAATAGAACACCCGGAGGCCTTGTTCATTGTGGCCGGAGACTTCAACAAGGCCAACCTCAAGAGTGACCTGCCAAAATTCCACCAGCACATCTGTCCCACCAGGGGCGACAACACTCTTGACCACTGCTACTCAAAAATCAAGGGAGCCTACCGTTCCAGCCCCCGACCGCATTTTGGGAAATCAGACCAGAAGACTATGCTCCTTCTCCCAGCTTACAAGCAGAAACTCAAGCGAGAGAATCCAGCAAAGAAGGTTGTGCAGTGCTGGTCCGAGGAGACAGAAGAGCTCTTGTGTGACTGCTTAGAGACAGTGGACTGGTCCATATTTAAGAACTCAGCGACTAACTTAAATGAGTATGCCACCACCGTCACAGACTTCATCAGCAAATGTGTGGACGACTGCGTGCCAAAGAAAGCAGTACGTACGTTCCCCAACCGGAAACCAAGGCTCAACCACGAGATTGACTCCCTACTGAAGGACAGATCTGAGGCATTCAAGGCAGACGACCCTGTCCTATACAAGAAATCCAGGTACAACCTCCGCAAAGCCATCCGAGATGCCAAGAGAGAATATCAAACCAAGCTAGAGTCACAGACAGACAGTTGTGGCAAGGACTAAACAACATAACGGGCTACAAAGCAAAGCCGAGCAGTATCTCCGGCAGCAGCGCACCCCTCCCCGATGAACTTAATGCATTCTATGCTCGGTTCGCGCAGGTAACCAAAAATCCGCTGTCGAGTGCCCCAGCAGCCCATAATTCACCCATACCCACCATCACAGCTTCCGAAGTCAGATCGGCCTTCCTGAAAGTGAACCCACGGAAAGCGACGGGCCCGGACGGGATCCCTGGTCGTGCACTCAGAGCCTGCACAGACCAGCTGGCAGAGGTATTCACAGACATCTTTAACCTATCCCTACTCCACTCCGAGGTCCCCACCTGCTTCAAGAAGAACACCACCATACCGGTACCAAAGAAGAACCAGGCACCATGCCTCAATGACTACCGCCCGGTGGCCCTGAAGTCAGTTGTAATGAAGTGCTTCGAGAGGCTGATCATGAAGCGCATCACCTCCATACTCCCGGAACGCCTTGATCCACTTCAATTTGCATACCGTTGCAACGGTCCACATCAGATGCCATGTCCCTGACCCTACACTCATCCCTAGAGCATCTCGAAAACAAGGACTCCTACATCAGACTCCTATTTATTGACTACAGCTCCGCTTTCAACACCATAATCCCAGCCAAGCTCATATCAAAGCTCCAAAACCTAGGACTTGGCTCTCCACTCTGAAACTGGATCCTTGATTTTCTGACCAACAGACCACAATCAGTAAGAATGAACGCCAACACCTCCTCCACAATAGTCCTCAATACCGGTGCCCCACAAGGCTGCGTACTTAGCCCCTTACTCTACTCCCTGTACACACACGACTGCGTGGCAAAACTTGGTTCCAACTCCATCTACAAGTTTTCTGACGATACAACCATAGTGGGCCAGATCTCGAATAACGACGAATCAGATACAGGAGGGAGGTAGAGATCCTAGTGGAGTGGTGTAACGACAACAATCTCTCCCTCAATGCCAGCAAAACTAAAGAGCTGGTCATCGACTTCAGGAAGCAAAGTATTGTACACACCCATGTCAGCATCAACGGGGCCGAGGTGGAGTTGGTTAGCAGTTTCAAATTCCTCGGGGTGCACATCACCAAAAATCTGTCCTGGTCCACTCACGTCGACGCTATCACCAAGAAAGCACAACAGCGCGTATACTTCCTCAGGAAACTAAGGAAATTCGGCATGTCCACATTAACCCTTACCAACTTTTACAGATGCACGATAGAATGCATTCTATCGGGCTGCATCACAGCCTGGTGTGACAACTGCTTGGCCCAGGACCGCAAGGAACTTTAGAGAGTCATGAATACCGCCCAGTCCATCACACGAACCTGCCTCCCATCCATGGACTCCATCTACAACTCCCGCTGCCGGGGGAAAGCGGGCAGCATAATCAAGGATCCCTCCCACCTGGCTTACTCACTTTTCCAACCTCTTCCATCGGGCAGGAGATACAGAAGTCTGAGAACACGCACGACCAGACTCAAAAACAGCTTCTTCCCCATTGTCACCAGACTCCTAAATGACCCTCTTATTGACTGACCTCATTAACACTACACCCTGTATGCTTCAACCGATGCCAATGCTTATGATTACATTGTATATCTTGTGTTGCCCTACTATGTATTTTCTTGAATTTTGTTTAATTCCCTTTTCTTCCATGTACTGGATGATCTGTTGAGCTGCTTGCAGAAAAATACTTTTCACTGTACCTCGGTACACGTGACAATAAACAAATCCAATCCAATCCAATCCCTAGTTGCCACACGTCGGCGCCTGTTCGGGTACAGTGAGGGAGAATTCAGAATGTCAAATTAACCTTACAGCACATCTTTGGGGACTTGTGGGAGGAAACTGAAGCACCTGGAGGAAACCCACGCAGACACGGGGAGAATGTGCAGACTCCACACAGACAGTGACTCATGCCGGGAATCGAACTTGGGACTCTACTCAAGGTGTGGCCTCACCAAGGCCCTCTATAATTGCAGCAAGACATTCCTACTCCTATATTCAAATCCTCTTGCTATGAAGGCCAGCATGCCATTAGCCTTCCTCACCACCTGCTGTACCTTCATGCCAATCTTCAGCGACCGTTTCACCATGACACCCGGGTCTCATTGCACTTCCTCTTTTCCAAAACTGCCACCAGATCGTAATCTGCCTTCTTGTTTTTGCCACCAAAGTGGATAACCTCACATTTACCCCCATTATGTTGCATTTTCCAAGTATTTGCCCACTCAGCCACTTGTTCTGCATCTTCCTCACAGCACACACTGCCACCCAGCTTAGAGTTGTCTGCAAGTTTTGAGATACCGTATGCAATTCCTTTGTCCAAATCATTCATGTATATTGTGAACAGCTGGGGTCCCACACTGAACCCTGCAGTACCCAATTAGTCACTGCCTGCCACTCTGGAAAGGACTTGTTTATTCCCACTCTCTGCCAATTGTCAGCCAACCAGTTCTCTATCCACATCAATACATTCTCCCCAATACCATGAGCTTTAATTTTGATCACTAATCTCTTGTGTGGGACCTTGTCAAAAGCCTTTTGAAAGTCCAGATACACAACATCCACTGGTTCATCCTTGACCACTCTACTGGTCACAGCCTCAAAATATTCCCGAAGATTTGTCAAGCATGATTTCCCTTTAGTGAATCCATGCTGACTTGGACCAATCCTGCCCCCGCTTTCCAAATGCTCAGTTATGTCATCCTTAATAACTGACTCCAGTATTTTCCCCACCACCGATGTCAGGTTAACTGGTCTATAATTCCCGGTTTTCTTTCTCCCTCCTTTTTTAAAAAGTGGGGTTACATTAGCTACCCTCCAATCCATTGGAACTCTTCCAGAGTCTATAGAATGCTGGAAAATGATCACCAATGCAGCCAATATTTCTAGGGCCACTTCCTTAAGAACTCTGGGATGCAGAGCATCAGGCCATCTCTTTGTTACCCGTTACAAATTCACCTGATTCTCACTTTAAGGGACCTACATTTGTCTTCACCAGTCTATTTCTCTTCATATATCTATAGAAGATTTTACTGTCAATTTTTATATTTTCTGCAAGCTTCCTGTTGTATTCTATTTTACCCTTCTGAATTAAACCCTTTGTTGTCCTAGGCTAAATTTTTAATTTTTCCCAGTCCTTAGGCTTGCTGCTTTTTCTGGCTCTTTGGCTTTAACATTATATCTGATTTCCCTTGTTAGCCATGGTTGAGCCGCCTTTCCCGTCTTACTCTTGCGCCAGATAGGGATGTACAATTGTTGAAGTTTATTCATGTGTTCTTTACATGCCTACCATTGCCTATCCATCCCTTAAGTATCCTTTGCCAACTTATCTGAGCCAATGCATGTCTCATACCATCAAAGTTAGCTTTCTTCATGTTCAGGACCCTAATTTCAGACTTAACTGTGTCACACTCCATCTTAATGAAGGATTCTACCATGTAATGGTCACTCATCCCTAAAGAATCTTGCATCACGACATTGCTAATTAATCCTCTCTCATTCCACAATAGCCAATCTAGGATAGTCTGCTCTCTAGCTGTTTCCTCAACACATTGGTCGAGAAAATCATCCCCTATATATTACAGGAAATCCTCTTCCATCACATTGCTCTCTAAGGCTATCTTCACTATTTAACACCCCACCAATTATCGTATCATCCGCAAACTTATGAATCAACCCTCCTACATTCATATTTAAATCATTTATAGAAACCACAAATAGCAATTGATCCCTGCAGGGCCCCAATGGACACAGGCTTCCAGTCAGAAAAACACCCTCAACCATCACCCTCTGCTTTCTGCCACTCAGCCAATTTTTGATCCACTTTGCCAATTTTCCTTGGATCCCAATGGACTCTTGCCTTCACTATCAGTCTCCCATATGAAACCTGTGGAAACTTATCAAAAACCTTGCTGAAGTCCAAGTAGATTACATCAAATGCATTTCCCTCATCTCCACACCTGGTTACCTCTTTGAAAAATGCAATCAAATTGACATGACCTCCCCTTGACAAAACCATGCTGACTGTTCTTGATTAATCCCTGCCTCTCCAAATGCAAATTAATTCTGTGTCTCAGAATTGCAATGTTAATGTAAACCTACTTGTGACAATAAAAATTATTATTATTAATATAGAATTGCTTCCAATAGTTTCCCCACCATGGAGGTTAGACTGACTGGCCTGCAGTTTCCTGGTTTATCCCTTCCTCCCTTCTTGAATAATGGTATCACATTGGCTATCTTTCAGTCCTCCCACACCTCTCCTGTGGCCAAACAGGAATTGAAAATTATTGCCGGGGCCCCTGCTAATTCCTCCCATGCCTTACTCAACAGGTTGGGATACATTTCATCTGGCCCTGGATATCTATCTACTTTTAAGTCTGCCAGACCACTCAGAACCTCCTCTGCCATGTTAATCACTTTAATATTATTACAGTCCTTCTCCCTGATTTCTATACCCACACCACCTCTCTCAAGAGTGAGCACCAACACAACGTATTCATTTAGAATCCTACCTAAATCCTCTGGCTCCACACACAAATTACCACTGTGGTCCTTAATGGGCCCTACTCTTTCCCTAGTTATCCTTTACCCTGAATGTACTTATAAAACAACTTAGGCTTTTCCTTTAGTTTACCTGCCAGTATCCTTTTATGTCCCCTTTTTGCTCTCCTAATTTCCTTTTAAGTTACCTCTTGCACATTCTATACACCTCCAGGACTTCTGCTGTTTTGAGCCCTCAATATCTGCCATAAGCCTCCATGTTTCTCCTGGTCCTATGTTGTATTTCCCTCGATATCCAGGGTTCACTGGGTTTATTGGGAATGCCATATTTCTTGACTGGAATAGGTTGGCCCTGCACTCTCGCAATTTCCTTCTTGCATGTGTCCCACTGTTCTATCACAGATTTACCTAAAAAGCTCTGCTCCCAGTCCACTCTGGCCAAATCATATCTGATCTCATTAAAATTGTCCTTCTCCCAGTTTTGTAATTTGATCTCAGGCCCATCCTTGTCCCTTTCCATAACAATACAATATGACAATTCCATATAAACATACACAAGTAATTTTCAGAAACACAATTACCTAGCCCATTGAAACCCATACAGTCATGTGCTAGACATCATAACTATACACCCACTGCCCCCTAGCAGCCATGTAATTGTTGTTGCTTCTTTGCTCAAACCTAATGATGCACAAGGCAGACTTTTTCCTGTTCCCAAAGCAACATTCTTACTGGAACATGTCAGTCGCCTTTGCCAGAGGCTTATAGCTTAAGGTGCCCCACTCCGCATCAAGCATGGCTGAGCAGGAGTCTCTCCCGCTCTCACCACCTGCATTGGAATAAAGATGATGTTAGCAATGGGAGAAGCCAGGCCTGTGGCAGGTAGAGTTTTAGGTTAGTTTTCTGGAAGCTGTGACCTGAACAACTTTTGCGGAAGGGTGTCAGACTCAGCATTGATGTGACAGAAAGGTGTCTGCAGGTTGCTTACTGAAAGGATCTATCTTACTCCAAACACTCATTCAGAGACCTCTCTATACAGAGATTGGCAAGTAATCATGTGTATGATAATTTTATTTAACATTTTTGACCTGTGTTGAGTTTTGCATAAGAAAGAGAAGGTATCAGTCAGGAGTTAAAGTGATTCATTTTATTGTTTAGCATTGTTTAACTGGTAATTGTAAGCTACATTTCTGTGATGTTAAGCTAGTTTAATACTGTGTTAATAAAGTTTGATTTAATATATCATTTCCCCATTTGAATCACTCCTGGAGCAAGGTATTCTTTCCTCAGTTTTACAGCTTTAAAAAAAAGTTTGGGGGTTCCTGTCCAGAATCGTGGCAAATGTTTGGGTCTGTTCCAGGATCAAAGAGAGGGGCTGGTTTAGCACACTGGGCTAAATCGCTGGCTTTTAAAGCAGACTAAGGCAGGCCAGCAGCACGGTTCAATTCCCGTACCAGCCTCCCCGAACAGAATGTGGCGACTAGGGAATTTTCACAGTAACTTCATTGAAGCCTACTCGTGACAATAAGCGATTTTCATTTCATTTTTTCATATGAGATAGCTCTGGCTAGTGAAAGTAGGGAAAATCCCAAGATGTTCTATGCATATATCAATGGGAAGAGGATAACTAGGGAAAAAGTAGGGCCCATTAGGGATCAAGGGGGGAATCAGTGGTTGGAGCCAGAGGACATTGGTGGGTGTTAAATGTATATTTCACATCTGTCTTCACCCAAGAGAATGAGGAAGCAGATATGGAACTCTGGGAGAGAGACTGTGAGGTTATTGATCAGGTTGTCATTGGGAGGGACAAGGTATTGGAGGGGTTGACAGGCTTAAAAGTGGAGAAATCTTCAGATCCGGATGAATTGTATCCCAGGTTGCTGTGGGAGGCGAGGTATGAGATTTGCAGGGGCCCTGATCCAAATTTCTAATTCTTCTTTGGCCATGGGAGAGGTGCCAGAGGACTGGAGAACCACAAATGTGGTCCCACTATTTAAGAAAGGCTGTAGGGATAAGCCAGGGAACTACAGGCCAGTGAGTTTCACATCAGTAGTGAGGAAACTAATGGAGAAAATTCTGAAGGAAAGAATGTATCTCCACTTGGAGAGGCAAGGTTTCATCAGGAATAGTCAGCATGGCTTTGTCAGAGGGAGGCCGTTGCCTAACAAATTTGATTGAAATTTTTTGAGCACGTGACTAAGTGTGTAGATGAGGGTAGTGCAGTTGATGCAGTTTACATGGATTTCAGCAAAGCATTTGACAAGGTCTCACATGGGAGACTTATAAAGAAGACTAATGCACATGGAATACAGGGGAACTTGATAAGGTGGATTCAAAGCTGGTTGAGCTGTAAGAAACAGGGTGATGGTAGGCAGCTGCTTTAATGACTGGAAGTCATCCAGTTGTATACCACAGGGATCTGTGCTGGGTCCCCTATTATTTGTCATTTATATAAATGACATAGATGACTATGTAGAGGGTAGGATCAGTAAGTTTGCGAATGACACAAAGATTGGCCGGGCGGTTAACAGTGAGGCTGAGAGTCTTGGGTTACAGGCAAATAGCAGAAAAGTGTGAGGTGTTACACTTTGGAAGGAGTAATTTGACAAGGAAATATTCAATGAATGGCACTACACTGGGAAGTCCTGAGGAACAAATGGACCTTGCCGTGTTTGTAAATAGATCTCTGAAGGCAGAAGGGCAGGGTAATAGGGTGGTGAAAAAGGCAAATGGTACACTTGCCTTTATCAATCGTGGCATAGATTACCAAACAAGGAAGTCATGTTGTAGTCATATAGAACATTGGGGAGGCCACAGCTGGAATGCTGTGTGCAATTCTGGTCACCACATTATAGGAAGGATGTGATTGTACTGGAGCGGGTGCAGAGGCATTTCACCAGGATGTTGGCTGGAATGGAACATTTAAGTTATGAAGAGAGGTTGGATAGGCTTGGGTTGTTTTCACTTGAGTAGAGGAGACTGAGGGCCAACCTGATCGGGGTGTATAAGATTATGAGGGGCATGGACAGGGTGGATATGGAGCAGCTATTTCCCTTAGTTGAAAGGTTGGTTGCGAGGGGACACAAGTTCAAGGTGAGGGTCTGTAGGATCAGAGGGGTGTTGAGGAAAAGTATTTTACCCAGAGGGTGGTGACAGTCTGGAACTGCCTGGGAGGGTGGTCGAGCCGGGTTGCCTCACATCCTTTAAGAAGTACCTGGATGAGCACTTGGTACGTCATAACATTCGAGGCTATGGGCCAAGTGCTGGCAAATGGGATTAGGATTAGCAGAGCAGGGGCCTTTAATGCAGCGGTGCAGACTCGATGGGCCGAAGGGCCTTTTCTGCTCTGTATTTTTCTGTGATTCTGCAATAAAATACCATGCCAAGGAATGAAAGCAAAGTTCAGCGGGGGGGGGGGGGGGGGGGGGGGGGGGGGGGGGGGGGGTGGGCAGGAGCAGCACCAGGCATTCCTGAAAATGAGGTGACAACCTTGTGTAGCTACAATACAACTTGCATGCCAAAAGGTGAAGCAGCATATGGTAGACAGAGCTAAGTGATCCACAACCAACAGATTAGATCTAAGCTCTGCAATCCTGTCACATCCAGTTGTCAAGGATAATGGACAATACAATAACTATCAGGAAGAGGAGGCTCCACCAATATTCTCCTGCTGATTGATGGGTAACCCACCACATCAGTGAAAAGACAAGGCTGAAGCATTTGCAACCATCGTCAGCCGATTGTGCTGAGTGGATGATCCATCTCAGCCTCCTCCTGAGGTTCACAGTATGGTAGATACGAGTCTTCAGCCAATTCAATTCACTCCACGTTACATCAAGAAAAGGCTGAAGCCAATAGATACAGCAGTAGTACTGAAGACTTTGCTCCAGAATTAGCCAGGCCCCTAGCCAAGTTATTCCAATTCAGCGACAACAAAGGCACCTACGCAGCAATGTGGAACACTGTCCGGGTATGCCCTGTCCAAAAAGCAGATCAAATCCAATCTGACAGTAATAGCACGTGGTGTCACGGAGGAGGCTTCTCATATAACAAAGAGATTAAACTATATACAGGCTCAGAGGCATATCATACAGATCTTCACTCTACGACTTTCGGGCCCCGCACTTTTTCCTCGTTGGTCGGGGTTTTCACTCTCACAGCTAATAGGCCCTGGATGGGTCACATAGACCTTGAAAGATCGCTCCACAAAGGGGCCATGCTACCACACCGACCAATTACCACCACAATAGTCTACTCTTGAACATCAGAAAAATTATGTATGATGTTGTCGTACTGTCAAGTGGCACTTATTTAGCAAAAACTTGCTCACTGACATTCCATTTGGGTTCAGGGCCATGTAACTCCTGACCTCATTACAAATTTTAGTCCGAACATGAACAGAAGAGTTGAACTCAAGAGGTGAGGTGAAGGTGACTGCACTTGACATCAAGGCAACATTTAACCAAGTGTAGCAACATGGACCCTTGCAAACAGCAGTCAATGTGAATCAAGGGACAAACTCTTCATTGGTTGGATTCATACCTAGGATAAAAGGAAGATGTGGTTGTTGGAGGTCACTCATATCGGTCCGAAGACATTGTTGCAGGAGTTCTTCAGGGTAGTGCCCTAGGCCTTGTTCAGTTGCATCAATCATCAATGATCTTCCCTCCATCAGAGGGTGAGACTGGGATGTTAACTGATGATTGCACAATGTCTAGCACTGAACGTGACCCCTCAGATACTAAAGCAGTGCCTGTCCATACAGAGCAAGACCTGAATGACATTAAGGCTCAGGGTGATAAATGCAAGGAAATGACCATCCCCAGCAAGAGCGAAACTAATAATTTCTCCTTGCCATTCCATGGCATTATCATTGTTGAATCCTCCACGATCAATATCCTGGGGGTTACCAGGCAAATTATAGACCGGTTAGCCTGACTTTGGTTATTGGTAAGATTTTAGAGTCCATTATAAAAAAAGAGATTGCGGAGTACTTGGAAGTGCATGACAAAATAAGACTTGAGTTAGCATGGCTTCATCAAGGGAGATCATGTCTGACAAATCTGTTAGAATTCTTTGAGAAGGTAACAAAGAAGTTAGAAAAAGGAAAGCCAGTGGACGTGATCTATTTAGATTTCCAGAAGGCCTTTGACAAGGTGCCGCAAATGAGGATGTTAAATAAGTTAAGAACCCATGGTGTTAAGGGTAAGATCCTGGCATGCATAGAGGGCAACACTAAGGGCAATTTTGGACACTAAGGGCAATTTATCATGGCCAATCCACCTAACCTGCACATCTTTGGACCGTGGGAGGAAACCGGAGCACCCGGAGGAAACCCACGCACACACGGGGAGGATGTGCAGACTCCGCACAGACAGTGACCCAAGCCAGAATCGAACCTGGGACCCTGGAGCTGTGAAGCGATTGTGAAGCCGATAACTAGTGGTGTGCCTCAGGGGTCTGTGCTGGGACCACAACATTTCACAATATACATTAACGATCTGGAAGAAGGTCCTGAAGGCACTGCTGCTAAGTTTGCAGATGTTACAAAGAAATGTAAAGGGACAGGTAGGGAAGCAGTGGGGGGGGGGGGGGGGGGGGGGGGGGTGCAGCTGCAGAAGGACTTGGACAGGCTAGGAAAGTGTGCAAAGAAGTCGCAGGTGGAATACACTGTGGAAATGTGTGAGGTTGTGCACTTTGGAAGGAAGAATGGAAGCACAGACTATTTTCTAAATGGGGAAACATATAGGAAATCAGATTCACAAACGGATGGGAATCCTTCAAGATTCTCTTAAGGTTAATGTGAAGGTGCAGTCGGCAGTTAGGAAGGCAAATTCAATGTTAGCATTCATGTCGCGAGGGCTAGAATACAAGAGCAGGGATGTACCTTTGAGACTGTATAAGGCTCTGGTCAGACCCCATTTGGAGTATTGTGAGCAGTTTTAGGTTCCGTATCTGAGGAAGGATGTGCTGGCCTTGGAAAGGGTCCAGAGGAGGTTCACAAGAATGGTCCCTGGAATTAAGAGCTTGTCGTATGAGGAACAGTTGAGGAATCTGGGTCTGTACTCGAAGGATGAGAGGGAACCTTATTGAAACTTACAGGATACTGCATGGCCTCGATAGAGTGGATGTGGAGAGGATGTTTCCACTAGTAGGAAAAACTAGAACTAGAGGGCACAATCTCAGGCTGATAGGACATTCATTTAAAACAGAGATGAGGAGGAATTTCTTCAGCCAGAGGGTGGTGAATCTGCGGAACTCTTTGTCGCAGAAGGCTGTGGAGGCCAAATCACTGAGTGTCTTTAAGACAGAGATAGATAGGAGTTTCATTAATAAGGGGTTAAGGGGAGAAGGCAGGAGAATGGGATAAGAAAAGTATCAGCCATGATTGAATGGCGGAGCAGACTCACTGGGCCGAGTGGCCTAATTCTGCTTCAAAGTCTTATGGTCTTATTTCCCAGAAACTGAACTGAACTAGTCATATATGGCTGCAAGACCAGTTCAGAGTTTGGGAATTATGTGGCAAGTAACTCACCTCCCGACCTCCCAATCTACAAGGTATGAGTCAGGTGTGTGATGGAATACTCTCCACTTGCCTGGAGGAGTGCAACTCAACAACACCTCGGAAGCTGCACATCGCCCAGGGCAATGCAGCCCGCTTGATTGGCATGCAAATCCACAACTGCGAAACATTCACTCCCCACTGAAGCACAGTGGCAACTGTGTGTGCCATTGACCAGGTGCACTGCAGCAACTCATCGAAGCTCCCTCTACAGCACCTCCCAAATCCATGACCAGGACCACCTGGAAGGACAAGGGCTGCAGATGCAAAGGAGCATCATTACCTGCAAGTTCCCCTCCAAGCCATATACCTCTGACTTGGAACTGTATCGCTGTTCCTTCAGTATTTTGCTGGGTCAAAATCCTCGAACTCCCTTCCTAACAAAACTATGAATCGCACTACACCACGATTCAAGAAGGCGGCTCAGCACCACCTTTTCAAGGGCAATTAGGGAAGGGAACAGATGCTGGCCTAGTCAATGTTGCTCACAGCCTGATAAAGAATAAGTAAATAAAGCAATTTCTCATATAGGAGTCCAATTCCTGATGATGCTTAGTCACAGACCATAATTATAAAGCACTTACCAAGTTGCTTCACTTGGTCATGTATCAAGTATGCATCACAATTACAATCTAAGGAGACGAGCCAGCAGAACCCTATTTTTTCAGCAGCTCACTGATGAGAAGTGGCTGAAGCCGTGACTATAATTATTGAAGGAAGTTGTTCAAAATAATTGGTACCAATTAACAAAGTTTTTTAAAAATATTTTGATTCTCCTCCCTTTTCAGATTTTCTCCAAAATTTATACCCACCAGCAATAAACAATAATCAGTAATGAATATGTCAATCCCCATATCAATAACAACGAGCCCATCCTCCCACCAAACCCCAAACATTAGCCCGCATGTTCACATATAGAAATGACAAAAAGGAAGCAGGAATCACCCATAGTCGCCATTAACACACACAGTCTCCCTCCCCCAATCCTGCCAACCACTCCCCCAAACTAATGTTTGATGTTATCCAGTTCTTGAAAGTGCATAATGAATAATGCCCATGAATTGTAGAACCCCTCCATCTTTCCCCTCAGTTCAAACTTAACCTTCTCAAGAGTCAAGAATTCTAACAGGTCCCCCACCACGCCAGGGAACAGGGTGGAGAGGTTGCTCTCCAACCCATCAGGATCCGCCTTCAGGCGATCAACGAGGCGAAGGCTACGATATCTGCCTTTGCACCCGCTTCCAACCCCGGCAGGTACGACACCCCGAATATGGCCTCCCAAGGGCCCGGGTCCAGTTTCACGTGCACCACTTTAGAGATTACCCTAAAAATCTCCTTCCAGTAATCCTCCAGCTTTGGACAGGACCAAAACATATGAACATGATTTGCGGGCCCCTCCCCCGCAACGTTCACACACATCTTCTACCCCTTCAAAGGATCGGCTCATCCTCGCTCTTGAGGTGTGCTCTAAATACCACCTTCAGCTGCATCAGCCCCAACCTCGTGCACGATGTGGAGGCGTTCACTCTCTGGAGCACCTCACACCAAAACCCCTCCTCCAGAGCCTCTCCCAACTCTTCCTCCCACTTCGCTTTGATCCCTTCCAGTGGTTGCTTCTCCGCTTCCAAAATAGCTCCATAAACCGCCGATACTACCCCCTTCTCCAGTCCCCCTGTCGTCAGCACCTCCTCCAGCAATGTGGAGGCCGGCTCCACTGGGAACCTCTGTATCTCCTTTCTGGCAAAATCTCAAACCTGCATGTATCCAAACATTTCCCCTGCTCCAGCCAATACTTTGATTCCAGCTCCTTCAACCCTGCAAACTGACCCCCAAGAAACAAATCTTTTAGTGTCTTAATCCCCGTCTCCTCCTATTTCCGAAAATTTCCATCCCACTTCTCTGGCTCAAATCTGTGGTTCCCTCGAATCGGCATTTCCCTTGAACCTGCCCCCAACCCGAAGTGTTTACGAAACTGCCTCCAAATTCTCAATGAAGCTATTATTACCGGACTCCCTGAGTATTTCCCCGGGGCCATCGGGAGCGGCGCTGTTGCTAGCGCCTTAAACCCGACCCTCTGCACAAATTGTCCTCCATTCTGACCCACTGTGAATCAACCCCTCTGACCCAGCTCCGCACCTTCTCCACGTTTGCTGCCCAGTGATAATACATCAGGTTCGGAAGACCCAGACCCTCTGTCTGCCTTCCCCTCTGTAGCAGCACCTTTCTCACTCTGGCCACCTTCCCTCCCCATATGAACGAGGTAATCCTTCCCTCAACCTCTCTGAAAAAAGCCTTTGGCAGGAAAATCGGCAGGCATTGAAAAATAAACAGAAATCGCAACAACACGTTCATTTTAACCGGCTGTACCCGACCCGCCAGTGACAGAGGGAGACCATCCCACCTTGCCAGATCAGCTTTCACTCTCCCCACCAAAATAGAAATGTTGTACCTGCGGAGCCCCCCCCCCCCCCCCCCACTCCCAGGCAACCTGAACACCCAGGTATCTAAAGTGAGTCCCTGCCCTACGGAATGGCAGCCCTTGTCTAGATTTAGTTTGTACCCCGAAAAAGACCCAAATACCCGAAGCAGCTCCAATATTCCCCCTATTGACACATTCGGTTCCGACACGTATAACAGCAAGTCATCGGCATATAAGGACACCCTATGCTCTGTCCCACCTTGCACTATTCCTTTCCATACCCCCGAACTTCTTAATGCGATGGCCAAAGGCTCAATCGCGAGTGCAAACAGCAGGTGGGACATAGGACATCCCTGTGTAGTCTGACGGTGGAGAAAAAAGTATCTCGAGCTGATGGATTTGCGTGGATACTCGCCCCTGGCTCCTTATATAATAGCTTTACCCAGTCCACAAATCTTGGTCCAATCCCAAACCACTCCAGAACTGCCATCAACTACCCCCATTCTACCCCGTCAAATGCCTCCTCAGCGTCCAATGCCACAACCACCTGTTTCCTTCCCCTCCGTCGGTGCCATAACCACGTTCAATACCCTTCTAACATTTGAAGAGAGCTGCCTCCCTCTCACAAATCCTGTCCGATCTTCACATATCACCTTCGGTAGGCACTCCTCCAACCTACCTACCAGTACCTTCGCCAATACTTTTGCGTCCATGTCTAAAAGTGATATGGGCCTATAAGACACACACTCTGTCGGGTCCTTATCTTTTTTAAGCAACAGGGAAATCAATGCCTCCCCCAATTTTTGTGGCAACACCCCCTTTCCTATCGCTTCTTAAAACATCCCTACCATCAGGGGTGCCAGCGTAACCTTGAATTTTTTATAATATTCCACCGGAAACCCATCCGGTCCTGCCACCTTCCCCGACTGCATCCTCCCAATCGCATCTTTTATCTCCTGCTCCACTATCGCTCCTTCCCATGTAGCCCTGTCCCCCCCTCCCTTAACCCCGGGTACTCCAGCCCATCTCGAAATTCCTGAATCTCCAGGTCTCCCCCAGTTGACTGTAACCTGTACAACCTCTCATAGAATTTCTCAAAGACCTTGTTAATCAGATCCGGAGCCACCACCAACTTCCCTGCCCTGTCCTTCACCTGAAGAATTTCCCTTACCGCTGCCTCCCTCCAAAACTGACCTGCTAACATGCCTTATCTCCATGCTCGTAAACTGCCCCCCTTGCTCGCCTCAGTTGGTTCACCGCCTTCCTGGTAGATAGTCAGTCAAAGCTCGCCTGTAGTTCGTTCCTCTTTTCCAACTTCTCTGGGTCCCCATCTTCTGCATAACTCCTATCTATCTCCAACATCTCATCTATTACCCTCTGCCGCTCCAACCTCTCCTCTTTGTCCACCCTGGCCTTAAACGAGAACACCTCACCCCTCACCACCGCCTTTAGAGCCTCCCAGACAACTGCCTTTGACACCTCACCCGTACAGTTGAAACCTACATATTCCTCAATTACCTTTTCAATTTTGTCACAGAACCTTTGGTCCCCCAACAGTTCCACATCTAATTTCTACCCTGGATTCCGTGCTACCTCCTTCTCCAGCACCATATCCACCCAATGCAGAGCATGATCTGATCCTGCAATTGCCGAGTATTCCGACCCCTTAACCCCAGCCAGCAAAGCCTTCCCAACACGAAAATGTCGATCCGCGAGTATATCTTATGGACTGCTGAGAAAAATAAGTACTCCCGCTCCCTCGGGTGCAGAAACCTCCAAGCGTCCACCCCTCCCATTTCCACCATCAGCCCAGCCAACGTCTTCGCTCCCCCTGATGGGACCAGCGAGCGTGGCCGTGACCTGTCCAACCTTAGCTCCTGCACCAAGTTCCAGTCTCCCCTCCCCCACTATCAGTTTGTGTGTGTCCAAGTTGGGCATGGCCCCAAACACCTTCTTTCCGAATCCCACATCATCCCAATTGGGACGGTATACACTTACCAGAGCCACTAACCACCCTCCAGTACCCCTGTCACAATCACATATCTACCCCCCTTATCAGCCTCCACCTTCTCCATCTGGAAGCGTACTCTTTTGCTGACCATTACCGCTATCCCTCGAGCCCTTTGTCAAATCCAGAGTGAAACATCTGACTAACCCAACACTTTTTAAGTCTCACCTGGTCCTTCACCCTCAAGTAAGTCTCCTGCAGCATTGCTACATCGGCTTTCAAACTTTTAAGATGCGCAAGCACCCTTGACCTGACCTCCTAACCCCCTCATGTTCCACGTAACTATCCTAACTGGGGGTCCCTAACCCCCCCAACCCTCTTATCCACCATCATCATACCACACATTTCCAAACATCATTGATCATTTCCTACCCTGCCCTGCCCCATGAGCCTGACCCGCCCCATATCCATTATTAACATCAAACCCCTTCCCCTCCCCCTCCCAGAATCACCCCCTACATTTCCTTTCAAAAATACATCTCCTCGTATTGATCCCCCCCCCCCCCCCCCCCCCCCGCCTGTTCGTCTCGCAGGCCCATCGAATCCTGCTAACCAGGCCAGGCTCCAATGTCCATAGCCCTCCTCTCACCTTACCTCCGTTACCAGTTAACAAAGTTGAATGAATCTTCAATTGGAGGGGACGTAGAAGAAAATCATTACTTCTGTGTTGGATTTTCTGCAGTCTATTCAACAAACTGAGGGATACGTGTATGAGAAAGTGACGTTCTGTTTCATTGACGGAATATGGAAAAGAATCCAGCAAAGTAATTTTGATAGAACTCCATGCGGACATTGTACCATAAAGCAGAAACTCAAATGGGATGCTTATTGGAGAATTCCCTTGTCCTCCAGAATGAGTATTTGGAATCTTTAAATGAAAGGAGAGTTATCAATGCGTGAACCTAAACCATTAAATGGAAGCGTGAGACTGGTGTAACGGATTGTTGCTGATCAATATGGCCTCTGACAAATTTATAGGCACCCTGCTTAAGCTCATATTTGGTGACAGAAAACCACAACTAAGAAAGCAGTATGCGGTGTTAAAATAGAATCTATCTGAATTTGAAGTCAATTTAGTTTGAATTGTCATATACATAACCCTCATTACACAACAGGGTGCTTGTAGATTTACCACATTGAAAGATTCTCGGTTATGCTGGAAATGCTATGACAGAGATGATCTTGTTGGTCTCTTTGTGCGATCTGGGCAACGTTCTTCATGATCGCACAAGTGTCTTCAGTTGTGAATTGGGAGTTACACAAGGTAAGTTAGTGCAGGCTTATTGGGGAATCGTGCCTGAAACAGCTCTCTGAAGGAATAAATATGAAATGGTAAATATCATCAGTTCCGGAACCGAACCGAACCAAACAGGTTGAGTCAAAGGAAAAATGTTTAATGCAACAGAACAAGAGTACAGAACAGTTACTCTCCTACAAGAAGCCAGCTCATAGTTCATGGCCCTCCGGTTATACAGAGGATGTAGAAGGGGCGTGCTGCCCCTCAGTGGGGGAGTGTGTATTCCCCATCCCTTTGGGAATATCAATTCCCCAGTCTCATAAGTGTTCCAAGACCTGCTTGAGGTTTCAATAGTGTCCTATAACCTGCTTAGCCCCAGGTTAGGATAGTAAACGTATTAATATTTTCAGTAATAGCTGTTAATTTTCTAAAGAATTTGTTCACTCAAACAGAAAAAGAAACTAACAGGAGTTATGGGCGATATTTTCCATATCCACAATGTTGGGGCACCTTCTAACTGAAGCTTGCTGGTCAAGGAAAACAGAAAACAAAATCAGGTGACTTGTTCAAAGATCATTGAAGGAAATTGTAATTGAGTTGGAATAGTAAACATTTTGGGCAAGTATCAGGTTAATTGAAATTTTCATGTAGAAAGAATAATTTCCTGACTTCACACACTGGAAACTTGGGTGCATGATGTGCATGCAGAAGATTGTGCACAGTTTATACCTGATTTTTTAATATACATATCCAAGGGCCAGAGCTCCCCACTGGGATGGTGAAGTCAGAAAATGATGTCTTACCCATCAGTCTGGTGTTTCAGCTGGTGTTCATTATCAATTGATCTGAAACATTGAGCTCCGTGCTGATGCTTGTTCATCTGCCTTGGCAGCACCCACCTCTCCTATCAGCCTGATATTGCTGAGAGCTGGCAGCATTGAGATCTGTCCGTTGTGCTTAATAAAACCTGCCAGAAAATCCAGTCCTGTGTGAATACATGGTCACTGGAGCAGAGACGTTTAAGGGGAGATCTTAGTTCAGATAACATCTGTTTTCCAAAGCTGACGTTACAGTACTGTGCATTACTTATGGTCAGGTGCCCAAACCTTTGCCTTTGTTCGACAAGTAAGCTCATAGGATAAGATGCACATAAAATGCTTAATTCATG
This sequence comes from Scyliorhinus canicula, assembly GCF_902713615.1. Lineage (NCBI taxonomy): Eukaryota > Metazoa > Chordata > Chondrichthyes > Carcharhiniformes > Scyliorhinidae > Scyliorhinus > Scyliorhinus canicula. The sequence goes on from NC_052151.1 coordinate 101,792,220, forward strand.
TACTTGCTAATTTCCAACTATCAAGGCGCAGAGACCAACAGATTTTGGTCTTCTGGTTTAGGATATATCCACTGTGGTGATATGATTTGCATAGCTGTCTGCCATTGGTGCAGAACACTGGCTTACCATTGGCCCTGGTCGGTCATGTGCCTCTCGACCGATTGGTTGAGACCAGTCATGTGACAGCTCTCCAATTGGTCGAGAGGCTGAGTTAACCACGCCTCCATACCGAGGTATAAATAGTTGGAACGCCAGGCGGTCGTCTATTTTATTGTAGACAACCGCAGGGCTAAGTTCTAGCTTATTAAAGCCTAACTTTTGTACAGCAACTCGTCTCATGTGCAATTGATGGCTCATCATCCACCAATGAGGCATTCGATTACTAAGGATTGAAAGTTAAATGTGACCTTAAGGTTGCATGTTTGACCCTCTATATATCTATCCCATAGAATTCCATAGAATCCCTACAGACTCAAAGGAGACCATTCCGCCCATCAAGTCTGCACTGACCCTCCGAAAGAGCATCCTACCTAGGCCCACTCCCCCGCCCTATCCCCGTAACCCCGCGCAGTGACCATGGCCAATCCAGCTAACCTGTACATTATGGTTTAAATTTTTCCAAACATCATTGATCATTTCCTACCAAGTGCTTTATTGTCTGCTAAAAGTGAAGTTAAAGGGAACCCAATATGGAAATATGAAATAGAGTGTGTGGAGAGTTGATGGAAGAGTGCAGAGCCTGACTGACTGAGGTCTGGAGCCAAGTGGTCCTGGTGCAACACAAACTGAGCCCTGCAAATTGCTTATCTACTTCCCTAATAAAGCCACCAATTGAATCTACCTCCACCACACTCTCAGGCAGTGCACTCTCAATTTTAACACTGTCAAAAAAAGATTTCCCTCATGTTGCGTTTGGTTCTTTTGCTATTCAACTTAAATTTGCGCCTGTCAATGGGAACAGTTTCTCTCTATTTACTCTGTGCAGAACCCTCATGGTTTTTAGCCCCTTGATCAAATCTTCTCTGAGGAGTACAGCTTCAGATTCTCCAATTTATTCATGTAACTGAAGCTCCTCACCTCTGGAACCATTCTTGTAATTCTTTTCTGCACCCTCTATAATGACTTCACACCCTTCCTAATACTAAAGTATGGTGTCCAGAATAGGACACAATGGGAACAATTTTCCCACTGTGTTGCGCCTAGCGCCAATCTCATTGTGCTGAGTGCATTATGGGAGAGGCCAAATCGGGCACCTGGCCAGGGACCAAGCCGGTCGCGAGCCATCCGACTCGCTACACCCTGTGCGATCATTTTTTAAAAAAAATTTAGAGTACTCAATTATTTTTTCCAATTAAGGGGCAATTTAGCGTGGCCAATCTACCTATCCTGCACATCTTTGGGTTGTGGGGGTGAAACCCACGCAGACACGGGGATAATGCGCAAATTCCACACGGACAGTGACCCAGGGCCGGGATTCGAACCCGGGTCCTCAGCGCCGTAGGCAGCAATGCTAACCACTGCGCCGCCGTGCTGCCCACCCTGTGCGATCATAATAGCTTCATCTAAATATGCGAGGCCCATTTGAGGCCGAATTTTCCAGGCTCCCGAGAGTCACCGGCTGCACCGGCAAGGCCTCACTCGGGCACAGGTTAGTACTGGTCTCTACAAATGGAAACCAGATGTGATGGCCATACCCGGGGGGCAGGGGGGGAGGGGGGATTGGAGGCCATTGGAGCTCCAGGTGGTCGAGAACAGGGCATACACCTGGGCATGCTGGCAGTGCCAACCTGATTGGGGATAGGATGTTGAGGGTTGGGAATGGTCCCCATATCTGTGGGGGGGTTGTTTTGTCTGTGATGGGGGGGGGGGGGGGGCTTACTTTGAGATTGTGGCTCCCTTTCAAAATGGTGCCCCAATCTCTGAGGATCCAATTTGGCTAATGAGCTTAATTCCCCACTACAGAATGCGACTTACCAGTGAGAAACTCCCCAAACTCCAATAATATTACTTTGTGGGTGAATACCGGTCTGGATCTCACAAAAAAAGCCAGCGCAATTGTCCCCACCAAACTCGCCCTAAATTGGGTCAATCGTGCCCAAAGTGTCATTTTGAGTCCTTGCTATGACAAAGCAGTGGGAGCTGCCTTTTGAGTTTGGACCCTGCGTGCTCCATACCAAAGACTGCTTACATGTGCTGGGGCAGACTTAATCATCAGGGCAGATGGCAACTTGTGGGGCCCTGTCTGAGTTGGGAAGGTGAAGGGCTGGGAAGTGAGGCACCTTGTGAAGAGCCCCCCACACATCACTGTGCCATTCAGCTCCCAAGGTGAGGTTTTCACCGATGAACTGTAAATTGGCAATGAAATCATTTCTCCTCATCTCATTTAATAAATCACAAATCCCCTCACTTGAGGTGATGGACGGTCTTAGCAGATTCTTGGGCATTTGGGACAATTTTTCAGTCCCCTTGCATGGCTTCCACATGTCCAGGAAGTCACAAAATGCATTCATGTGTCCATGAAGACATCATTAGACCAGCCAAATGTATTTGGAAATTGAAAGGGCTTCCAATTTATTAAGGTGCTGCTGATATGTAATGACACAAAAGGATGATGTAGGCCATTGCTGTAGACCAGGATGTACTCACTGGCCTGCTGCTTCTGTGAGTGGTCACTCTTTGAATGGAGGTGGTCATCAGCACAAATGCCTGAGGCATCGTGGCATTCACGCTGGAGATGAAATTCTCCATTTTACAGAAACGGGTGCACACTGTCTCTGGAAATGCTGACAGAAGCACACTCTTTTCCTGTTGCTCCTCTACAAGTTTCCTTTTCATGGAGGACCCTGAACCTCAGCATCTGTGTCCATCAGAGCTTAAGGTGCCTTACCAATTGACAGGGACTCTCCATTGCTGTGTATCTCCATCTTACGTGCGATGTGCTCCTCATCTTGTGTTACCTATCTGAGAATTATGCTGGAGCCCTGGCATATGAGTATCAGAGCTGGAGGAGTGTGCACAGATATCCTCAGGATTCCTCAGGCTCGACCAGACTTCTCCAATGGAACCATCAACGCAGCTGTTGGAGATAAAAGACACACAATCTTAGTAAGGCTAACTGCTGTCCGCCTGCTCTCCTCAGAGAACATCTGTGATAGGGTGGAAGGCAGGAGAAAAGAAATGACAAAATATTAAATGTTAAATCTAACTTATTTGGCTCTCATCTTCATTTAATTCTGTCTATTATATGTATAATTTGCCTTTTGTATAGCGGTTGGATTTCACATTTTATTATAACTGCAATTGTTATATTTTTATTCCTAGGATTGCACCCAAAAATTTAGAAAAATCTGGCACAATCTTAATTTAAAAACGAGAGTTCTATTAAAATAAATTATTCATTAATGTAGATGGATGAATGCACCCTTAGGGGCCTCCAATAATGTTGACAATGGTTTTTATATCAAAGTATCTGCAGATTAGTAACTTAAAACTTCAAAGCACCTTTGACTGATGTTAAAATGTTGGCAAAGTTTTTGGTCCTGTAAGCTGTGACCTTTCTGATCTTATGATTATTGACTGAAACACAGAACAATTTCTACTTCTGTGGATAATTAAAACAACCAGGAAAAAGTCCAACATTTTACAACAGTTCAATTATATTTTCTAAATGTGTTCTTACCTGAAAACACCCATTTCTCACACATAATATGTCACAATCAAGACGGTGAGGCAAATGTTTTTACCATGGTTCAAGCGAATATTGGTTTAAGATGAATGTCACCATACCTTTATTTTCAAAAAGAGCATGACGTGCCTGTCAGCAAGACCTTGATGTAATCGCTGTTTTTGGACAGCACAAACGGTACATCAAAGATGCTGACAGGTTAATGTCTTCCCTAGGACTTCAACACTGATAGAAAGCAGCAGCAGGAGCAGAAATCTATGGGCTTTCCAACCTCATAAATTCATTTGAGAAATCAGCAGAAATGTAAAAATGACAGCTCTAGAAGATATCTGGAGTTGCAGCACACTGTGTTCCTGAAGGCTAGAAAATAAATGTATTTCCATGAATGTATCTGACACAACCAGGGACAAGCATTAAATTTATACCAAAAATGTTCAGACAAAAAAATAAATTGGTAGATTTATATGTGCAGGGTTTCAGAAATTATAGAACCCCACAGGATGATTTTGTTTTCAGGGAAACATAGGGAATTCAAAATTCCTACATTGATTTCTGCATAATTAATGTTTACCTGACAGGAATGTTGTGGTATACATTTATGTCCCACAATGCTTCCACAACCCAAATTAAAAGACCACAGAAGAATTAATTTATACCTCTGACTCACAGCTTTTCATTCTGGGATTGTACATTGGAAATTGAGGCACACAGGTGTAGTATACCTTGCAGATGTTCTTTGCGCCACAATTCCCCAAATGTTCATGCTGCATTTGAAGCCACAAGTGAAAATTTTTAATATGTAAAAATTATGCATTTCAATATTAATATTGAAGCATATTTGAATTTCAGGTGTGATTTAACCACTGCATTGCGCCTGGCGCTGATCCGTGTGCATTAGGTGAATAGTGGGAAAGGCTAAAATCAGGATTTGCACCAGGCACAAACCATGGCCAGGATTCTCCCCTACTCGGCGGAGTGGGGGGTCGTGGCGTGAACCACTCCGACGTCGGGCCGCCCCAAAGGTGTAGAAGTCTCCGCACCTTTAGGGGCCAAGCCCTAACATTGAGGGGCTAGGCCCGGGCCGGAGTGGTTGGCGCTCCGCCAGCTGACGGGAACACGCCAGCTGGGGCCGAAGGGACTTCGCCGGCCAGCAGAAGTCCGTACATCCGCCGGCGCGTCAGCGGCTGCTGACGTCATCCCCGAGCATGCGCAGGGGAGGGGGTCACTTCCGCCTCCGCCATCGTGAAGACCATGGCGAAGGCGGAAGGAAAAGAGTGTCCTCACGGCACAGGCTCGCCTGCTGATCGGTGGGCCCCGATCGCGGGCCAGGCCACCGTGGGGGCACCCCACGGGGCCAGATCGCCCTGCGACCCCCCCAGGATCCCGGAGCCCGCTCGCGCCGCCTGGTCCCCCTGGTAAGGTAGGTGGTTTAATCCACGCCGGCGGGACCAGCATGACAGTGGCAGGACTTCGGGCCATTGCGGGCCGGAGAATCGACGGAGGGGGGGGGGGGGGGGGGGGGGGAGGGGGGCGCCAACCGGCACGACGCGTTTCCCGCCCCCGCCGAATCTCTGGTGCCGGAGACTTCAGGAGACGGAGGGGGCGGGATTGACGCCGGCCCCCGGCGATTCTCCGACCCAGCGGGGGGTCAGAGAATCCCACCCCATATTGCGATTCACCTGGTCCATTTTGCAATTTACCCGGCGTGCTCAAAATAGCGAGTCCTGGATCACGCCCAAAAATGGCAAGAATATCATTCAGCCTCATTCGCATTAATCTCAATCTCATTAACGAGATTGAAGTCGAATGCAGCGGCCTCCCGGGAATTACCCGACTCACCAGCAGGAAGTCACATGGTCGCCGTTTTGTACTTCTTTTCAAAAATGTGAAGCTGGCGCAATGGCTACTGAGGGGAAGTGAGGAGGTAAGTGACCATTTCCTTTTTTAGGCAAGCAGCTCAAGGGCACCAGCAACCTTTGATGCCTGAACAGTGTGCCTGTACTCTAGGAGCGTCAGCACCATAGAGGCAGCTGGCAACAATCAAACACTCAAGAGCAGGGCATTAGCACTATGGATCTTCTCGTGACCAAAGGGTAGTCTGTGGGTGAGTGGAGGGCAGATGAGCACAGTCTCCTTAATGTTCCCAGAAGAGGTCAAAGTCTGGGGTCCAGGGACTCCTGATGTGGCCGAGAGTGAGTGTGCAGAGCAAGGTTTGCCAGCAAAACCGTCTCACTGGATGGTACTCTTGAGAGAAGGGGGGATACATAAGGGTGGAGAAGGCTTGGAGGATTTGACGGTCCCTGTGTGGAAGCCCTAACTGATTGTCAGTCTCTCTGCCTTCTCCAATTTCTTACAGATATGATGATGTTTGTCGGAATCGATCCTGCGGCAGCTGCCCTCATGTTGCTTGTGGCATCTGAGGCGGGACCAGCCTGAGGAGCGATGATTTGGAAACCAAAAATGCTGAATCTGATCCACAGTGGGATCCTTACGATGATACCAAATCCGAAATTAATCAGAATTAATTTGATCAACTCTTTGTGTCGGATACCAAAGACAGTAAGGTTGGCCTGCTCAAAGAGGTGAGGATCCACTGCCCTTCACCCAGATGACCTGCCTCAAGTGAGTAGTCCACGTCAGACACAATGATCCTTTCCTCTCACTGACCACATGTTCATTGTCTCGCACTATCACCGTGTATGGGGCCAGGCCATCTGGGACACATCCCTTAGTAACTGGGATATGATGTTGGGGCCTTCAGCCATGGTCTTCACAGACTGAGCCATGCCTTAGACAGAACCACTCAAGACGCGGATGTCGTGCTCAAGGTTTGCCACTGCAGTCGCCACCCTAGCAGAATTGGCCTCAGTGCCGGGCATTGTCGGCACCATCATCTGTGTCTGCAGCCTTTGGTGGCGACAGCCTTGCAGTTGCTGGAGTGTCGCTGACACTCCTCCTGAATGTCACGGCTGTGCCCTATCATCTGCATCAGCTCTGGGGAAACCTTGTCCAGAGGCTCGACATCTGACTGGGACCCAGCTGAGCCCTGGGAGCCAGCGGATATCCAAATGCTGTCTCCATTGGATGTACCACCTGGTGTGCATCAGCAACTGTGTGGTGCTCACCAGATTGTGCCCCAGAACCCTGTCCACTAGTGTCACCTACCAAAGGTTGAGTCTTTAACTGATGGAAGGTCCGTGTGACAGCTGTGATGTCCCAATGGTTCTGGTCTCCTTGGAGCCCCTCAGAGGGGGTCTTTTGGGTGGCGGTGGGGGAATCAACTCTGGATGGCCCGGCCCCATTCACGGTGATAGTGCGAGACAATGGACATTGGTCAGTGAGAGGAAAGGATCATTATGTCTGACGTGGACTACTCACTTGAGGCAGGTCATCTGGGTGAAGGGCAGTGGATCCTCACCTCTTTGAGCAGGACAACCTTACTGTCTTTGGCATCCGACACAAAGAGTTGATCAAATTAATTCTGATTCATTTTGGATTTGGTATCATCGTAAGGATCCCACTGTAGATCAGATTCAGCATTTTTGGTTTCCAAATCATCGCTCCTCAACAAATCATCTTTCTCTCCATTCATTGAATTAGATATTCTGCACTTTTTCAACATGCTGATGACAATTTGTGCATTAATAGCATCCCAGTTTAATCACACAATACATAAAGTGGGGCAGCACATATGTGTCCGACTTGGTGAATGTTTTCTCCATCAACCATCCGCCTATTACACTTGGCATGAGCTTTAACCTTGAATGGCTTGCTGAGGCAAGGTTGAACTACAGACGTTAGGCCCTCTGGTGTTACTACAATGTGGGTGTTATTTGCTCAAAGGCGCCTCTGGATCTCATCAATTATATGGATCTGAACATGTCCCACACTAATTAGCTGCATTCTTTGCATAGGCCACCGGGACACATAACCTGCACATTATAGATCCACAACTTCACTCCATCCTCATCCATCATGAACAGCGTGCACAAAAACACCTGCAGGGAAGTTGATTTTCAGCATGATTTAATGCTTGAAAATTATCTAGGCTTTAATTTCATTCCATCAGACCTTCAGATCAGGAACACCATGAATCTTGTCCTCTCATGTGCTTTGTTTTTTTACGAGGACTGTTTTCAAACCTTTCCACTCCACAGTGCAGCTACTGGGCAGATCAAAATTCATGGGTGTTTCATCCATGTTACCAACGTAACATCATGGGTACTCATGTTTTTGCTACTATCTGTTGATGAATCACTAGGAACTGGTGATTTTGGAAACAAGGTCTTCTTGTAGTCCCTGAGCGATTTGATCTTCTGACACAAGACAAGACATTTTCATTCCATAAAGAGGCTACACCTGTTACAGCACCCTGAGCTAGGGCGCGGTCAACTCCAGCACTCCTCGACCCGGAGTCATAACACAATTGAATTAACCAATAATTTATTTTTCATTTCAATTCTTAGAAAAATACCCAAAGTGTTTGGCCGTTGGCTGCCCAATAATTACAATCATAATGTTTGTAAATTTTAACACAATTACTTTATTTATAACAAGAAATATAATAAAATATGCAGCAAATACTACCAGGTAACTATTATCTAATTCCTAATCCCCCCACTTTAACTTGCCCCCACTCTCTACACACACACACATACACACTTAGAACAAACAAGAGAAGATTGGGGTGAAAATAATAAGTATGAAAGTAAAAAGATAAGAGTCCCTGTTTCTAGCACCTTTCTTCTCTTCAAACTTTGCTTTCAGTTCGAGGCTCTCACTGTAGATTCATTCAGGTCTCTGCAGTTTCAGACAGTGTTCAGACTCTGGAGAGAACACGGGGGAGAGAGAGCAGGTCCTTTCCTTTTAGCATCCAGAATTCAAATTCTGCTTTCCTTAGGTCTCTGGAAACCATCCCATTCAGACAGAATTCAATCACCACTGTTGCCTTTCAACCAATTGATTGACCACCAGCCAACCAATCGATCTGAGCCCCATCCCATCTCTTGGGTGCCACAAAGTCTGATTTTTGCTCTCCAAAACTAGCAGAGTGTTCCCTTTTGTAACTTTTGAATTCCTCATTTCCCCTGCTCAACTTGAAGATATATGCCCATTAAGCATCCATGGATCAAAATGATAACAGGAAAAAAGAAAGAAAGGGGGAAAAAGGGAGACAACATGGAGGACCCTTACACACCAACTAACTGTTGCTCTGAAATCTTTGGACTCTTGATTTGATTTGGCCCACTTAAATATTCATTTCTGGTGACAATGTAACCATTTAATGATCTTCATGGACCCTCTCCAATACATGCTTCAAGATCAGGTCAGTAGTTTGTCCCTGTTCTTACGCCGCATTTGGTTTTGGGCAGCTTTTCAGGGCAGATTCCTTCTTCTTCCATTCTTGCACCAGTTTTTCACTCTCATCAAACTCCCTTTCTATAACACAGTTCTTTGATGATTTAGCAAATGTTATGACTGTTAGCTTGAAGCCACCTTTATACTTCATTCCGTTAGTCAGAGGACCCATTTCTGCATGGTCTTCTCTGTGTGGGCGTCTTGAACGTCTGCACATAATCTTGGCAACACAACCCGTATCGCCTGCTTGATCCCATGAGCTGACCTATAAGGTGAGTAAAAATGCATTTCTGAGGTGAAAAATTGAAGCTGACTTCTCCTGTGAGAAGAGCACTTTTAGCAGTAAAGGTGGTGTCGACGTATAAGCTGAGTATAGGTCAAAACATGCGGCTGGATTCTCCATTCCTGAGACTAAATGTTGGCGCTGCGGCAGGATTCGTGAACTTCCATGACAGCAGTGGATGATTCAGCGACAGTTAAGGGACAAGCACCAGCACCATGTCGAACACGAAATAATTTCAATGAGAAATGGTGCCGGATTCGCTGGATTCATGCTTGACACTCAGAAGGCTGACAAGCTGCAGCCACATAGACACACTTCACTCCCCACACACACTATCCCAACCAACAAGATGGCAGCGAGACGCATGGCCACACGATTCACCGATGCAGAGCTTGAGACCCTCCTGGACGCCGTGATGGAGAGGCAGATCACCCTGTACCCCGGCCCAGCAAGGAGGCTGCCAGCCACCGCCGTTTGCTGTGCCTGGGCGCATGGGGAAGAGGCGGTCAGTGCCACCAGCAACATCACCCAGACCCGCCTGCAGTGATGTAAAAATAACTGCAAAACGTCCTCAGGGTGGCCGGGGTGAATAGGCAGCACTGCGAGCCTGGCACCAACCTCCGTCCCACACATCCATAACCCGCCTCCCCCCACCATGAGGGCGGTAGAACCCCAATCCTGCACCACATGCTGGCAACCAAACTGGCTGTCATGGGCGAGTGCCCTGGCTACTGAAGCCACCAGCTACCAACACCCTGGGCTGCATGCGTTGAACTGTCGAACACTGTGTTTTCTTCAGGAGAAGGGCGCTCATAACCGCAGGAAATGGGAGGAGACAGGAGGGATCCCGCCGGACCTGCAGCCGCTCACCGGAGTTGTGAGCTCGGAACGTCATCGGCAGACCCGAGGGACGGGCAGTCGCCTGGGTGGAGATTGGCCTCTGGTGAGAAAGTGAGAACCCACTGAATTGTGGTTGGCCATGCATCAACCCCCCCTCAACACCATCCTCACACTCACACCACACTCACCCCCAGACCAACCCCATACCACCTTCACCCCCACACCCACACCACCCTCACACCACCCTCAGCCCCAAACCATCCTCACACCACCCTCACCCCCACCACCTTCACCCCCACACCACCCTCACCCCCACCTCCACACCACCTTCACCCCCAAACCACCCTCACACCACCCTCACCCCCAAACCACCTTCACACCACCCTCACCCCATCACCCTCACACCACCCTCACCCCACCACCCTCACACCACCCTCACCCTCACCACCCTCACCCCCACACCACCCTCACACCACCTTCACCCCCACACCACCCTCACCCCCACCCCCACACCACCCTCACCCCCACCCCCACACCACCCTCACCCCCAAACCATCCTCACCCCCACACCATCCTCACCCCCACCACCCTCACACCACCCTTAGCCCCAAACCATCCTCACCCCCAAACCACCCTCAGTCCATCCTCACCCCTACACCACCCTCACACCATCCTCACCCCCAAACCATCCTCACCCCCAAACCACCCTCACCCCCACACCACCCTCACACCATCCTCACCCCCACCACCTTCAGCCCACACCACCTCACCCCAGTTGTGAACCACTGTACACCTGTATTAGGGGATGTAAGGTAGGACCTGTATTACAGGTTTGCCGGTAGCCCCTGCCAACTGGCTCCGCCCAATAGGAGGAGAATAAATATGCGTGTCCTCCATTGATCAGCCATTTTGCCAGCTGCAGCAGGAGGCCACGCATCTGACTGCAATAAAGCCACAGTTGTACCCAGCCTTAGTCTTTGTGCAATTGATCGCCCCCAAACCACTCTCAGCCCAAACCACCCTCACCCCCAAACCACCCTCACACCACCTTTACCCCCACACCACCCTAACACCATCCTCACCCCCACCACCTTCACCCCCTGTGGTGAATGTAACTCCGTAATTCACACTGTATTGTATATACATGAGACCATGCATTTGTAAGCGCAGTTGCGTTGCCCGACCACTAGGGAGAGTAGCGCTGGGAATGTTTAGGAGTTTGTACAGGGCTCCACCCTTGGCTCCACCCACAACTCCTCCCCCTGGACTGCTGTATAAATACCAATGCTCAGAGCCAGTCGTTCAGTTCATCGAGAGTTCAACGCGGAACAGGCTGGCTCTGTTCTAAGTAGATTAAAACCACTGTTCATATCTTAAAGCACGTGTCTAGTGAATTGATGGTTCCATCACCCCCACACCACCCTCACCCCCACCACCTGCAGTCCCACACCACCCTCAGCCCCAAACCACCCTCACCCCATCACCCTCACCCCCAAAACCACCCTCACACCACCCCCACCACCTCCACTACCCCTGACCAGCAGTCTAATCTTATCAGTCTAATTGTGCATCTTTCAGGCCCCTCTGGTGTCCCCGCTCCCAGGTACAGCCCGAACCACAGGAACCAAGCGGCGATGATGACACCGGTGACACATTATGTCCAAAACCAAGGAGACCTCGGAATTCAGGTCCGATGTTGACAGTGATTTCCCGTCACAGCTGTCTCCAACACCCTCCACCATCCCAGAGATACTCACCTTGATTATGCACTTGAATGAAGAGCCTCCTGGGACGTCCTCTGGTGCTCATTGCACCGATGCTCTGGTACATCAGGTTGAGAAAGGAACTCCGGAGGTGGCGGACAGTCGGAAGGCAGGCCGACCCCAGCTGCCATCCAGACGGATTTCAGGTTTCTGGAATGGACGGTCCCATCGATTGTGCAGATGCAGTTGCAGAGCTCGGGACTACAAGAGGGGTTGTCGGTGAGCATCCAGCATGCGCTGGCGCAGGTGGAGGAGTCCAACCACCTGGCACTGCCAGTCCTTGAGGCCCGCTGTCATCTTGGCCAGGGTCTGCATACCCACAGCCAGTGAGCACATCCAGGACTATCGAACACTCCGGCTGAGCAGGGAGACATCTGGGACTGCGCCGCATCCATCTGTGACTCTGCCACCACCTTCTGGGTCTGTGCCACATCAGCCAGTGATTGCGCCATCTCCCTCTGGGACTGGGCCACCTCCCTCTGCATCTGTACCACATCGGCTTGTGCCTGGGCAATGCCGCTGATGCTCTAGCCAAGGCTGTTGTGACTGGGCCATACTGAACAGTACCGTTGCAATGTCCAGGTGGCTCTGGCACATGGCAGCCAGTCCCCCCCCCACCCCCCCCCCCCCCCCCCCCCCCCCCCCCGGTCGGTGAACCTGGAGGCAGTCAGAGTGCTCCTTGCGCATTGGCCCTGGCGCACATGTAATGCGGTCTCCCGTGCCAGCCCAGGACCCATGTCCTGTCCATCATCCCCCTCCTGCACATCCTGCTCATTGAACGAGGACTTGTGGTCATCCTCCTCCTCCAACACGTCACCCTCTGTTGCACGATGTTGTGAAGGACGCAGCCACCTGCCATGATATGGGCGACCATCCCGGTGACATAATGGAGGTCCCCTCCAGAGTGGTCCAGCCATCTGAACTGCATTTTCAGGAGGCTAAAGCACCTCTTGTTCGTGCCCCCTGGTCACTGCATGGGTGTCATTGTAGCAGGTCACCGTGTCAATCTGTGGCTTTTGGATAGATGCCAATAGCAATCACCACAGTGGATAACCCCTCTTGCTCAGGAGGGGGAAGAGGCCAGGAACCGTTGAGTGTGTCTCCTCTTCCTCCTTGGCCTGTTGGGCAGTCGACTCTGCATCATCACCAGCTGCCTCCTGTTCTGCTGCTGCACACTCCGCTGCTGCACGCTCCGCTGCTGCACGCTCCGCTGCTGTACGCTCCGCTGCTGCACGCTCCGCTGCTGTACGCTCCGCTGCTGCACGCTCCGCTGCTGTACGCTCCGCTGCTGTACGCTCCGCTGCTGCACGCTCCGCTGCTGTACGCTCCGCTGCTGTACGCTCCGCTGCTGTACGCACCGCTGCTGTACGCTCCGCTGCTGTACGCTCCGCTGCTGTACACTCCGCTGCTGTACGCTCCGCTGCTGTACACTCCGCTGCTGTACGCTCCGCTGCTGTACGCTCCGCAGCTGCACACTCCGCTGCTGTACGCTCCGCTGCTGTACGCTCCGCTGCTGTACACTCCGCTGCTGTACGCTCCGCTGCTGTACGCTCCGCTGCTGTACACTCCGCTGCTGTACGCTCCGCTGCTGTACACTCCGCTGCTGCACACTCCGCTGCTGCACGCTCCACTGCTGTACACTCCGCTGCTGTACACTCCGCTGCTGCACACTCCGCTGCTGTACACTCCGCTGCTGTACACTCCGCTGCTGTACGCACCGCTGCTGTACGCTCCGCTGCTGTACGCTCCTCTGCTGTACGCTCCGCTGCTGTACGCTCCACTGCTGTACGCTCCACTGCTGCACGCTCCGCTGCTGCACGCTCCACTGCTGTACGCTCCGCTGCTGCACACTCCACTGCTGTACACTCCGCTGCTGTACACTCCGCTGCTGTACGCTCCACTGCTGTACACTCCACTGCTGTACGCTCCGCTGCTGTACACTCCACTGCTGCACACTCCATTGCTGCACACTCCACTGCTGTACGCTCCACTGCTGCACACTCCGCTGCTGTACACTCCGCTGCTGCACGCTCAGCTGCTGCACACTCCGCTGCTGTACGCTCCGCTGCTGTACACTCCACTGCTGCACGCTCGGCTGCTGTACGCTCCGCTGCTGTACACTCCGCTGCTGCACACTCCGCTGCTGCACATTCCACTGCTGCACGCTCCGCTGCTGCACACTCCGCTGCTGCACGCTCCACTGCTGCACGCTCCACTGCTGTACGCTCCGCTGCTGTACGCTCCGCTGCTGTACACTCCGCTGCTGTACGCTCCGCTGCTGCACGCTCCGCTGCTGTACGCTCCGCTGCTGTACACTCCACTGCTGTACGCTCCGCTGCTGCACACTCTGCTGCTGCACACTCCGCTGCTGCACGCTCCACTGCTGTACACTCCGCTGCTGTACACTCCGCTGCTGTACGCTCCACTGCTGTACACTCCACTGCTGTACGCTCCGCTGCTGTACACTCCGCTGCTGCACACTCCACTGCTGCACACTCCACTGCTGTACGCTCCACTGCTTCACACTCCGCTGCTGTACACTCCGCTGCTGCACGCTCAGCTGCTGCACACTCCGCTGCTGTACGCTCCGCTGCTGTACACTCCACTGCTGCACGCTCGGCTGCTGTACGCTCCGCTGCTGTACACTCCGCTGCTGCACGCTCGGCTGCTGCACGCTCGGCTGCTGCACACTCCGGTGCTGCACACTCCACTGCTGCACGCTCCACTGCTGCACACTCTGCTGCTGCACACTCCACTGCTGCACGCTCCACTGCTGCACACTCCGCTGCTGCACGCTCGGCTGCTGCACGCTCAGCTGCTGCACGCTCCGCTGCTGCACGCTCCACTGCTGTACGCTCCGCTGCTGTACACTCCGCTGCTGCACACTCCACTGCTGCACGCTCCGCTGCTGCACGCTCCGCTGCTGTACGCTCCGCTGCTGCACACTCCACTGCTGTACGCTCCGCTGCTGCACTCTCCGCTGCTGTACGCTCCGCTGCTGCACGCTCCGCTGCTGCACGCTCCGCTGCTGCACACTCCGCTGCTGCACACTCCGCTGCTGCACGCTCAGCTGCTGTACGCTCCGCTGCTGCACGCTCCGCTGCTGCACGCTCCACTGCTGTACGCTCCGCTGCTGTACACTCCGCTGCTGCACACTCCACTGCTGCACGCTCCGCTGCTGCACGCTCCGCTGCTGCACACTCCGCTGCTACACGCTCCGCTGCTGTACGCTCCGCTGCTGCACACTCCGCTGCTGCACACTCCGCTGCTGCCCACTCCGCTGCTGTACGCTCCGCTGCTGTACGCTCCGCTGCTGTACGCTCCACTGCTGTACGCTCGGCTGCTGCACGCTCGGCTGCTGCACGCTCGGCTGCTGCAGCTTCCTCCTCCTCGAGCAGCTCCAGCTCGTACAGCCACTGGGCATTCCCCAGGACTGCGGCAACCAGGAGGAAGGCCACAATTGCTGGTTGGATTCCAATATCGATTGTCTGCAGGGGGTGAAAGGTCAACAGGTTAGTATGATGTGTACCCTTGTGCGCGAACATGTCCAACGGGCTACATGGTGGCCACAGTTGACACTTCAGACTCTGCACCCGCATGTCCCCCTCCCCCTGTCCTCTCCCCACCTGGGGCCTAGTCGGTGCCCAGCACCATGGAGGCATCTGGCCCTGGCGCCCATCCCTACTGCAAGGGATACCGTCAGCTGGTGCTGCCCTTGCAGCACAATGGTACAATCTGCATCTGGGGGCCACTGTGGTGTTGCACTTTGGGCTGGCTGTGTGATACCCCGCTGGCGGGTGGCGGCCGGTTGGGCACGTGGTATGGTAGAGTGTGGGGTGCGGGGTTGGTCGGGATGGGGGCTGGGATAACAGGATGATGGGATGGAGGGTGGGGGAGTGGGTTGTGAGCACCCATACAGCCAGTGGAACTCTGGAGAACAAGGAGCCAAGGTGGGTGGTCAGTGGGGTATGTAGCAAGATGGCTGCCTTACAGGCCACGGCAATGGCGATCCGTATCTGGACACCGCCTAGTCATGTGAGGGGTCACCCAGGCTCGATGGCCCTTCCCTCGTTCACCCCCCACCCCGGCCAAATCCAGCCCCCCCCCCCCCCCCCCCCCCCCCCATTACCCTAGCCAGCCCGGCCAGTGTCCAGCCTGTACACAGTGCCAGTTACACAACTTTTAGAAGCACAAGTGAACCTCGCCTTTGAGAATTCACCCTGGTGGAGGCGAGGGATAGTGGAGAAACTGGAGAATTCCGGGTCAGACCTGTTGATGATATGCCAAGGGTGTTTAATGTATGTGTAGAGTGGAACATATTGACGCTGCTGTTGAGGCACCGGAGAATTGCGATTTGGCGTGGAACCTGCACCTGCCGTGTTTTCACTATCAAAACCGATTCTCCGCCTATCGGTATTTCCTGATTCGATGCCAGCCAACCGACAATCCTGCCCATGACTTTTGGCGTCAAAAACATCTGGTCTTCTTATACTTCGGATTAATTTCTAACACCATAAGACATAGGAGCAGAATTTGGTCACTCGGCCCACCGAGTCTGCTCCGCCATTCAATCATGGCTGATATTCTTCTCATCCCCATTCTCCTGCCTGCTCCCATTAACCCCCGATCCCCTTATTAATCAAGAACCTGTCTATCCCTGTCTTAAAGACACTCAGTGTCTTTGACTTCTGCGGTAAAGAGTTCCTCAGATTCACCACCCTCTGGCTGAAGAAATTCCTCCTCATCTCTGTTTTAAAGGATCATCCCTTTGGTCTGAGATTGTGTCCTCTGACTTTCGTGGTTATGCACTGAAATCTGCAGTAATTCACATTTAGTCAATTTGATATTTATTTGAAAACTTAATAGCTATGGGCTCTACAAACATGTCACATCTTCAATTGTGATGTCCTGCATGTGATACTTAAGTGTGCAATGCTTATGACCAGTTTAAAATATGATGCTTTTGAAAGATATTGGGCGGAATTCTCTGCAACGCCCGACGCCGTCGTGAAACCCGGAGTGTTTCACTACGGCGTCGGAGGCCACTCCTCGCCCCCTATTCTCCCCCTCCCCGGGGGGCTAGGAGCGGCCTTTCGTCAATCTCGGCCGCCGGGCCTTGACGCTGGCGTCAAGGCGGCATGCCGAGAATGACGTGGCCGGCGGCGCCTAATGACGTCAGCCGCGCATGCGCAGGTTGGCCGGCTCCAACCCGCGCATGCGCGGTTGCCGTCTTCCCCTCCGCTGCCCCGCAAGACGTGGCGGCGTTCGCGGGCCAGTCCCCTCCCAAGCACGGACGTGGTGCTCGATCCTCTCTCCGCCCCCCACAGGCCCCATACTCACCTTTTGCGCCATGTTCACGCCGGCAGCGACCAGGTGTGGTTGCCACCGGCATGAACAGGTCGGGAGCAGCAGGCCGCTCGCCCCATCCGGGCCGGAGAATCGCGACCCACGATTCTCCGAGCGTTGTGTCACAAAACGCGACACACCATTTTGGGGGGGGGGTGGGTGGGAGAATCGTGGGGGGGTGCCAGAGCGGCCCTCCCGCGATTCTCCCACCCGGCCTGGGCAGCGGAGTATCGTGCCCATTGGGCGGGATTCTCCCGCACTTAGAGCGATGGCCCGATGCCAGCTCCCAGAGCAGCGCGAACCACTCCGGCGTCGGGCCACCCGGAAGTTGCGGAAGGCGTGATTCCTGCGCTTGCGCAGTGGGTTTCTTTGCCGCGCCTGCCATGTCGGAGCCTTACAGAGGCCGGCGCGGAGGGAAAGAGTGCCCCCACGGCACAGGCCCAGCCACAGATCGGTGGACCCCGATCGTGGGCCAGGCCACTGTGGCCCCCCCCCCCCCACCCGGGGCCGGATCCCCCCCACGCCCGCCCAAGGACTCCACGAACCGTCCTCTAAGCGAGGTCCCGCCGGGATGGACCATGTCCATTTCATGCCGGCGGAACAGGCCGAAAACAGGCAGCCGCTCGGCCCATCGGGGCCCGGAGAATTGCCGGGGGGCCACTGCCAACAGCCCCGACCGGCGTGGCGTGATCCCCGCCTGAAAACTGGTGCCAGAGAATTCAGCAGCCGACGTCGGTGCTGCGGGGTGAGATTCACGCCACACCCCCCCACCGGTCTTCCGACTCGCGATGGGCCAAAGTCCCGCTGCTGTAATGCAGGTCCCGCCGGCGTGAATTAAACCACCTCCCTTACTGGCGGCGGGGGGGGGGGGGGGGGGGGGGGTCTGAGAATCCCACCCCATAAAAGTGACCAAGATAAAAGGGAAAATTGGTGAACTCAATGTTGAGTCCAAAAGGCCTATTTGGAAAATTAGGTGTTGTTCCTCCAGTTTTCTGACTTCACTGCCACAGCCACATTGAACACTGGTTGCACTGATGCTTTCCTGGTGTACAGTGTTGCTACAGCAGGCAGAAGGACATTTAAATATCACTCAGCTAATTAAGCAACATGGTACTGTACAAATGCTATTCCCCAGGATTTAATCACTGGCAAGGTGATTGACTCCTTCCATCGAAGATTTCTGATTCTTCAAAGAAAGTAATACTTCCTTTTCTCTGGCTGTTTTGGAGGTCAGGTTCCCACCTGACTGGAATTACTGAAAAGTAGCTGACTGTGGGATATCAGGAATTCTGTCCCACTGAAGTTGCAGCCGTTGTGGAGGAAAGTCCTGCACAAGATTTTAATTATCCAGAAGACCATGAAGAAGAGTGTGGTCAATTGATTCACCAAAAGTATAGAAACATATGGGGCTGGATTTTCTGCCCGCCCCCAACCGTCCCCCCCGTCCCCCCCTCCCGCCACCCTGCCACCCCTGTGGCGTCTTTTCCACCAGCTGAAGTGGCTCACTAATGGCTGGTGGTGTGATTTTCAGGTCCCGTCGATGACTATTGGCAGGACCGGAAGATGTCAGTAACTCTTTGTATGAATCTTGTTAATACTTGGACTTACTTTTCCTAAAGTCATTGTTTAACTTGAAATGATGCCTTAGTCCAGGTTACTCTTTTCCATTTGACTTAGATGGGCCTGTGGCGATAAATCATGTAGGTACATTTACAGTTGTGTACTCTGCTCAACACATCTTTCTGATATTCTCTGCACCCAGTTGATCCAGTGTGCCTGAGCACAGAGCCAAGATAATCTACCCCATTATTTTACATACGTCAATAAGATCACTTTCATTTATCTCGAGATTGAAGCATTTCCTCATTAGAGGGATCAAACACATGCCCTTTTTCTGCAATCAAGTTTCCTTTGTTGTGCTTCAGTGATCAGGACTGACGCAATTCCAAATGCAGTCTGACCACAGCACACAAAAGGTTGTTGTATAGAGTTCATGGGGTTGGGGGTGTAAATATATTCGCATGAATAGGGAAATGATTAAAGGACAGAAAACAGAAAGTAGGAACCAGCAGGCCATTTTCAGATGCATAGTTTGTTAATAATGCAGTCTGCAAGGATCAATGCTGGGACCTCAGCTAATTTCAATCTATATTAGTGACTCACACGAAGGGACCGAGTGTAATGTTTCTAAGTTTACTTGTGATACAAAGTGAGATTCGAAAGTAAACTGTGAGGACGATAGAAAGAAATGGTGCAAAGTTTGAATAGTTCCACCTCTGGAACATATTGCACTTCTGGGGCTGCGAGCGGTGCGACCACCTGTTTAGGTGTAGCATGCATGGCATTGCAGATTGCTCACATGGGTGTTCCTGTGAACAGTGAAAGCAACTGAATATGTGCTAACATGATGTCACATAGCCCCACCGGCTGGTTTGGCACTCTTCTGCAAATGTGCACAT
This sequence comes from Scyliorhinus canicula, assembly GCF_902713615.1. NCBI lineage: Eukaryota > Metazoa > Chordata > Chondrichthyes > Carcharhiniformes > Scyliorhinidae > Scyliorhinus > Scyliorhinus canicula. The sequence continues at coordinate 101,811,954 of NC_052151.1, forward strand.
CAATCACAAAGGATCAAACATAATCCAATTTTTTTAGCCCAAAGAGTCTGCTAAAGTATATAGGAAGTTAAGGAAGTGCACAAGAAGATGGTAAATTGAGTATAATTGGAAAAAAGTGAGGTTATTCACTTTGATTAGAAGAGAAGAAAAACAATATTTTTAAAATGATGTGAAACTATTAAATCTTGCTGTTCAGAGGGATAGAAGTGTTCCTTGTACATGAAACATGAGAAGGTAACATGTAGGTACAACAAGTAATGAGGCAGGTAAATGCTATGTTGGCCTTTATTGCAAGTGGTTAGCACACAAAATAAGGAAGTCTTGTTGCAATTGTACAGGGCTTTGATGAGACAATTCCTGTAATATCGTTTGCAGTTTTGGTCTCTGTATCTAAGGAAACATATACTTTCCTCAGAGGAGGCGCACTAGTTTGACTCCTGGGCTGAGGTTGTGGTCCTATGAAGTGGAATGAGTCTCTCTGCAGTTGAGAATGGGAGGTGATTGCATTTAAACATATATAAAACTCTTGCGGATGTGACAGGGTAGGTGCTGGCAGGAGAGTTTAGATCTAGGGGTCATAGTCACAGTGTTTGGCCCAAACAGGTGCCGGAATGTGGTGACTAGGGGCTTTTCACAGTAACTTCATAGAATTTACAGTGCAGGAGGCCATTCAGCCCATCGAGTCTGCACCGGCTCTTGGAAAGAGCACCCTACCCAAGGTTAACACCTCCACCCTATCCCCATAACCCAGTAACCCCACCCAACACTAAGGGCTATTTTGGACACTAAGGACAATTTATCATGGCCAATCCACCTAACCTGCACATCTTTGGACTGTGGGAGGAAACCGGAGCACCCGGAGGAAACCCATGCACACACAGGGAGGACATGCAGACTCCGCACAGACAGTGACCCATAAGCGATTTTCATTTCATTTTTCATTTTCATTTAGAATTGAGATTAGGAGAAATTTCTTCAGTCAGAGAGTTGTAAATCTTTGGAATTCTCTACTGCAGGGCCGGGATTCTCCCCTACCCGGTGGGGCAGGGGGTCCTAGCGGGATGGAGTGGCGTGAACCACTCCGGCGTTGGGCCGCCCCAAAGGTGCGGATTTCTCCGCACCTTTAGGGGCCAAGCCCTAACCTTGAGGGGCTAGGCCCACGCCGGAGTGGTTGGCACCCCGCCGACCGGCGGGAAAGGCCTTTGGCGCCACGCCACCCGGGGCCGAAGGGACTTCGCCGGCCGGCGGAAGCCCGCGCATGCACCGGAGCATCAGCGGCTGCTGACATCATCCCCGCGCATGCGCAGGGAAGGGGTCACTTCCGCGTCCACCATCGTGAAGGCTACGGCGAACGCGGAAGGAAAAGAGTGCCCCCATGGCACAGGCCCGCCCGCCGATCGGTGGGCCCCGATCGCCGGCCAGTCCACCGTGGGGGCACCCCCCGGGGCCAGATCGCTCCGCGTCCCCGTCCCCCCCGGACCCCGCTCGCGCCGCCTGGTCCCGCCGGTAAGGTAGGTGGTTTGATTACCGCCGGCGGGACCGGCATGACAGCAGCGGACCTTGGGCCCATCGCGGGCTGGAGAATCGCCGGTGGGGGGCCCCCGCCGACAGGCGCGGCACGATTCCCGCCACCGCCAAATCTCTGGTGCCGGAGACTTCAGGAATGGCGGGGGCGGGATTCACGCCAGCCCCCAGCGATTCTCCGACCCGGCGGGGGGTCGGAGAATCCCGCCCCAGAGAACTGTTGATGTTCAGTCGCTTCATATATTCAAGACTGATATCAACTGATTTTTGGACTCTTAAAGAAATCTTAATCTTAAAGTGAAAGTAGTTTTGAGGTTGAAGATCAGACAATGTTCTTACCAATGGTGTAGTGGCACTAAGGGCAGGATGGTTTAATCCTCTTCCTATTTCTAATATTTTTTTATATATACTGCATCAGTTGAAGGCCTCAGATTCGTAAGTATCCCTTAATAGCTATTGGTAAGACGTCCCCATCGTTGGGTCTTTACCTAAATCTATACTTGTGTCTATACTTGGGCAGCACGGTAGCACAAGTGGCTAACACTGTGGCTTCACAGGGCCAGGGTCCCAGGTTTGATTCCCCGTTGGGTCACTGTCTGTGCGAAGTCTGCATGTTCACCCCGTGTCTATGTGGGTTTCCTCCGGGTGCTCCGGTTTCCTCCCACAGTCCAAAGATGTGCAGGTTAGGTGGATTGGCCATGCAGTTGGTGTCCAAAAAGGTTAGGAGGGGTTATTGGGTTATGGGGATAGGGTGGAAGTGAGGGCTTAAGTGGGTCGGTGCAGACGCAATGGGTCGAATGGCCTCCTTCTGCACTGTATGATCTATGTCTAGTTTTGAAAGCAGTAAGAAGTCTTACAACACCAGGTTAAAGTCCAACAGGTTTGTTTCAAACACGAGCTTTCGTAGCACTGCTCCTTCCTCAGGTGAATGTCCACATCATAGTTTTGAAAGAGACTTAAGATTACTGTCTAGCTCCTGCTCAGCTTTTTTTTGTATTTGTTCATGGGGCGGGGGCGTTGTTGGCTGGGCCAGCATTTATTGCCCATGTCTGATTGCCCTATGATTCAACCACATTGCTGTGGATCTGGAGTCACGTATAGGCCAGACCAGATAAGGATGTCAGACTTCATTCCCTGAAGAGCATTAGTGAACCAAATGGTTCTTTAATGACAATCGACAATGGTTTAATGGTCCTCATTAGACTTTTAATTCCAGATTCAAATTTCACCATCTGCAGTGGCAGGATTCGAACCTAAGTCCCCAGAGCATTGCCCTGGGTCTTCAGATTACTAGTTCAGTAACAATATACTTTCGCCACCACTTCCCAAAATATTGTAAGTTCAAGAACTGCATAAGCCATGAATCCAGACAACATGATTTGCAGATATTAAAAAACATCAAATAGCCTTGTGGCTTTATGCAGGAAAAAGTTTGCTTTATATCAAATACCTTGTTGAACTTTGCTCCTCCACGTTAAATTTTCAAACATGTAGAACCCTCATTTACCAGCTATGTCAGTCAACAGATGCTTCTGCTTTCAAAGATAGTTGACATACAAGTATTTGACTGACAGAAGATTAGCTTTCAAACAGCTGTTTGAGTTGACAGCATGATATATGATTTTTTTTTATTAGACAGGCAATGTTATTTAATACAGTATATTTGTTTTGTCATGCCTCAATGCCTTGGATGCATATAGCACAGCATGGAATGAAGCTAGATGCTGAATACTAATTGGAAATCATAACTTCTCTTTGCTTGGTGTCTAGTAACTATAGATTTCTTGAACTTTAATTCTGTCTTTGTAAAACACCTTTGGAAATTGTGTCACATCAACATTCTGGGTGAGCCAATGCCCTCAGAATAATATGAAATGGAGAGTGCAGGCCAGTACTGACACAAGAGAGATCACATTCACAAGCTGATTGTACTTCACCAGGTGCAACATAATTGCATCCAGTGCAAAATCTGCTACATTTCTCAGTTTTGTGTTGAAATTCTATCTTCCAGTCCACTGTTGATGTCTGATTTAGGCACCCTAAGCAACGCTATGCACACCCCACCCACCCCACAGGATCACATGAATCACTGTAAATTTGTTGTCCATAGGTGTGACTCCAAGACAGCTGCATCTCACCCTTTTGTTTTTTGGCCGCAGCCTAAAAATTGAGAACAGGAATATCATTAACTAAGACCACCACTTAAAGATTACCAAAGAAGCTACAAAATATTTGAAAACATTGCATTAACAAAATTTAATTTTCTCCCAAATGGAAGTTCTCATCCAGCCACTGAGAACTGGTCGCATAAAGAAAAGGAATTATAACTGTGTGATTCGCTCAAATAAATCAAAATGTTTTTGAAAGAATAGCTGGCTCAGATCCTTATCATGCAATGACAGCAACTGACAGACCGTCTGCAAACAATGTAGAAAGAAGTTAAATGCAACAAATCTGTTTTAATATCCCCAAAGTGAAACTTAAATCATGAATTATACTCATTAATATGTATTTAGTTGCGTATTATGGACATTTATGGAAGATGCAGTTTCAATTGTACCTACAGTTGAAAATAATTGCTGATATTTATTCAGTTTTCATTTGTCAGGTCCTAATGAAACAATGAATGAAATGTCCAGGCACCGGAATTTTAAAAAAATATCAAGGGATGTGGGTGTCGCTGGCTGGTCCAGTCGCTGATTGCCATTTAAGAGTCAACCACATTGGATCTGGAGTTTTAATTCCAGATTATAATTGAATTCAATTTTACCATCTGGGTCTATCTGTGAGCATCTGGGTCCATCTGTGAGCAGATGGGTGTAGTTGTATTACCTCTGTTTCTCTATATCTTGGAGGGATATCCTTTGACCCCGAAAAGTCCCATCCATGTAATTTGGGGCGGTGGAGAGGTGGGGTGGGCGAGGTGAAATGCTGAGGCAGTTAAGACTAGCAGAAGTTGAAGGAGACATGGTAGCTGCCAGCAGTGGCGGACTGGGTCTAAATATATTGGTTGCCAGGAGACAAAGGGGGCCCACCCACAACTACAATGCTATCATTTAATTTTCATAACGAATAAATAACATTTTCAAAAAATACATATGGAAAAAAGGGTACAATTAAAATTTTTGTGGAAAAAATGTGTATTTCTTAGTAATTACAGTGTACATGTACTGTACATATTACTGGCAGTAGATACCAAATGTAAATACAGAATGTTATAATTGAATTTTTAATTTTTTTAAAATTTTAAGTAATTGGTTGATATTTTTAAATAGTTTACTGCACAATTTACACATTAACAGATAGTTCAAAAGCACAATAGAGCATTGCATGCAGTCCACTATATTAAGAGCAGTCGTTTGTGTTCGCTAGATGATTTGTGCAAATCTGCCAATAATTGCTTCTGCATCCAATTCATCTAACAATTCCTTTTCAATGGATAGCAACATGTATGATTCCAAATTCTCCTCAGACAGCGAATTTCTTAACCTTGTCTTTATGATCTTTAGCTTTGAAAATGTCCTCTCACATTGGACTTGAGTGCGCTGTGTTCAGATGACTTTATAAAGTTCATAAAGGTTATCATATGCCTTGTCATGAAGTCTGTTGGATGCCAGAAGTTTTAGTACACACGATGGGCAAGTGCTGCAAATTTTACAATTGTTGCAACTGGAATCCATATTCTCACCATCATTAAACAATAGCTTTAATACATCAAAGTTTGAAGCAAAAGAAAACAATTCCAATATTACTTGATCTTTGCTGATTTGTGGAAACAGCTTAATAATACCTTCCAATGCTTCATCTTCAAGGCCCTTCTCTGCAACAGTTTTAACTTTGCTCGGTCCAAGCAGGACAAATCTTTATACAACTGTTTGTGTTGTACAAACCGTGATTCTAGTGACTGGACAATGCGATCCATTATTAGGTTAAACACATTTACTCGAAAATCAGCTAGAGAATCTGAGGAATTTCTTTCATCATCAATAAGCTCATCTGCCATTCTTTTCTTCTTCCTCTGCCTCTTAACTGGCAATGCTGTTTCCAACGCATCAATTTCCAATGTTTGATTTTCATCCATATTCATCTGTGAAATCCTGTCATTACATTTATTTACAAATTCCAAAGCCTTGCTGTGAACGTTATCAAATGTTCTTGTCTGTTCCTTCAACTTTGTTGTAGCTGAATCTACCAAACTCCATGCAGTAAACATATCTAAACCACCTGTCTGTAGATAACTTGATAACGGGGTTGTAGTTTCAAATATATACAAGTAAATGCTGTCAATATGGTTTCAAACTTTAGAAGACTTTGAAGTAAAACATTTGCTTCATGTTTTGTTTTTGCATCAAACTTTTCTGTATCTTGTATCATTGATAAGCATGTCAATAGATTTACGAAAGTACTGGCAGCGGCATCATCAAAACGTCCAAATATAGTTGTTGCTGCATTGGATTTTCCTGACCATCTGGTCTCACCAATTAGCTTTAATTGTTTCATTTTTTCTTGTCCTAGATGTTTTCCAACAACTTCTATCCATACAGCCATTCTCTTGTATGATGCACATCAGCAATTTTACTTTGTAAACCATTATACTGGCCATGGTAGCTTGCAGCGCCATCTGTGCTATCAGATAAACATTTTTGGGGGTCAATTTTAAGATGCTGTAATGTTTCAATCAATAGATCAAAAAGTCCCTGTCCTATACCATCATTACTTGGCACAACTGAAAGTAGTCACTCACAGATAATACCTTTAAGCACATACCGAATAATAATGCTAAACTGATCGATGGATGAATTATCTTGTGTTGAATCAACCTGAATAGAATATTTTGCTTGAGAAACTTCATGACTAATTCTTTCTTGTATCATATTCTTCATAATTTTGATTAACATGTTTATAGCTGTTTTACTCAGGTATGTAACAAGTCCACCACAACCTTTACTTTGAGCCTTTCCTTGTTGCTCTAATCGTTTGATTCTTTGTTTAGACTTGTTTTGCACTGCAGAAACATGAGCTGCCATAATGGGGTCATATTTTGCCATCAACTGCACTGTAGCTAAAAAATTGCCACGATTCAGAATATCATTATCTAGAGTGTAGGCCGATTCATTTCTGTGACCTCGAAAAGGAAGTGCTTGCTTGCCTAACATCTTTATGATGTCTATAATCCTCATGACAATACTTCTCTGCTTCAATACTTCTTCTTTCCTTTTAATTAGTGATGCTGCAAAAAATGTATCTAAGGTGCCATCATTAACCACACTGATATATTGCTGAGCATTTCTGACATATGTTGTTGTCGATTCATGTAAAGTCAAGCTCTGGCTAATACGCCTGTAGTCACTAAAGCCACGTACAAAGGATGATGGATTACAAGTGTTGGGAAACTCAAAGGCTAAGCAGTATGAACAATATAAGCATCTATTTTCTTTGTTATATAATAGCCATTTTCTTGGGACTGAGTAATTCATAATTTTCCTCTCATACAAACGAGCATCAAATGGCAGATCATCAAGTGGCTGAAGTGGATCTTCAGCAAAAAACTGTTTTAGCTTTGCTCGTGATGGATATTGGAAGATTCCAGTAATTGATCTTTCATTTTCTTGCGTAGGTTCATTTACAGGATGTGCTTCAGAAACCAAGTCATTTATGCTTGAAGGAATATCTGATTCCCTGTCACTTGTTGAAGCTATGTGTTCAGATGTTGCAACTACAGGCAGTGCAGTTACCGGAACAAGGAAGCCAGAAGAAATATTGGGCCTGGGTTAATTAGTAATGGATGCACTTGTATTTGTCTCTACATTCAAAGTAGCTCTTCTCTGTTCTTGTAACTCGCATGCCATTGCATCATCACCATGAGCATTGTTTCTTGCTTCTTGATTATTTATTGCAGAACTGGATGTTGATGTGGATTGTGCTTGTGGTATTATAAACTCTGTAATAGGCCTGCATCGCTTGGCTGATTCCTTCCTTTCTGCTTCTTTTTGTTCTTTGCGTTTTAGTGACCCAGATTTATGCTTTTTCTTTTCCATGCTGGTAGGGGTAATATTCCTGAAATAAAAACTTAATTAAAAATAGCCCACATTGGGAAAAATGAATATTGATGATTGCAAGAATAACTTGAAGGAACGCCAGATAAACCCCTACTTGATAAAAAATATAAAATAACTTACTTACACTTCAATAGGCTATGTTCATTAGTCAATACTACTGTGGCCTATGCAGCTTCAGAAGAGGAGACAATCCACTGTCCAGTGTTCACACCAGCAAGCAACTGAGACAACTGTTGAAACTTAGAAGTTTGGTCCGACTATAGTAAGACATTAAGAATGGTCCCACGACCAAAGTTAACATGTCCAGTTTGATACCAGTGTAGTGTTACAAGTCGCAACCCTTTGAGTTTACCGATAATGGCTTATCACTTCAATATCTTTGACCTCATGATTCACGGTCAAAGGTACCGCTTCTCCTTTTCGGTGACCTCACGACCCTATGTACTGCTTGATATCCTTTCAAGTAGCCGACCATCTCAAATCACGAACTGTAACTTTATCTTTAAATTCACACACTCTTCACGGATGACAGGATTGCAACACTGGACGAACTGACAGAGAAATTTCAGCTAGCTGGGGGGAACGAGCTACGGTACCTGCAGCTCAAAAACTTCCTACGAAAGGAGACAAGGACGTACCCACAACCGCCACGACAGACACTACTGGAAGACCTACTGGACGCAAGTATCCTAGAGAAAGGGAACTGTAGTGACATGTATGACTGACTGGTAGATAGGGACGACACCGTAACAAGAAGGACGCAACAAGAAGGAAATGGGAGGACGACCTGGGGATGGAGATAGGGTGGGGACTCTGGAGCGAAGCACTGCATAGGGTCAACTCCACCTCCACGTGCGCAAGGCTCAGCCTGATGCAACTAAAAGTGGTACATAGAGCCCACTTAACGAGAAACCGTATGAGTAGGTTCTTCCCGGAGGTGGAGGACAGATGTGAGCGGTGCCAAAGAGGCCCGGCCAACCACGCCCACATGTTCTGGTCTTGCCCCAGACTTGTGGAGTACTGGACAGCCTTCTTCGAGGCTATGTCCAAAGTGGTGGGGGTGAGGGTGGAGCCATGCCCGATAGTGGCGGTCTTCGGGGTTTCAGACCAGCCAGATCTATTCCTGGGGAGGAGGGCGGACGCCCTTGCCTTTGCCTCCCTGATTGCCCGCCGTAGAATCCTGTTTGGCTGGCGGTCAGCAGCACCACCCAGAGCTGCAGACTGGCTGTCCGACCTCTCGGAATCTCTCCAAATGGAGAAAATCAAATTCGCCATCCGAGGGTCGGACGACGGCTTCCACAGAATGTGGGAGCCATTCATGCAACTGTTCCGGGACCTGTTTGTGGCCAACGTACATGAGGAAGAATAGTCGGGTGGCCAAGAACCAGGGGAAAATGGACGGGAATCGGGGGAAGGTAGCCGGGGGGAGGGGGGGGGGGGGTTACGGGCTCGGTATGGGGATTTGATGGCAAGCCAAGGCCCAAAACCAAACTATAAATAAATGCCTATAAACATGTGCCTCGGCCATATTGGGTAATGTAAAATATGTATGCTGGCTAAAGGGGGCGGCCACAATTGTTGTTATGAAGATGCTTACCTGTAAATATTCATGTTAAATTTTTGTGTTTTCCTTTTTTTTTGCTCTCTCTCTAATAATTTGTAATTTGTCATATATAAAATATGAAAACTCAATAAAAAACATTTATAAAAATAAAAAATTAACACACTCTTGCTGAAAACATGGATTTCTAACTATGTCCGACCCGGGTGAACCAGCCCCCCCCCCCCCCCACTCCTTTTCACATCCGTTTAACACTACTTCGTTCCTTCATACACTGAGTGATTATTTGTTTGTTTCTTTATTGCATTTTTATTTGGTATTGCTCTTTTTAAAAACAATTATATTTTATTAAGTTAGAATAAAAATCTCAGGAAAGAAGTTGGAGATTTATTTATCTAATTAATTATAATTTTTAAGGGCCCTTCAGAGATTCAGGGGCCCCTTCTTGGCTCTCCGGGCCCCGGACCGATGTACCGGCTGAACTAAGACTACTGCTTGATATCCTTTGAAGTTGCCGACCATCTCAAATCACGAATTGTAACTTTATCTTTAAATTCACACACTCTTGCTGAAAACATGGAATTTCCTTAATTATGCCCGACCCGGGCCCCCCTATTCCACATCCTTCCACTACCTCCCCTGCTTAGTTCCTTTTCATGCACTGCTTATTTGTGTCCTGTTCTCTTTTTTTTCTTATTCCTTTTTATTACTAAAACAGTTGTCTGTGTTTGTTTCTTTATTGCATTTTTATTTGATATAGGGGGCCCACTTCATCAGGGGCCAACTTGCCATCGGGCAAGCTGACACCCTGGACAGTCCGCCATTGGCTGCCAGGAGAGCGAAAGCACAGATGGAGGAAACTCTGGCCATGCTCGCAGACCAGCTGAAAGTTGAGGCAGAGGAAGTTCTTCCTGTTGCTGAGACTCATTGCGTGGTCTGTCAGTGCCTTGATTGTTGGGATGGTGTTGGTTGCAAGAACTTACAAAGATATGCAGGTTAGGTGGATTGGACATGCTAAAGTGCCTCTTAGTGTCCAAAGATGTGCAGGTTTAATGGGGTTCGGGGGATAGGGTGGGGGAGTGGGCCTAGTTGGATGCTCTTTCAGAGAGATGGTGCACTTGATGGGCCGAATAGACGCCTTCTGCACTGTAGTGATTCTAGGAATTATCGGGTAAATAAGTCTTCCTAGTCTTCTTTATGTTAACAGCAAGTCTTTATTAACTTCTTGTAACTATATACAAATAGACAGTAAAGGGTACATGCATTGAGTTATCATAGGTCTTACCATATCTCTGGCCAACACCAACTACCCTGAGGGCTACATCATGTGCCTTCTTACATCACTGTGTGGCAGTACTGTACTAAGTCCCATATTAACCCTGTAGGTGCCAGACCCTTCTATTACATTGAAGCTCTGATCCTAGGGGAATCCAGTGATGGAAGTGCAACTGACTGCCCTCTGTCCCTGTGAGGCTGCCTCTATCTGAAATTGATTATAGAACATTACAGCACAGAACAGGCCCTTCGGCCCTCGATGTTGTGCCGAGCAATGATCACCCTACTTAAACCCACGTAACCCGTATACCCGTAACCCAACAATCCCCCCATTAACCTTACACTACGGGCAATTTAGCATGGCCAATCCACCTAACCCGCACATCTTTGGACTGTGGGAGGAAACCGGAGCACCCGGAGGAAACCCACGCACACACAGGGAGGACGTGCAGACTCCACACAGACAGTGACCCAGCCGGGAATCGAACCTGGGACCCTGGAGCTGTGAAGCATTGATGCTAACCACCATGCTACCGTGAGGCCCCAAATTATGCTGTCCAATTTAAGCAAAAAGGGCACCTGTAACCTGTGAGATTCACTGATGGGCAGCAGTTAATGTAGACCAAATAAGACCATAAGAAATAGGAACAGGAGTAAGCCATTCACCCCTCGAGCCTGCTCTGCCATTCAATAGGATCATAGCTGATCTGACATTCCTCAAGTCCACTTTCCTGCCCTTTCCCCGTATACCTTGATTCCTTTACTGATCAAGAATCTATCTGTCGCAGCCTTAAAATCACACAAGGATTCTGCCCTTGCAGCTCTCTGTGGCAAAGGGTTCCAAAGACTCACAATACTCAGAAAATAAATTCCTCCTCATCTCAGTATTAAATTGGCACCTCATTATTCTGAGACTATCCCTTCTGGTCCTCGACTCTCCCATGGGGGGAAACATTCTCTTAGTATTTATCCAATCAAGCCCCTTAAGAATCCTGTATGTTTCAATGAGATCACCTCTGATTCTTCTAAATTCCAATGTGCAGAGTCCCAGCCATTTTAACCTTTGCTCGTAAAACAATCTTCTCATACGGGGGATCATCTGAGTGAATCTTTTCTCAATCCCCTCCAATCTTTCCTTAAATAAGGGGAACCAAAACTGCTCATATTACTCCACATGTGGTCTCATTTGTATTTTGCACAGTTGCGGCAAGACTTCCCGACTCGTATACTCCAAGCCCCTTTAAATCAGGGCCAACATTCCATTGGCCTTCTTGACTACCTGCTGCACCTGTGTGCTAGCCTTCTGCGCTCTGCAACTTGGCTCCTATCTGGGCAGGCTTTTATAGTACTGAATTGACGAGCCTGCTGATGGGCTTCCTGATGGGAGCTCATACTCTACAAGACTGTTGTGGAGATTAATCAGTGGGGGTTATAACATGAGACTACTGAATTTACAAAAATTAAAGAGAAAGACTTACCAGGTCAGTGCCCACTGTGCTCCAAATGCTACCAAAGTCAGCAGCTGATCATTGAAAGGATCCAGACATGAAGATTTTCAAGGCCAGTGTGACTTTGAATGCTACTGGCAGGGCATGGCAAGCAGTGTTGCAAGTTGTGAGGTCTTCGATGAAGAGGACATATATCTTCGTGACCATTTACCTGAAGAGTCATAGTATCCTGCGGCACTAATTCTCTGTTATCTCAAGGTAATTCCTTCTTTGCTGGTCGATCCAATGTTCTTCTGATGACCAGGGTTTTGGTCATCCTCCTGTCCTCATCACCACTGGAACCAAAATCCAAGGGTCGTGCCCCGTTAGCCAGCTATAGCCTTGTAGGGTCAGATGGCCCCCTCCTTGTGAATGGCAGATTTGCCTCCTTCCCTTATGTCCCACAATGCCAGAAGATGAGCCCTTTGTACTGCATGACTGCTTACTGTCCACTGCCCCTGCCCCTGCCACCTGACCTGATGGCAATTGTTTCCCAATGATCGAGTTCCCCTCTGCACCGTCCACCCCTTCATGGAGCTCAGCTAATTCGCTGGGTGGCCATGACTGGGGGACATGACCACCAGCAGTCAGCTGGTCTTTCCCAGGCAGTGCGTGCAGCCTGTGTGGCCCTGGAAAAATCAGAACATGTCCCTTAACAAGCTCTGAATGAGCTCTTCAACAATGTTGATTGCTGTATTAACCCCACGGAGGCCCAAAGGGATACCCTAATCATTCTCCCCGTGGGACTCATGGAATACGAACTTCCCTGCTACTGGACAGAGGCCTGCCTAGCTGGGGTTGATAATTATTTTGTATAAGGGATGGCCTAGAAAGGGAGCAGCATGTTGGTAGTCTCAACTGGGACTGTTACTGTGCGTATTAGCTGCTGTAACGGATGTTTCCTTTGATGGTGAATAAACTAGTGTTTAGTCGATACTCAATCTCCTGGGTGTTGATAATTGCGTTTCAGGTTTGGTAGAATTGTGGGGAGACCTTCCCCTTACTCTGGTGAAATTGCCAGGAATGAGAGTACAAAATGGGAAATTAAAAAAAAAAAATTTGGCCTATCCAATTTGTTTTTTCCAATTAAGGGGCAATTTAGCGTGGCCAATTCACCTACCCTGCCTATCTTTTTGGGTTGTGGGGGTGAGACTCATGCAGACACGGGCAGAACGTGCAAACTCCACCTAGACTGTGACCCAGGGCTGGGATCGAACCCAGGTCCTCAGTGCCGTGAGGCGGCAGTGCTAACCACTGCGCCTTACAAAACTGGAAATGTTGGTTGGTGCTGGTAATCTCATCCTTTCCCAGCCACTGGCTCTGACCAGACCTGGAAATTCATCCCATCCCATCCAGTTAAATCTTGTTGCAACAGGGCATCTCATCGTGTGTGCCTTGAATTAAACCTTTCTCTGCATCCTTCACCTGAATATAACATGTGCGATAATTTGCTGGAAGTGTAAACTGGTAATGATACGGTGAGGAAAATGGGCCTCTGTTATCTTAGCAAATGATGGGACCAATTATATATCTCCTTAAGCAATGGAATGTAAGAACTTAGAAAGAAAAAGAGAGACACCAAAGAAATAAAGTGAATTAAAATCAAATATTGTACAGGAAGAATAATTACCAGAGGGAAAGAAACATCAGATAAGGGAAAGACAGCTAGGAAAAGGAAATATCAAATATTAGAATCATTTTTTAAAAATCTCTAACAATTTAGGAGGAATGTAGAAATGAAACACCAGTTAAATTGCTCCTATTTTGGCCTGAAGATGTTGATTGGCACTGCATTAACAATGAATACATTGTTTTTAAAAAGTACATACACTATTAACTATGATTGCTAACTTTCTGAGTTTAATGGGCAATAAATGTGTAAATTCAGCAAGTTTTTAAAAGCAACTGGGAGGTTGAGGGTGAGATATTTGCTTGTATGAGGCAAACATCGGAGCCATGTAATCGACCAGCAAATGCTGGACATTCACAACTCAGGCTCTTCCCTGAACCTACTGGCAGGTCTGCACATTAATAATGGTGTGCAGCATGAACTCGCTGTTATGCTTCTAACAAAAAATATTGGTCCCCATTACAAGTGGATGAATTTAGGTTGAGGTATGGAATTGAACTGCAGCTGGTTTATAATTACTTTGCCCGATTTTCTTTCCCCTCTTATCCCGTTATATATACCCCTCTGAATGGATATTATTTTCTCGATGAGAAGCCTGGTTATGTAAAATTAACCATTCTGTTTATTTCTATTTAGTACACAGTACCATATAAAAATTAAATGGGGAATTTTAGAAAAATGCTGGACAGGCTGGAGTTGTTTTCTTTGGGTTAGAGGAGACTGATGGGAGATTTAATTGAGTGTATAAAATTAAGAGAGGTCAAGATGAAATGGATGACCTATTTCCCTCAGCAAAGAGGTCAGTAACCAGGGGACATAGATTTAAAGTGATTGGCTAAAAGATTAGAAGGAAATTCAGGAGAATTTGTTTCTACCCAGAGGGTGGTGAGGATCTGGAAACTTGCTGTCTGAAAGGGCGGTAGAAGTACAACTCTCTTTGCATTATATAAGTTCTTGGTTCTGCACGTCAAGTGATGTAACCTGCAACGTTACAAACCAAGAACTGGAAAGCGGAATTAAGCCGGGTTGCTCTTTCTCAGCCAAGGCAGACATGTTCTCCTCCAGATGTTATAAAGTATGCATAAAATTAGATTAACAATGACAAACTTAGACAAACTGCTAAGAGCCCTCAAATTTAGAAGGATATATCAAACATAGTTGTTAGTATTCACAGATCCCAAAAGTTAACAACTCAAAAATGTCTCTGATTATAAGCGAGAACCTGTGAAAACAAGAAGTTACATGAGTTTGTAACTCAAGCAGTAGCGCCATTTGTATTGGAAAGAATTAAACATAACTACAAGAAAGCCTGAAGGGAAATTTCAAATATTGAAGGCTTAAAATTGGTAGTGTTTTTAACCATGCATTTATAGTTCATTTTTGATTGGTGGATAACCCTCTGCTCTAAAGAGAGCAACCTTCCTTTTTTGCA